>NC_139331.1:10947500-11372500 GCF_056507025.1 Lutjanus erythropterus
AGGATCCAGTTGCCTCAGATCTGTAATTCATAGTGCCATTTTTCATGTTTTTGTCTTTATTCAGGCCATTTTATGTGTGCAGTGAATATAATAGCTGAAAGGATTGGTTATCAAGTCCTGCAGTGTAACTGTTACACCTCTGAAAAATCAAAAGTATATCCTGTTACCCGTCCTCTCCCCTTGTCTACGTTTCTCCCTTTCAACTGTCACTTCTCTTTCCCTGTTCCCCTTTGTCTTCCTCCTTGCTGTCAGTAAAAATGTTCCTCAACATTGACGTGTTAACAGTACAATGAGAAAGCAAAGTTAAAAGATTTTTTCTTTTATGTGTGAACAATCCGTCCAATCGAACCTTTTGTGTTTTTGTAAATTATGCTTGATTCGATGGAGGGGATCTTGCTTTGTGTTGTATTTACGGTGCTTTATATTTTCAACATCGCATTCATCTTTCAAAGTATTACCTGCCAATAGTATTGTAAAGAGAAGTGGTTGCAACATTATATCATAAACATAAACAAAGCATCTGTGAAGCCTGATGTGGCATTCACTGAGAAGTACTTTTAATAGTTTGTTGCAAGTTTTGTTTTTCCATTTCTACTTTTTTTTGTTTGTTTGTTTGTTTTTTACCACTTTTATGAATTCTCGTTCCTTATCCACATTAGAAGTAAAAAAAGAAAACGTGAAATTGTGCCAATGCATGTACAGCTGATTAAAGATTTTGTTTGTATCTTTTGAAGAGAGTCAAACCTGCACATAAACAACAATTCTTTTTTATATGCAATAGAGAGCAGAGGGCGGGTTCACACTGAAAGGTCTGGTTCCTGAAACAAAATGATGCCAGGATGATGCATCGTTTCAATTTTCCAACTGGTCCAGTTTGTGTTTATGAAGGCAAAACTTAAAACAATGTTTAAAAAAAAAGGAAAAAGAAAAAGAAAATGAAGAAAACTCATAATTTCAAGGCAACTGCCATCACTAGATTTAAGTTTTGAATCAAACTCTTCAGTGTTGAAATAAACTAAACTTTTGCTGGCTGGATAATTTACTTTTTTACTTTTCTTCTTAAGATAAACTTGAATCTTTGAGTTTTAGAAGCCTCCAAAAGTTTGTATTTCAAGAACTGTTCACAGTGAGCTGTGAACCTGATTTGTCCTTATTTGAATGCTTTGAATGGTGTTCACAACAGAAACGAACGCTCCAGATTTCACTTGAAAGTGGTCAGAAACCGTCTCTTCGATGTGGACCAGAGAGCAGTTGTTTGGCAGTAACAGAGTTTCAGGCCAGCGTTCACACCAACCCAAATGACCTGCTCCAGGGGGGGCAAATGTTCAGAGGGTTCTGTTCTGAACAATGATTGTGTGAACCCATCCTTAACTTTAGCAGAATGATGTTTTTACTGAACTAAAATTCTTTCTTCCTGCATTTCTAGCCAAAAAGAAAAGTGTCTGTGCATTTAGATGATTACAGTATCAACCTGCGCTGCTCAACTTGAGTCTAGATAATTTCCCTTTCTTGGACTAAAGAGCTTTAGATAAAAAAAAATATCAGAGCTTTGCATAGAACTTAAATATCCTATTGGATTTGGCCTAGCATGCACAAAAATGCCCAGATACAATCTTATATAATACTCCAGTGTACAAAGGGAGAAAGTCCCTGACAGTGCTCAACCCAAAGTCACCCCTGAGGTTCGCTGAACCCTGGCTTCACTCCTCTGTGACAAAAAAAAGTGGCTTATTTGGGAGAAACATGCTGAGCTAGTCCTATTTGATAATGGCTCTTTGGTGTGCTGCGCTGTTCAACCTTTCAGTCACTTATTTCTGCCAGGGGGACACTCACTAGATTAACACCACATACTGGTATTGATTCAGGATCTACGCTGATGTACCATTTTCTCGCCCCCCCTCTCACTGTCCATCCAGCAGGCCTACGTCTCTGTAGATAATTCATGCAGAATCACTGCAACCTTTTATTGATCTATTGGGAGTATTGATCAGATCAGATACGGCAGCGTAGCCAGAAATTCAAATAAATCAACTGAAAGGCTAATTGGTTAAATTTCCTATTTAGACACTGGTGTTTGAAATTATCACATAGTCACACCGCACTGTTAGAAATAAAGGTGCTAATTAGAACAAGAGTTCTTCAGCTTGTCCTCAAGGAGTACCACTTTTGGTTCCTGGTAGAACCTTTTATAAAGTTTCCACTTGGAATCCTTTCAGAGAGTCATACCTAGAACCCAACATAATAGGTTATACCTAGAATCAGCTGTGAAAGGTTTCAGCCACTTCCCTCTCTGAGACGTCCTAAAGGAGAACTTTTATGATGTAATGGTGCCACTGAGAAACCTCTGTGGTTTTATCCAGAATCTGTCCATCTTCCTGAGAATTACTGAGAACCCTTTTATATAAGGAGGGTTTTATCTAGAGCCCACCCAAGGGGTACTACCTAGAACCCTTTTGTATTCCAAGGGTTGTATTTTGAACCCACCCAAGGAGTTCCGCCGAGAACCCTTCTATATACCAAAGGTTTTATCTAGAACTAACCCAGGGTATCCTACAGAGAACCCTTTCATAGTACGGTACAATGAATCCTTGATGAAAGACTTCTTCAAGAATTTCAACAATTGACAAGGTCCCACATTTCAAACCAGCAGACAGGCCTTCTTTGCACTTCCTCGTTGCACCACCATTTTCCTGGCCAGAAGGTGTCAGTGGTGCTCTGCAGTGGAGAGGAGGCAGCCTCTGCACTAGTTGGGAGGAGGGAGGTGGTCTGTGAATCTGGGGCACCCTGCTGCTGAAGCCCTCCAGCTGATGAGAGAGAGAGAGAGAGAGAGAGGGATGAAGGCACAGTTTGATCACAGCTCACTGGCCACGTCTGCTACTGCAACAGAGAGAGGGAGAGAGAGAGAGAGGGAGAGAAAGAGGAAAATCCCCATCACCGCGTCAAAGGCAGCAGCAAGCAAGCAACAGGGATGTCTGTATCTCAACACGGCACGCAGCATCTTTTGAATCTGCTTCACACACTCTTGTGAGTGTGTACATGCACCCTTGTGTATGTATGGATATGGTCAGAAATATACACAACATGCTATACCCTCCCAACGTGCGCAACAGCAAAGGAAAGGATTTCCTTCTGTGGTTTCTGTCTAATGATGATGATGATTGAATCGGGATACTTGTCCCTGAGTTTCTGGCCATCTTCAGCCCCATCTATTCTTAATGAGTAACCAGAACTGGAGGGTCATTGGGACGTGTTTACTGCAACACTGGGGCTAATTAGACCGTGAAAGTGTCACACTGTGCTAAATTCTTTATATCCCTTCCCCTCTGTGTGATGTATGTGCGTGTATGTGTGCATCCCTATGCGTTATCAAGAGAGTGAGACTGTATGTGAATCTCTTTGTGCATGCATGCATGTTGCTGTGTGCCAGGCCCGTGCGTGGGCGTGTACCTTTGATGCTGATTGTATAAGAGAATGTTAAATGCATACATCCGTAAGTTAACATCAAAGGGATGAGGCAAGCTGCTCATCATCGGGATAGACGAAGAAATAGACGAGAGCGAGGTGGATTCAAGTGGACAGTGCTGCAGCCTGCAACCTGTGATCTAAATGAGACTGGTATCACCTCTCTAGGTGTGTCAGTGTGGCGGCGGCCTAGAATTCACCATTAGCTCTCTGCAGCTAATGGCTGTTTCTCCATCTTGTACCACATCATCTTGCATTAAGCTGCTGCTTCTTAGGCTTGATTTGTCTTCCACACTTGCAAAAGTAAGTTTACATGTAGCCTATTGTGTGAGTAACACTTTATATATAGGTCATAGCCCAGACACCAAACATTTATCCTGGGCATGTTCGACATTTACATAATCTATTTCATCTGATTTGGCTGACTGAAAGAGTGGTTTAAAGTGAGATAAAAGTAGTGGGAACACAGCAATACATGATGCAATTCCTTAACATTACACTTTAGTTGCCCGTTTCATTCATATGCATGTCACCCTTCACCAGTTCATCCATTAGTCAAGTAAAGATAATAAATTATTCACTGTTAGACAATTCAAGCATAAATAAAGACACTTTTTTTCCCACAAGGTGACAAATGTCTGGTGAAGAAAATGTCAAATTCAAGCTGAATAAAACAATGTAGGCACTTAATATTACATCCTATAGGACGACATTTATAATGTTTACAGAAATAGGTGCATTAATCAAGTTAAGATGGTACTTGTGATTGAGAGTTTGCAAAAGAAAAAAAAAGTCTAAATCCCTCTCTAGGTTAGCAAAAAGTCCATCTCATCAGGCATCAGTAGTTGACAAACACTTAACGTGCTGGTACAACTTATGCAAAGAAAGAGATTCAGTATCTACCTTATGCTACTCCTGACTTCTGCCAGCATCGTGTCGACTACCAAACCGTCTTTTCAATGAGGTGCAAGCAATGGTTTGACTATTTCCAGTGTCTTCACATTATTGAGCTCCATATTTGGTAAGAACGTGGAGCTGTGTGGAGCAGTTGTTCTCAGGGCTTCTCTGCTCTTGTGCAAGAAACACCATTCCTTTTACTAGATACATTGCTTCCCTAGCAGGTTTGTCAGAGTACATGGTGATCATGTCTCACACCTCCAGCTTCCAAGGCTTTATAGCAGGAAGACTTACATGCTGGCATGACATCCTTCCTCGTAATGGTACATTGCCACTGTCTTGGCATCTGCAACATATCTTTGACCTCTCACCTGTGTCTTGGAGCCTCATTTATAGAAATATTTTCAGATTTGTACTTGAAATTAGACTTCTGATCATTTTTATGATGTGTTTGAAAGATACTGAACATAAATACCTTGCATATGTAGGTTCTGAGAAGAAAATTAGTAACTTAAGCACCTGTGACCTAGAAATCTTAAGTTAACTTAAAATTGATGCCACCTGCTTTACCAGCAATGATTTCCCACCATATAATGCTAGCACTTTATAAGTTTTCTCGGAAATAACCATGCACCAAAACAAAAAAAATAAAAGCAAAAATTTTGGAAGACAAGCTCACAGTAATTGTACAAGAGATTGAAGCCAGGCAACACGCATTATTCACAGGACTAAATAGTGGGTTGACAAACAAAGCTTAAACATATCACTTGGGAGTGCGTTGCCATTAATTCCTTTCACCTTTACTTGAAAATTGCTACCACATTGTTCATAAAACTAATGCAAAGTTCACCACAGGCTAGTGTGTACATGCGTCCCAAACTGCGACATCCCTACATAACCAGCAGAAAACTGACATATGTCCAGTCTAGACTGGTCTAGACGAGATAAGGTCAAAGTAAGGTTTTTATAAATGACTACTTAAACATATTTTTCAGTGCACCTTAATTTTATAAATGGGGTTCCTGATGTGCAAAGACTACTTTGTGCAAGGAGATAAAACAGTGGTAACAATGTCTTCAGTCTGATCAAGTTCACAATTACTCTTTATTTGGCAAGTTTTGGCGTGTCTGCAGTAACAGGTGAGGTCTTTGCACAGCAGTACCCATTCAGAATCTTATATCCTGCACAGCTGTTTGGATGACTGCTACTGTCACATCTCAAACTACTATTGGAGTATCTCAGGTCTGGCGGGGCGTGATTCCCTTTAGCAGTGAGATAGCAAGGTCTTGGTGACCCCAAGACCCCAAGAACCGAGAAGATGGCTATTGTGGAGTCAGTTCAAAGAATGAAGCGTGGCAGAGAAGTGACAGCCTTAGACTGTCATGCCTCAAAGCAGGACACCTACTCCCCATCCGCTCAAGATCATCCACCCAGAGGAATAGATGTGTTTTCTCCTGGGAAATGGCAAAAAGGCTGCTTAACATTTTGCATAGCTGTCAGAGAGTCAGACAGGAGGAACTGCCTGTCAACCTCTTGGACTGAGCAACAGTCTTATGTTATGCTAAGGTATCAATGCTAATGCAAGCTAAAATCCTGAATACTGGGGATTGTTGTCACAGGTGAATGGCGTGACTGGCACAGCCCTCAGCCTCTCAAGGCTTGGATCCTGAGATGGACAGGGTGCATCTAGGACTGACTCCAAAAATCTCAGTATGCAGTCTGCCATTTCTGTTTACGAGGCAAATGTCTGGGCTTTCAGAAGCAGTGTAAAGAGAGTGAGTGGACCCCAAGAGCTACACAATCTGTTCTGTTCTCCCCTTCCTGTCTGTCACATTCTACTATTAAGGTGTATGCATCAGTGATCTCTTCTTTTCTTGTGGGGTTTGGAGAGAGTTTATTTTTAACCACCCTCTACTGAGTTTGACCGAGGCAGCTACATCCTGTGGTACACTCCTCTGCCCCTCAGTAGAAATTGCCAGTTTATACTCACTGGACAGAGGCCTCTAAAGCTGTTATCCATCAAGACAGCATTGCTGTGTGCTCTGACAACAGTTAAGAAGGTGAATAAATTGTGCGCCCTTTCCACTGCATGCTTAGTCAAGGGAACTTGAGAGGTGCTACCTTCAGACAGAATCTATCCTTGTAATCAGTGAATATAAAAAGTTTGTTTAGATATAGTATTATTTGATTTTAGTGCTTATTGTCAATCCTACAGCAGACTGAGAAATGAAAAACTGTGTGTTCTGTGTCCTGTGTGGGCTTTGGCATGATCTGCACTTTGCAGTACTTTATCTGCTCTCTGGACAGCGCTGCTGGCAAAACCCCTAAGGCTCACCCATTGGCTGTGCAAGAGTATCTTGGAAGGACCTTCTTGGCTGTCTGTGTACACTCAACATGGACCCCAACAGCAGCTTTGCTCAGTGGAACATCTGTCAAGGACATCTGTATGTTAACATCCAAGCTGAGGCCCTGCATTTTAATCAGGTTTTACCTGCTGGATCTTGGTACTGGTTTAAATGACCATGTGAGTTGCTGTCAGCCAGCTCTCCCTCTGTCCTTTCTGCACAGAAGACTTTACCAGAGTCTTAGACCAGACTTGCTCAGGTGAGATTCACCATTTAACTTTGCTAAATTACTGCTTAGTGAACAGTTGGTGCAGCCTTATCACTTGGAGTAGGATACTGCTCCCTCTTGCACTTTCCACAACTAGCTTGTTTGGCGTCTGCTGAGTTCTACTTGCCTACATGCAAATTTTAAACGCGGAGATTCATGATGACAAGGAGCCAAGCTGTTAGAGCCCTGTTTGAGGGACTTGATGTTTATCCATCACAAGTATTCCTTCCAGTAAACTAATGAGTAGTCAAATGTGTGATGAAAAGAAGAAATAACAAATTTCAAAATGTTTGAGAGTGTGCAACCTCTTGGGCAGCAGATATTGATGGCATTTGAACAGTCTGGCCTACGCTGTGGTACTCAAACTTAAACTTAAACACCGTCCTATGCCTGTAACCTAAAAATTAAAAAAATCATCACCCCTGTCACCCTTTAGAGTTTGTTTTTATCTTCTCATAGAGCTGTGATGGCTCATTTTGGGAGTTTTTGACTTGATAGCTTGACACTGAGGAGCTCCAACAGGCTGCCCAGCCTGCATGTGTCAGGTTTATTTAGCTGACCAGATGAGGTGGCAGTATCACCTTCCACCTCCACACCCACTGTCCTCAGACACCATACAGTATCTCCTCATTATGTCAGGTCTGATATGCAAAGTAGCACTGGCAACCACTGTAGCATGGCAGAGGCAGGCAGGGGCAGTGTTTTTTTTTTTTGTGTGTGTGTGTGTGTGTGTGCGGAAGAGAGGATGTGTGTTGATGTCCTTCTCTGTCTGCATTTGTGTGTCTGGATGGGCTTCCCAGCCAGTGGCAGGACTGTAGCTAGGATTTTACATAGAGAGGGTATCGAGTTCAACATCATCTCCCCAAACAGATAAACACACACAACTTATCCGCCTCTTGCAGGCTCAGCCTCAAGTGCTCAGCGCAGGCTCAATATGGAAATGTAGTCAAATGGCCAACTGGCATCAGCGACAGGATAAGAGACCACAGAGACTTGGTAGTCAGGGCAATTCTCCTGCATCAAAATTTAGATACATGCTTCTTTGGGGATGCTGGTTGTGTCTGATGTATAAAAAGGCATGTGCATATATGTGAGTGTAAACAGGCACATTTATACATGTTTCACTTGATTGTGTGCTGGCCTTGTTTACTGCATGTGTGTACGTGCATATCAGGCTGTGTATGTTTGTGCTGGACGCAAAATCAGTGGAGTGAAAAACAGAAAGCTCACCCAGCCATTTGGCTGCAGTCCTAATTGGCTGTGCGCTGTTGACAGGATGCTGACAGAGCACATCGCACAGACAGGTACTCTGTTTCTCTCCGTTTCATCTTCAGGGTTTGTGAAAATATTTCCTCTGAGGAATTCCCTGCTCTACTCATTTTCAAGCAGGAAAAAAGCTATAAGTGGCGCCCTTTGACAAGTTACAAAGCTTGTTGTTTTTCTAGTGTTTGGATATAGAAAAGGGAATGGGGAGGCTGGAGATAGGCCAGCCTTAATGAGACCATTCTCCTCTTCTTATCGGGCCTGAGTGGTTTAGTGTGACCTGCTTGGCTTCTGATTTTGTGTGTGTGTTTGTGTGGACAAACGTTAACACAGAAGCACTCACAACTACGCATTTCATATACATAAATTAGCATTCATACTGGAGTTCATTTGATGTCCTTTTTTATGTATAATTTAAGCATGTTAAGGAATGTGCACCCATGTAGACACCCCCGCAAAGTTCTAATTAGCTTTTCACTTAAAACAGTTCAGACAAATATCCAGGCTGCAGATAATCAAGAGCACCACAAATATGCATACACACACTCACACAGGGCTTTTGATTGATAGCAAAGACCACTGGGATGTGAATAAAAGAGGGGGCGGGGATGTCAGCAACATCTGAAACCAACCATGTCTAAAGACGGGAAAGGTTTGCCGCCCCAGGGTGCTTTTACCCAACACTTTACTTTGATGGTTCACAATGATATCACTTAATGCACTTCTTACTCTCTCTCTGCTTGTCATTCATAAATACATTTACTGAATCTGAGATCCCTTCAGGTGTCTTTTTACACTGTGAACACTTTATTTGAAGTTACATCATACACTGTATGCCTTAAAGGGGTGTGCATGTGCTGTACACAGTCAGTCATGTCTGCATAAAATAACACAGAATCATCATATCCGTAAGTCTAGACTCGATGATAAAAGGGATATTATGCTTTTGCTATCAGGTATTCTGTGTTGTGACACTGCATAAGTATGATCAAAGTCTTTTAGGCAAATTTTTCTACAATGGTTAACATGGACATTATTTGCTCTGCCAAGTTTCTGGTATCTAGGCAAACTCACCAGGGCTTCCCCATTTTGCTGCTAGTATTTTCCCTCTCCTTCAAACCACCGGCTGAGAAAATCAGACTGCATCCATCAGTGAGCCCCACACTTTTTGTAATACAGGATATCATTCTATGCTGATGATGTCCTTCTTTATGTAGGTATCGCAGGTTCTTCAATGCCACATTTTTTCTTCCACATTTGATTTGTTCAACTTGTTATTAGGATATAAAATTAACTGGATAAAATCAGTGCTGATGCATTTAAACTCAAGTCTTAAACCGTCCTGCCCTCCTATATACCAATAGTTAAGAGTTTTAGGTATCTCTGCGTTGATATCCTTCTATATTCCATTGCATTTTGTCATTTTCAAGGTGTATGCAATCATACTGAATGCTGGTCACATCTCCCAAATTCATGACAAGCCTGTATATCAATAATTAAACCAGATGAACTTCCTTGTATTTACTTTAACTCTAATATAATCGCTCCTTCTTGCTCCTCCTATTGACTACTGGGAAACACTTTATGTGTTAATCTCCAAATTCATACAGGGAAGAGGTCTTGATTAAAACTCGTATATTTCCAGCAGGACTAGACACAGGGAGGGGTTCACCCTGCCAAATTTTAAGATGTACTTGTGTTGTTCCTTTTAATAAAATAAATATAGATCTGTATTGGGCTTCTGGAGTGTGGAACACCTAATATGAAGAAGCTAGGTTGGCTAAATCAATGCATTCTTTTTTATTTTGCCAACATTTCTCCTGTTCTCATAAATTTTAAAGTATGTTAGTGAGTTACTTAAAGCAGTAGTTGGGCGTTTTGGAAAATGTGCTTATGTTCTTCCTGAAGATTGAGACCACTCTCAAATCTGTTCATTAAATATAAGGTTAGTCAGCAGCAGGCTCTCTTGGTTTAGCACATAATCCATCTACCTCTAAGCAGGAACAGGGAAAACTCTCGTTATTCCAACTTCAAAATGTTTTAACATTATGCTAAGATTGTTATGACCCAATTGCTTGACTTGAACAGCCTAAATTAGTGATTTTTGCTGGGTTACCTATTTGCAGCAGTTTGCACTTGGATCATGCCCCAAGCGATATGACGTGAACATGGCAGTAGACCCCATAACACAGGAAGTTGTTGTTCTGACACCTCAGGTTTTGTATGAATTAATCTAGAAAGTATTAATTTGTGAGTTTAAATGCTAATTTGCAAATATTAACAAGTTAACACTCTAAGATCATAATCATAGCATGAGCAGCATGTTAGCATGAGCATGTTATGCTGATTTTAGCATTTAGTTCAAACCACCTCTGTGCCTCACCGAGCCAGCAGCATGTAAACTCTTAGTGTTGTTGATCATCTATTCACTACATAAATAGATTCATTAAAAGAATTATAAACCATTAATTGTTCATTGCAGCACTAAAATAGTTCACTCTGATTGTAATCTACAGTGTATGTTGGGACTCCAGAACATGTTGTTAATTGCGTATTTCTTTCCAGGAACCTTCTAGAAAAAGGAGACTTGATGTTTGAGGCTCATGGGAGGCTCAGTGTTGAGACGAGATGAAGTGTCCTTAATTCCCTGAAACTGGAGGGAGAGTTTAAAAGGTGAAAGTGCTGTGGGGCTGAGTGCAGGCAAGGTAGGAAGCAGACGGGAAGCTTAGACCCATCAGGGGATGACCCCACATTTTAAGGTAGTCTCTGTCTTCTTTCTCAGTGCTGTTGCTCCGTCCTCTCGACTGTCTCTTTAATGTTACATCACTTTCTCCATGCGGTGGGTTTTCTCTCTCTTACACTCTCTTTCACTCCTGAATCCTAGTCCCTCTGTACATGTTACGTTTCTAGATGAAGCCTTGAGCTGGGCTTTAAATTTTTTGCCTGTGTTGTACATGATGCACATTTGCCTTCCTGGAATCGCCTTTCCCTTACTTACTTTTTTACGACTTGGAAAACCACAGTAGTAATAAACAGCAGCTCATAGATTCAAAGCTTTTATTGGCTTTTTCTCTTATATTTTACATTTAACAGATAATCCACTGACTGAAGATGTCTTAGAGAGGAAATGACTTGAGAGAATCTCACCACACGGAATCGGCCGAGTTCAGTGCACTGAGAGTTCACCTCATGTCGCCATAGATAGGGTTAGCATTTTGAAATATTCAGGTGATGTTCCAATTTTAATAAAGCTCTACTGCTGGAACTGTTAATATCAACTGAGCAAATAGCATATGACATCAGTGATCCCTTGCATTTTTTTTTCTTTTGAAATGAAACATTTTTAGTTCTCAGTGGGACCTGAAGCAACCAGCAGTGTCACATCATGATAAAACAACTTGTACATTACTTGTCTGTAATGCCATCAAAGAACATATAAATAGATAAAAAAAAGAACAGGAAATGATAGGAAGTTTATTTACATTCATATCCAACATGTTGAATCAGTTTTTTGAAGCATGCTATCACAAATGTCTTTTAAATAAACCAATTAGTGTAAAGCAAACCCACACGGCTTGATTTCCACACCTGACTTCCAGTACTTGTGTCTGTTGGTCAGTCATAATGCCCCTTGTCTGTAATGCCATCAAAGAAGAAAAAAAGAAATATATGTATATCTATTTATATATATATATATTTACATACATATATATATATATATATATATATATATATATATATATATGTACATAAATAAAAAAGCAAAATGAAATATTAAGCAAATTCCATTACATATGCATTTGTGTGCATTGTTGTTAGTCAGTAGTGTCTTATATTCCCTCCATATTGAAATCCTAGGAAACATTTGGGGTTTACCACACATGTATTAACATAGGTTACCACCAAAGAGCTCTTTACAAGGCATTTCCTCCTGAAGAGTAACAGCTCAAATAGCTGTGGCCATAGCATTTGTCCCACAGTTCAGTACATCCCTGAAGTTGTCCACAGTTGCTCAGAATTGTACCACCCACATCAGAATCCACCATCTTCGGCCATTTAATCAGAAAAGATAATGCCACAGACATATAAAAAATACCAATTTTTTGCAATTTCTTGAAAACCAAGGGGAGTCAATTTGTTGCTTCTTTTGTCTGACTAGCAGCTCTAACCCCAATAGTATTCAATATACCATCCCATAAGACAAAGAAATGCAGCAAATCCCCAAAAACTGTTTTCAAATCCAGCAGGATGAATTGTAATAACTTGTATACTTTGGTTTGATACAGATACATTTCCATCAGGCTCAGCAGTACTTTTTGTTTAGTCTTATTTAGTAAATGTTAGTGTGACCAGGGTCTCTTAACAGAACCTACACTACATGAGCACGACAACACCAGTCTGGGAATTTCAGAGAATATAAGCTCAGTATATGCACAAGTTCTCTGGTAAGAAAAAGGAGGAGCAGAGACGTGTCTTTCAAGTTCAAACAAGAATACATTTATTTAAAATTCAGAAGCAAATAATTAAAATTGTTTTCAGGTTAAAATGGAACCCAGCCCACCTGCTACAAGCAAGAAACCTAACAACAGAGAATTTCTACACAACAGTTGCTGTAGTTCTAGCCACTGTTTACAATATATGAAAACTATAAGCAAATTAACAATAATCAAAAATACAACCTACAAGGAAGTGTCTTTATAAAGAAAATACACTAAAGTACATACAAATGACAGAAAATAACCCCTGATACTATAGATAAATTATACAAAAATAACTGGGAAAAAACAGCAGTGGAACAGCAGAGTTCCTCTAATACTGCAAAAAAAACTGAGTATAGTACAACAGTGAGCAAGACGGACACCTAGTCAGCTATACTGCATTACCTCAGACAAATACAATGAAGCTAAACCATCCTGGAAGCCATAACCATGTTGCTTTGTAGCTATTGAGAAGCACACGTTATTACTCATAATATATGTGTAAATTATGGTTATAATATGAAGAGAGGTGTAACTTTGAGTCGCAAGTTACATGAGATCACCTGGGCACACAAACACACCGCTGGCTTGCACGTGTGCTCTACAAGTGTGTTGAGGAAGGCTACCACCAGCCAGCTCGGGTACACCTGCAAACAGCACCTGCAGGGAGGCCAGCGAAACTCTGCTTACTCAACATGCAAATACATCTGCGCGGGAGCCAGGTAAAGAGCATACATCGGTCTGATGTTCACCGAGCTCAACAGCAGCAACGAGGTCAGGAGCAGCGAGGCCACCTAGCTGACAATGACTCCTTTTAAGGGGAAGCTGGTTTGAAAGCAGCTGTTTGTTTACTTCCTGTCTGTGTGATTACAAGGTGGGACAAACGGGAGGAAGCTCCAGCAGCCACATTAGCATGCTCGCTCTCCTGCTACTGAGAATGTGAACATGGTAAACATACTGGCTGAACATTAGCATGTTAGCATTGTAATTATAAGCAAGTTAGAGTTTGTGTAATGATAAAGCACCACTGTGCCTTAGCACAGAGTGACAAAGCTGCTAGCATGGCTGTGCACTCTTTCTCTTTGTGATTAATAGATGCAGATTAATCAACTAATTGTTTCAGCTCTACTTCGTTTATTTACAGTATTACAAACTGTTGCTGACATTGTTGAAAATGAATAAAGGTTTTCTCCCTGCAGAGCACAACAAACTATAGAACTGCAGATATAAAAGCTTGCAGTTTTATATCAAAGCAGTGATATGCAATGCACTTTTATTTACATTCATATCAAGTTAATATGTTGAATCAGTCGTCTGAGTCATGCTATCACAAATATCTTTTTAATAAACCAATTAGTGTAATGGAAACCCACGCACAGTTTAATTTCCAAAGCTGATTTCCACTACTTGTGCCTGTGTCACCCACATTTCACTCATAATGCCACATCAAACGCACAGCTGTGAGCTGAGCAACACTGCCAGGGGATCACAGAGTACAGCAGCAATACGAGAGTACTTGTCAATGTCTGGGCCCATAGGCTTGGCCTCGTCACAGCTCTCCAAAGCTGACATCAGATTGGCTGTCATCTCCGTTTATTATCAAGACTCTTGCCTCTGTACTGTCGAAGCTACTGTAGCAACTGCGAAGTTGAAAGGCAGGTGTTGAACACGTGGTGCGGCAGAGCCATCCGAGGACATGATGAAGAAGCACTGACTCACACAGGCACAAGAGAGAGAACACAGTGTGAAATTGTCCAAGTGCTGTGTTGCCTCTCCAAATCAATTCATTAGGTTGTGCGGAGGTCAAGCTCATTACAATCGCAGCATGTGTGTGGATGATAGGCCAGTGATGTGAAAGAGAAGCAGCTGTCCAGATATGGATTCGTCACAAATAACCCAAACTCACTTACACATTTGAATAACAGTCGCCTCAGATACTGAATTATGATACAAATTGTGTCCGGATTGCTCAGCAAAGGACTTCCATGGAGGAAAAGTGAAGATGTGACCCACAGTATCCACCAGCCAGACCGTGTAAACATGAAAGCATGTAGGTGGATTGGAGTCCGTGCGTGTTCATGTGCGAGCGTTTTCGACATTTGGATGTGCGTGGGCGGGCAAGATGTCAGAGAAAGACAGAGAAATAGAGAGACCAGCAGCACCACCACCACGCATGCATACTGTACAGCACGAGTGTACTTGTGTGTTTTCGCACAATGGGGATTTCTCGGCGCTGATCTCAGCAAATTCTGTTGCGTCTCCAGCAGTGTTGGCAACATGAATATTCATGAGGTCCTCTTGTCTTTGGTAAAAGCCTCGCGTTGTTCCACAGAGGGCTGGTCAGGGGCGGGTGCAGGGGCGCTTTGTGTGCACCGCTGAGGTGAATCAATGTTTCATTGCTGGTTCACCTTTTTGGCATCTGGGAGAGCCGGGGGAGGCCGTGTCAATCAAGACGCTGTTGAAGCTTTTGCATTTTCTACACTCTTACATATAAAGGTTCCATAAGGGTTCTTCCTGAGGAGCTGGGGTTTTACCCAGAGAGGGCTCTTTTTAAGATGAAGGGTTCCATTAAGAACCCTTTTTGGAAGAATGAGTTTTTCAAGGATTATGAAATCCTTGAAAAACTCTTTTTCTACCATAATATGAAAATGTTTTTGTTAGAACCTCCTGGGTTGCTTCTAGTTTAAACCCTTGGAATAAAAAAGGGGTTCTTGGTAGAACTCCCCAGATAAAACGCTTTTTTAGAGATGTGGCAAAATAAATGTATGATGATAAACCCAACATCAAACATCTTCTGTAGTTATTTATTCATTTTCCCATCTTGAAAACAGTTGTTGTTGTTAGCCGTGCACTGGCAGTCGTTTGACCAATCGGAGGCTGAGTTCCTGACTTGTCATGCGTGGCAGCACTGATCCATAGGTGTATTAATAGATCATTGCACTGATCTAAATACATTGTCAGATTGGCCCTTCAAAATAAAATCTCAGCAATGATGGTAATGAGCTTAACATCATGTAGATGGTTGCAGTTAGCACCTTTATTATTAGAGTGTATACAGTTGTTGTGTTCTTGTGTCTGTCAAATCTGTTTGTGACACTGAGAAGACATGGACACTGGTGATTACATTTCACCTGTTACCTGATTTATTTCTCACTTATCTGCATGTGTAGTAATTATCCCTGCTTTACATTTAAAAGAAGCACACATACACACACACACACACACACAGAGCATGTGAATGTGTTGGAAAAACAGCCCTCAAGCTCTCTATTTATGAATAAGTAAATAGAATTTCCTGTCCAGCAGTGGCTCCATTTGCCTCCGCCCAGCCCACCGCTTCTAGCTGTGTTTTTTTTTTTCCTCACATGGTCCTCTCCAACACACACACACACACACACACACACACACACACACACACACACCTCTATCACCCCTTTGGCTTAACAGGCCTACTTTCACCTCCGGCTGCAACAGCGCCGGTATGCCTGCATCTTCCATTCTTATGTAACCCTCAGAAGGAGGGCAAGCAGAGGAGCAGGCTCGCTCTGTCTTTATGTGCTGGCTTCATTGAGCCTCAGTGATGCCCAGGGGTGCGTGTTAAGCCCCGCAGACTGCGCACTGGAACATACATAAAGACAGAGCGCACTCAGAGCTACCTGACCCATCCATCCGTCCACATACATGTTTAAAGCGGAAATGAATAGGCTGAAGTGTCTGCATCTCCTTTATAAGGAAACGCTCTGTTCCCTTTATCTGTCAGCGAACTAATGCAGGGGGCTGGGGGAAGCTCGGAAAAAAGGGCTTTTATTGTGAAATGGATGCATCCTTTAATGGGTTAGAGAGCGAGGCAGAGAGGGAGTGACTACATGAGGAAGAGGATGCAGAGAAAAGAGAGAGGAGGCACTAATGGAATCCACCATCATCCAATCATTTTCAAGTCCAAATCATTCCAATAGGCTTTTTATAGCGACAAATTTGCTCTGCTTCTGAGGCGATTATAACTGTACACAGTGTGACGTAACGATGCCTTATTATGGCATAGTAATAATATGAGCGAGTACTTCTAAAAAGGTTGAGAGCCGGATTTTCCAGTGAGGTTATTAAGAGTACACCTGCCCTCATTAATGTTTCATCGGGTCCGAGCTAACAGCAGCATCGCTAGAAAATTCCAGCTGGTCTTAAACACCTAAATGCAACCCTGCTGATCAGAAACTGCAACCGTGTTACAGATTTGCTGTATAGTAAGAAAGTCCTGGGTTCAAACCTCACCGTTTGTGAAGCTTGCTTGCAGAGAGTATGCATGTCTTCCCCCCGTTCACGTGGGCTTCCTCCAGGTGTCAGGTTTTCTACGGCAATACTGTAGACAAGCAGGTGAGCTGAATTGGAAACTAAATTTCAAATAGGTGTGAATGTGAGTGTGAACGTGTTGCGGTGCCGAGACAATAATCCTCGCTTATTGGCAGGAATTGAACCCATTTAATCACCAAAATGATTGTGTAAGGCAAGCAAAAAACACCAAATGTTCTCAAATGTGAGAATTTGCAGGTTTTTCTCTGTTTTATATCGGTGTAAACAGAAACTTTTTGAGTTTTAGAATGCTGGCCAGACAAAACAAGCAATTTAGAGACGTCTCCTTGGCTGTGGTAAAATAATCATGGGCTTTTTTCACTACTACCTGATATTATTTAGACTAAATGATTATAATTTTCTTTAACATACGTTTAAGATTTAAGATAATCAGGCTCAAACACAAAGAAATCCATAATTTATTCATTTATTCAGGGCATTTCCTATTAGCCGTCGTCAGAAGATGCTCGTCACTGTAACTCCTGGAAAAACAAGGGATAGGTTGGATATGTCAGAGATTAAGGAAGGAAATCGGTGAACGTGACTAAATGTAACGTGAATAAATCTTTAAGTCACGTCAGATAGATTTTCATTGGCAAAGTTTGTTGTTAACAGTGAAGACACTACTTCATGACATCATTAACCTGCACCTTTTGTTATTGTTTTAAAGTGAGAGAGACCCATAGAGGCAGAAATGACATATTGTGCGATTAAAGTAAAAGAGTAGAATAGGCCTGCAGCTAACATTTTTTTAAATTCTTGATTAATCTGATGGCTAATGACTTATGTATTTGGTCTTTAATGTATCAGAAAAAAAAGTTTTAAAAAAGTCTCGAATTTTTAAAGCCCAAGTTGACTTATTATTAAAGAGGTTGTTTTGTCTGACAAAACACAAAGATATTTTACTGTGTTATTTACTTTCATGTGAGATTAAGAAAACCAAGAAATAGTTGACTCAATAGTTCATCAAGTATATCAGTATAATTAGTTGCTTGATATGTGTGTACATATGGTTGTGTCAATGTTACAATTGCAAGAGTTCTCCCATGACACCACTGTCCTCACATGCTCTGTGACAACTGCTTTCTCTATGAAGTTTGAGCAAATGCATGTGTAGGTAAGTTTGTGATTGGGACTATCTGATGAATGAATAAGAAAACAAGTTTAAGGATCTGACTAGATGTAAAAGTACTGAGCTTGAATACCCAGTCCTGCTGCTGTCAGTTACTGGTGTTTGCTGCTCAATATACTGTTGGGTCTCATTATCACAGTGACCCTGATCCTGCGTGGGGCCTCGTGCTGGCCCGGGCTCTGTGCCCATTGGCCTTTGTTTGCCCCCCTCACCTGTTGCCCCTCTCCTGCGGCTGAGTGTGTTTGGCCTGTAGCTGCTCCAGCCCCGAGCTGAGCTCTAACCACAGCGCGGTGAGTGCACCTGCCCTCACCAGGCTACAGCCGCTCTATTATTCATCAGCCGTCTCAGGTGACCTCTCATAAACACTCTGTTATCATTTAGGATCCAATGTCTCATTAGCGGTCCATTCAGCTTCCTCAAATATTGCCTTTGTGACTTCATCAGGCCGCCACCCGCTGCCCTCACCCGACCGATTGATCCTTGGCTGTCTGTCATTCGCCAGCCGGCGCCACCGAGCTGTTGTGATTGGCCCTCGTCTGAGAGCCTGACTGCAGGTGCTCTGACGGAAACTGAAGATGCCTCGACCGGCGGTGACGAGTTTCAGCAGGCCGCTGCCATCGTCTCAGGTTTTAATGTTCAAAGTCCCCTGCAGGTCTCCTTGGTAACTGTGGATGAAGTCCATTTCTTTCATTTACCCCCCCTCGTTCGGTAAACAGTCATGCTGTGTGGGGAGGGACCGAGATGGATGTGAAGTGAGATGTGTACTTACAGCGCAACTCTTCATCAACCCAGCAGAGGAATGTAGAATAAAAAGATATTTTTAGTTCAACAAGCCGTGCCTCTGTGTGTTTAGCATTTGACCCTCCATTACCACTGGAGTGGCTTCATTGGGACAGACCTTTGTCCACTTGGATTGGGCTCTCAACACTAAATACAGCAGCTCCATTACTACACAGTTTGCCTTGAGCACTTAAATAAAACATGCTTTGATGCTTTTGTATAGCCTCCTGTGTGTGTGTGTGTGTGTGTGTGTGTGTGTGTGTGTGTGTGTGTGTGTGTGTGTGTGTGTGTGTGTTAGTGAAGAAAAGTCAAAGTGTTATTCTTTGGCTTTTAGTCTTTTGTAGTTGGCATTGGGTAAGTTTATTTTCCGTCCCCAAAGAGATTCAGAAATGGTCCAGTTTGCATTTATGGGGATTTAGTCACAGAATGTGGCTGAAATTGAATATATAATATGCATAATATGTTTTCATTGGTGTATAATCACCCAAAAAAACGAATCTTGTGTTTTAAAATAAGCTCTTAATATCAACAGGGGGTGCAAGTATATTGTACTGCAATATCTCTGAAACAAGTTTTACGGCCACCATAGGTTCTCCTACATGATTGGAAGGGGAGAGTGAGACAAGGTGTTCTGCAATCTGCAAACTCACGGCTAGATGCCATTAGCACTAGCCATGAGCTTGTAGGTCATAGAAGCCATAAGAGACAACTTGTTCTGCTGCAGACAAATGACCAAAAAAATTATTGAATGCTGCTTTACACAAACCTCCATGTTAACCAAACTTATTTAGAATTGAATTGAATTTTATTTTATATAGCACCAAATTATAACAAAGTTATCTCATGAATTTGATCTCTATCTGTTATACTTTACATAGTTATGTGTGCACTCAGTATTTATATGCAATGAGTAATTATCAAATAAAGTGGTTTAGATAATCTGGCTAAATTGTTAGCTTGTTTACAGTCTACAGTAAAGATCGTTGTCACAGATCGGTTGCCCCATCTGACTTTGTTGTGACGCTGTGGCTGTCCAGGTCACAACAACAACTTTAGTTAGTACAATGTTATGATGGTGAAATATGCAGATATTAAAATATCCTTCAAGATTTAATGACGTCTGTGGATGGAGGGGATTTGATAACGTGACGCTAGATTTACAGCTTTAACTTTGTCTCTCTGCTTCTGCTCTCATTCTCCAGCACAATGATGTACTGTGCAGACTTCCGAACAAAAGGAGGTCTCTTCTACATACACATAAAATATATACACATAATCACACGATGCACACCCAGCCACATTCAGTGATCTCCCCCATCATTTTGATGTTGGGTGGCACGGCCTTTATTTGTCTCGGTGTCAGCCAGCACTGGGCCTTTGTTAGACGCTCCACTCTCTGCCACAGTGTTTTCAAAAAACAAGCCAGAGAGGCTGCTAATTAAGGGCCAGGCTGCTGTTTGTATTTAACGAAAGAATCCTCCTCATTAGTTTGCCAGGCAGTAATTAGAGAGAAAACGGAGGGAGAGGGAGCGTGGAAAGGGATGAAGAAGTGACTGACTCTGCTGAGCACGAAGCACTGTACTGTGCATCAGTGAGGGTTTAATGATGACTGCTTGACCAGTTACTAAATTTCCAAGCTTGATGTTATTTATGGTGCAAAAATGACCTGAAAATTTATCGCTACACTACACTTTTTGGATACTGCTTATGTCAGTGGATTGAATATATTATTTCTCTTTGACTAGGAATGACAGTATAATGATCTTAAAGGTCCACTGTGTAAGATTTAAGGATTCATCCATTAAGGACATTTATTATCATTATCATTATACAACACAGGGTTGTACAATGAAATTAGAGTTGTAGTTCCTTCATAATACACACAAAATACAACACAGATTAAGGATAATATGATGACAATATGGTCAACACGTTCACAAGTTCAGCATCTGGGAAAACAACGTCCATCAGCTGTGACTGAGTTTGAGCACAAAGCATCATCAACGAGTTCACCTATATATAGTAAGGCTACCACCAAATAAAGATTTTCTCAGTCGACTAGTTGTTGTGAGTTCAAGCTGTTAGTCGACTTGTTGTAGTATGTTTACTATGTTAATTTGATTATGTAAATTTATATTTTTGGGGCAGAGAGCGAGCCACTTGTCAAATGCTAATGGCAAAAGCAGTGATGATTCTGAATGTGGCGCAACAAACTGCAACAATACTGAACATTTAAATTTCTTTCAACACAGTACAGACATACAGACACGATGGATGATGTATACTTAGAAAACTTGCTCCTCAGTTGCCTTGTGCCTCCTGTCCCCGCCTGAGGACCACCATGTATTCATCATCCCTGGAGTCAGAGTCCAGGTCAGAACCGCTGTAAACCACCCTGATAGTGTATTCATAGTTGTCAAACTTTATTTCCTGCTACTAACAAATAAATGAAAACATGGTCAAGACTCTTTTCACCAACAGAGGGTTTAATCAACAATTAGGGGACAGCCCTAGAATATAATATTCTTAAGTATGTCTTGATTAATATATAATCAGCTGAAAATGAGAATCTTGTGTTTTCGTTACCTTAGAATGAACTGTTTATATCTACAGAGGATGTGGGTCCTCTTCTACCGAGGCTGCCATGTTGCACCATCACATTTTTGCAGTAGACCAGAATGGACAAGCCTAACACTGGCTCTAGCTATGGTCTTTTGCTTTTAGTGCCAGTTTTGTGGCCACCGTGGGTTCTCCTACATGCTTGGAAGGGGAGGGTGAGGCGAATCGTTTGTAATCTGCAAGCTCGCGGCTAAATGCCAATAAATCCCACACACTGGTCCTTTAACTGAGCATTAAATAACAGCATATAACAGGACAAACAGCGTATTAAGTTAGTCATTAATAAATAAAAAGAATCTAAGAGATTGGAAGACCTGAATTGATTAAAGAGCTCTGACAGAGAATGCTTGGTTCCATTTTGTCTAGACAGCTGCACAGACTGTACACTGAGCCCAAGGACTTCAGCTGCTCAGACAGCAGACGAGACGTACTTTAGAATTATTGAAAACAATTAAATAAAAATAAAACCTGCAGAAAAAGTAAAAAGTTACTAATAAAGAAGGATTTGAGTTCAAATTAAGAAATGCATGGTACAACGCTGTATAGAGACTGCATCTCATCTTTTTCACTAATGCTTTTTAAGTTTTAAAACGAGTGTTGAGGGTGGTAAAAAGTCTGATTACTCACTTTGTGTCTGACCAGAGGCACTTGTTTAATATGATGCAAGCCACTTAGGGAAGTCTTTTAACGCTGCCTTGTGTGATTGTTTTTAACCCCATTGACTTCCATTTACATTAACTGCGTCTGTTTCGACGCAAGAATGAGCCAAGGTCTGACAGGCCTCCCGAGCTCACGGTGACTCACTTACATTTGTCGAAATTCTTAACCATCACTTTAAATTCTCTGCGAAGGCTCATCAAAGGAGGATGATGGCATAACTATTTATATCAAGGTAATTCTCTGTTCTGAATCAGCCCCTGCTCATCACTGCAGCAGGGGTACGTTGGTGTGGGGAGATGAGGAGATGGAAATCATCTTCTTTTGGCTGGGAAAACCATGCTCTCGCTGTTTCCAGTGGACAGGCGGCCTCAGCTGGCCAATGAGAGTGGACTGCCAGCCGCCCACCTGGTGACTAGGCCTCTGTGTGGGCGGACACGGCGGAGAGGACACTGCTACTTTCCAGCCTCGTCTTTGTGGTTGCATGTACAGACACACATTCGCTTTCATATGCATAAGGCCTTGATACACTTCTGTGTCAGTCAAAGCAAATCACCAGGTTTGCTGATCTTCCTAAGTTAATGTAACACATTTGATGAGTCATCTCTCAGGACATTTCAAGTTCATTTTGACAAAATAGCCTATATTTTCACTAATATCTGTTTTTCAGAATCAGATGCAGTATCACAGTCACTTTTTTCGCCATTTTTGCTACATGCGTTGTATAATTTTGCTCCACTTTTTGCCCATAATATTCCTATTCAGAATCAATGATTATTTGCAGAATTGACAATATCTCCTGCCCCTTTTTGCTCTGTGCCCCAATAACAGTTGCGCTTTCTCCATTTCCTCTCCTGCTATGTGCTGGGGTCATGAAAAGAAAACAAAATTTTGAAGATGATTAAAATGTTACTGGGGGACCTGTAATAGTGACATTTTTCTGACATTAGCTAACTTATACTGTGTAGTATGAGTTAGCTAATGTTGACGAAAAGAAGAGAAAGTTGACAGAGGTACCAAGCTTGCTTAACTGCTATTGAAGTACAGAGAAAAAAGGGGTGGGACTTAGGAAGTGCCACTTGTAAAATTAGGGATTTCAGAATAGTTAAGCAAATTCACTGAGTCTCTTGATTCAATTTTAATGCCATTGAGAGTGTAACACACAGCACACTGCATGACCACTTGCAAGTAGGTCTAGCCCTTTAGCTGTGTGTGCTACATGAGGTCCCCGGTTTGATTACGAGGCCAGACTACTTGGCTGTTTGGGATGGGCTCCCATGTTACAATTGTATTAATAGATTTTGGAGCCACTTGGGGGCTAATAGAGTTCCTGCAGCTAACGTGAGCCAACAGTTGCCTGTTTACACATTCAGCAGACACAGAGCAACATTAGCATATTGTGTAGCCTAAATTGTGTTTCTGTCTTCTTGGCAAATGGAGATCCGTTAGTCATTCTCCTTTTAGCTCCTGTTTTTGGCCTCCTCCATCTCGTGAGGGAAATATCTAGCTCTTTAGCTGCTAAATGCTCCACTATATGCACCAGCTAGTCTGCTAACTTTGCCTGTCTGTTGTTTAAATAGTCTTAGGCAGTGTAGAATGGGATTTCAGAACTTTTTTGCTGAAAAAAAATCAGCTTGCTTTGGCTGGAAACAAATTTGGTGTAAGTGGTAAACCATTACAGTAAAGTTTACTGTGAGCTGTAAAACAAGCTGCAAGACACTCCAGATTAGGCGCTCAGTTAGATTTACCAGTGATACTAATCCTGATATCATATGCCTATCTACTTACCTTTGAGATGAAGTGAGGGTTTCAGGCTATCACTATCACAGAGTTATAATTGCATACACCTATCCTGTGTGATGTGATCCAAATCAATCACCCCACTATAAATCCTACAACTAAATTCTGTTTGCATTTACAGTGTCAGAAAAGTATTACACATTTTATTGAAAGGTGTTGTGTACCCCATTTACATAATGCAGGGCACAGAATACTAGCTCTCAATATAATTCAGTCCAGCACCACCACAATGTACACTCTCAAACATGATCATAGAGTTGAATCAGTATCTCATTTTTTGAGCTTGCTAGAGTCAACAGATTGCACTCAGTCAGTCCATTTGTTCCAGACTAAAATATTTCAACAACTACTGGATGGATTGCCATGAATTTTGGTCCTTAGACATCCAACAGTAGCAGTATTATTAGGTATTAGCATGGAATATGAAATTATCTCGGAGATTACCCATCAGCCTCAGCTATACTTTGCGTGTAGTCCTAATTCGCAAAAGTTAGCATGCCAACATGCAAAGCAAAGATGACAAAATGTCACCTGTGTCATTGTGAGCGTGTTAGCATGCTAACGTTAGCATTTAGCTCAAAGCACCACCATGGCCTACCTCAGTGCAGCCTCACAGAGCTGCTAGCATGGCTGTAAACTGTTAGCCTAAACAAAAACCGAATGATAAGAAGCTTCGCAAAAACAGGATTTATTATTATTGTAATATTTTTGTATCAGATCCTATTATATTCTACAGATGTACCTTAATGCCTGACTATGTATATCATAGCTGACTGACAAAGCAAGTACAGTTAATGCAAATTATTATCTTCAGACCTTTCAAGACTCTGTTCTATGTCTATAACTTTACCTTTGGATTGAGACGAGTATTCATTACTGTACAGGGTCATTTGAGGTCTTGGCCATATCCTAACCTGCAAATAGTCACCTTCCAGTTCTCCTTTGGCCTGAGGTTATATGACACGTGTTCATGCAGGGTGATGCCATTGCACAGAAAAGCCTTAGTGTGGTGTTGAGAACAAGGCTTTTTCACTTGCTGACAGTTGGCCCTCTGTCAATCAACACAACTCTGGATTAGCCTGCGCTGACGGTTGGCTGACCGACCCATCCTGGGAACGAATGCTGTGCCCTTCCCACACTGTCGCCTGTCAGCACCTTTCACATACAATATTATACAAATGCAGAGCCTCTCCATTCCCATCACAGTTTCCCTCGCTGTCTGTTCCAACTACCCCTTGACAGCAGGTTTTTTTTTTTTTTTTTTTTTTTTTTTGTACCCCCACAGCACAAAATGTGGCCCGCAGCTCGTCAGGACAGCAGGACAGAAAAAGTCTGAGTCGGCTAGTTGCTTCAGCTTTACTTGGCACTCTGATATACTGTCAATGCAGGAAGAAGTGACATAAAGAGAGAGGGAGAGAGAGACAGAGGAGAGGTGGTTGGGGCTGAGGGGTTACACAAACACGCCGAACAAATACGGGATCTAAGCATAAACCAGGCTGTCACAACACGTTGTCTGTCTAATTGAATTGTTCCTGGCAGCCCGGAGAGAGCACAGACCATTTTAAGCTTAGCTTTATTGAATTATTAAATCAGAAAAGGAGGACGTTAACATTTAAGGGAACATTCTCCAGACTTGTTCGCTAAGGGAAGA
The DNA here is from genome assembly GCF_056507025.1 of Lutjanus erythropterus. Lineage (NCBI taxonomy): Eukaryota > Metazoa > Chordata > Actinopteri > Lutjaniformes > Lutjanidae > Lutjanus > Lutjanus erythropterus. The sequence goes on from NC_139331.1 coordinate 10,973,200, forward strand.
GGGGAATGGTGTTGTGACTCCCCGACTGTACGCAGTCTGACAAGACTTGAAACAAGATTACTTCTGAAAATTGTATTACGGGAAACTGCGTCACCGTAGATTGCCATGTCTACATTACCTAAACCCCAGCCTATTTGCAGTAATGACTTCTTTTGTGTCAAGGTACATTTGAGCCGTTTGTGTTTTGCTCAGACGGTGCGTATATTGGTAATGAATAATTGAACAGTCAGGCACGTGTGTGGAGATTGTTATGAGAGTGTGTGCGTGAGTTGATAAATGTTTATGTGCTTGCTTAGAGGATGGAGGGTTGGAGAAGTTGGATTTTATGCTGTGTCAAACAAGTCTGTCGTCTGGGACAACCCCTGGCCAGTCTCACTTTCATTTGCATCTACTGTTGCACATTTCCATTGCATACTAGATGCATACTCCCCTAATAACATTGTTGTGGTGGACATTAGCAAAGCAAGCAGGACTGGCATTTGGAGTTATATTTTGTGTCCATCTGGCAATTGCAAGTCCAACACTAGTAACACAAAGTTGGTAGGTACATACACCGATCAGGCATAACATTATAACCACCTGCTTAATATTGTGTTGGTCCCCCTTTTGCTGCCAAAACAGCCTTGACCCGTCAAGGCACAGACTCCACTAGACCCCTGAAGGTGTGTTGTGATATCTGGCACCAAGATGTTAGCAACAAATCCTTTAAGTCCTGTAAGTTGCGAGATGTGGCCTCCATGGATCAGACTTGTTTGTCCAGCACATCCCACAGATGCTCGATTGGATTCAGATCTGGTGAATTTGTAGGCCAAGTCAACACCTCAAACTCATTGTGGTGCTCCACAAACCATTCCTGAACCATTTTTGATTTGTGGCATAGTGCATTATCCCACTGAAAAAGGCCACAGCCATCAGGGAATAATGTTTCCATGAAAGGGTGCACATGGTCTGCAACAATGCTTATGTAGGTGGTACGTGTCAAAGTAACATCTACATGGATGGCAGGTCCCAAGGTTTCCCAGGAGAACATTGCCCAAAGTATCACACTGCCTCCGCCGGCTTGCCTTCTTCCCATAGTGCATCCTGGTGCCATGTGATGTAAAAGAAAACATGATTCATCAGACCAGGCCACCTTCTTCCATTGCTCCATGGTCCAGTTCTGATGCTCACAAGCCCCTTGTTGGCGCTTTTGGCAGTGCACAGGGGTCAGCATGGGCACCCTGATTGGTCTGCAGCTATGCAGCCCCATACGCAACAAACTGCGATGCACTGTGTATTCTGACACCTTTCTATCACACCCAGCATTAACTTCTTCAGCAATTTGAGCAACAGTAGCTTGTCTGTTGGATCGGACCACACGGGCCAGCCTTCGCTCTCCACATGCATCAGTGAGCCTTGGCTGCCCATGACCCTGTCGCCACTTCACCACTGTTCCTTCCTTGGACCACTTTTGATAGATACTGACCTGTCAGTAGTCATAATGTTATGCCGGATCGGTATAGTTGCAACATTATTTTTCTATCATGTGACATTGCAGCAAACTACCAAGTGAAATTCCAGAGTGTCATCACCAACACATTATTTTAAATGCTGCTGGTTTGTTGTCCCAACATATTCCCCAACTGTTAGGTTGTAACCTTTCAACAACATAACAGCAACATAACTAATGTAATGTTGTAACTGTACTGTTGCAGTAAAGTTGTTACTACACCACAAATGATCCGTCACAATCACAATGTTGCAGGGACATACTGTGTTTGTAGGAAATATTCACTCTCTTTTTAGCTCTGTTTTTGGTCTCTACCATCTAGCTATTTAGCTGCTAAGTGCTCCACTGTGTTTACCATGGGGGAAAGGTCGGATTTTATGCCGTGTCAAACATATCTGTCACCTGGGACTGCAGGACAAGTTCTGGTCAGTCTCACATTTCATTATTTATAACTACTCTTGCACCTGTCCATTGCATAGTAATATGTGTGGAACAAACTGTAACACAACATTGACATATTATAACTTAATAAAGTTTTTATGGTTAATGTTAGCAAAGAAAACAGAGCAACACTAGCATTTAAAGTTATATTTCTGTCCATCTGTCAAATCTAAGTTCAAAATTCACTCTCCTTTCAGCTTTGTTTTTGGTGTCCATTAATGGCTGCTCTCATTCATGTAGAATTAGGGATTTTAGAAAAATAGTTAAGCACATCCTCCAACTGAATCTGTTTTAATGTCTTTAAGGTAATATTAATCCATTTTTGGGCCACATGGGAGCAGTGGAACAAATTGTCAACAGAACATTGGCATATTATCATTTATTTAAGTTGTTGTGGTGAACATTAACAAAGCAACATTAGTATTTTTGTCCATCTGGTAAATGTAAGTTGAATATTCACTCTTCTTTGAGCTCTGTTTTTGGCCTCTTCCATCTTCTGGGGGAAATTTCTAGCTCTTTAGCTGCTAAGTGTGACACTAGGTTCACCATCTAGTTGGAGGGCAAAGGCAGAAGTTGGATTTAATGCCGTCTCAAACAAATTTGTCGTCTGGAACTGCGGGACAAGCTACTGTTGCACATTTCCATCGCATACTAATATGTAATTTATACTATACGTCCATCAAGGTCAGGGGTGCATTGCGAGCATCATCACTGGCACCCATGGGGGCTCAGAATAACAGCCTTCCCTTGGACGTCCTTGCCCTGTCTCATCTGCAATGCCTCCCCCAGCACCACTGCATTATGTTGCATTTGCATCGTATTGCCTCTGCATTGCCTCCGCAAGACTGGCCCTCTTTTCACCACCCCCTTCTTCTTCCCCTTTCTTCTCTTGCCCTTTTATACCCCCCCCACCCCCCGTCATCCCTCTCTCCAGTGTCAGGTTGGTGCCAATCAGCAGGGGCTTGGCAGTGAGCTGTTGTGCAGACAGGGCAGGACATGGCTCAGTAGGTCTGCAGCTGCAGCAGTAGTAGTGTTTGAAGTAAAGGTAGTGTTGGGTATTGGCAAGGAATATGCAATGAGCCTAGGAAAGATTACATTGCGGTAAAAAAAAAAAAAAAAAAAAAAAAAAAAAAAAGTAGGGGGGTTAGGGGGGAATACATCAGTAGGAGGAAATCCCTAGCAGGAGGATCCCAGCTCAGCGCTTTCTCTCTCTGACACCCCCCACCCTCCTCCCTTTCTCCTCCTTCCATCCCTCTGCCTCATTTTCCCCCTCCCTCCCACTTTTTCCTCATTCCCCCTTCTGCATCTCTTTCCTGTCTCTTTGGATTGCTCTCTCTGCATTGATCTTTCTCGCTATTTCTCTCTCTTCTTTTCCAGGCCGAGGGGGTTTTATCCCCATTGGAGGAGCTGCTGATGCAATTCACTGCCACTAAGCATCCCTCCCACCCGACCCCAACACACGCCTGCCCATGTGTATATGTGGTGTGTGGGTGTATTTGCTTTTTGCATGTGTATGCATTTGCTATGCATTTAACTGTGTCGTTGATGCATCACAAGGCCAGGTGTTCTCTGAGCAGGGGAAATATAAAGCTTCACTAAACAGAAAATCATCACTCTCCTCCTGCCAGGTTGATTGCTCAGCTATGCTTTGCATGTAGTGCTAATTCGAACTGAACTGAACTAAGATGTTAACTATGATAAACCTTCTAAACATCAGCATGTGCAGTCAGTACAGCCACAGAAATCTGCTAGCATAAAGCTAGAATACAGAAAAATTGAACAATAAAAAGCTTCACAAAGATTAGCTTCTGTTGTTTTCAACTTTGAACTGTAGCTAACGCTTCACTTGTTTTATGAACGACAAACTAGAAGCTAAAATAGGCCTACATTACAGCAATATAAGTGCTTAAAGAAAATTCAACTCAGTTAAACCATCAGAAGCATTGTTACATCTTCATAAAAGACATTACTGAGCCCAGCCACAGCCTGTTCACCCTGCTGCCGTCTGACAAGAGATACAGGAGTGTCCGCTGTCACACAAACAGACTTTAGAATAGTTTCTTTCTTGAGGCTGTGAGACTCTACAATTCATCCTCCACACTCCATCATGAATACAAGTTTATTTTTATAACTTATTATTTATTCAAGGATTGAAAAGGGGGAAGAACAAGGGATCTTGAGGGCGCTATGCCTGTTTGCCTTAGGCCCTAAAATGACCAAATCTACCCGTGTGATGGTGTGGGAATTTCAAAACAAAGTCTATCTTAAAGTTCTCATAATGCCATCTGGCCCAAAAATGACAAAAAAGGCCATTTGTAAGTATTCTTGGGTATTTTTAATGATATATGAGAGTTTGTCTCTGCAAAACCATGAAAAATGTGGATGACTGACCCTGTACTTGGGGGCATACACTAAATTTCAGTCCAATGGTAAACTTTTTGACTTATGACGCTTTTGATGGAAGGAGAATACATCCTTTCACCACAGCGGACTGCAGTGTTTCTGTTTCTACAGAGCTTACTTATTGTTAAAGTAACTAACCGTTATTGTTAGCGTTAGCTGCCGTTAGCCGACAGCAGCACTGGGCTTAGCAGCATTCCAGTGAAAACGGTAACTGGGAATACAGTACAGAGGTCCTTTACAGAGTTTCCTTGTGGAAAGATTGCTTTGTTGCTAAAGTAAGTTAGTTAACCACTAACTGCTGTTAGCTTGCTTAGTCCTGATTCAACCCTGGGATGTGGGGAGCCAAACTGAGCAAGAGAACCTCTGTACTATAGCCAAGTTGCCAAGTTGCCTAGTTGTCTTGTCTACTATAGCCAAGTTGCCAAGTTGTCAAACTGGCCTTGGAGGCTGTTTTGGTCCCAGTCGGCCATGTTTGCCAGGAGCTCTCAGTCTGGGAAAAGTCATCTAATATGACTGCTCTCCATCCTAGCGTTACATCCTTGGACTGCTTCAGCCCCAGTTGTGGGCAGAGGGTTGTGATACACAGCACCATTGGCTAGTCTAAATGCCAATCATTGTCCATGACAAGTCCCTCCCTAGTGCTCTGTTTTACAGGAAATATGTAACCAATAAGCACTCCGCTAGCTGTTTCATGGAAACTTTAAAGATGGTGATATGGATTGATGTTTTCATGTTGCATTTGTCATACTGGATCATTAATCATTGAATCGATCAATTGATCCAGATCGTTGGATCGTTACGTTCCTGCAATATTGGTAATGGTGGCTGTTACGTAGATAAACCCCATGGTGCAAGTGGGCCACATGTTGCAAATGTGTACATGGGTGCTGGTGTCTTCACCCAAAAGGCCTCATGTTGATGTATGGTGTCTCTCAGCCTCTGACCACAGCCAGCCAACTGCACTCCTGAAGCTCAATAGGGAGCAGTCTGTTCTGCCAGGCTGTTATTAAAGGGCTGTTTGTATTGCCTGCTGTTTTTTTCATTAGCAGGAATCTTATATCATCGCCTCTGAATATTGCATGAGGTTCGGGGAGGCTTGGTTGTCGTGACACCACCGTAATATTTCACAACAATCAAAGATGGATGAGCCTATTCTTCTAGGTAAATAGAGGGAGGCCTGGCGCCGATGAGGAAAAGCCCAAAGACAGTGACGGTGACACTGACGCGCCGTAAACGAGTGCTGAAGGAAGACGAAGAAGGAAAAAAAACAAGAAGAGTGATTGGAGTCCATAAAAATGAAAATGCACTGTAAGACAAATGGAGCAGGCAAAGACGAGAGAGCAAGGTAAATGAGGGGGAAAGAGAGAGGGAGAGGACAAGAGAGGGAGACAGAGCGAGAAATCAAGACGGAGGGAATGACAGAGTGAGGAGGATAAAAAAGCGAGAGATGGGGCTATTAGAGGTTGAGAGAAAAGAGTTAGTGAGAGACCCACGCTGCTCCCAGTAATTGAAAAGGCACCGGGACTGATTTAGAGAGGGAGCTTAGCTGGGTTTGTTGGGATGGTGGTGGTAGTGGTGGTGGTGGAGGTGGGGGGGGACACGCTGCATTGCAGAGTATGAGGAGCAAGAACAGCCAAACCCCCTGCGGTGCTTTGCTCCACCACCTCTATAGTCGTCATTAACGCAACACGCTGAAAACGACCCTCCAAGGCCCATAATAAGCAGTGAGGCTGCAAAAACATTATGGCTAAATCCATACGAGCTAATTACTGTAGGTGTCTCTGCTTTTTTGGCATGAATAATAGAGTAAAATAAAGAACAGGAAAGGACGGCTTTAAAGGGAAAAGATAAAATACAGTAATGAAGTGAGAGGAAAGTTCTTGTATTGCTGAAGGTGTAGTCCATACAGCAAGAAATTCATTAATTTTCCAATATATTTTCAGCAATAAGTACCTTAGTGAATATGTGTATGTTGTAGTACCCGAAATCCATCTTGGTCTCAAGGCCCATCTCAAAACTACTTTTTAATGCAGCCTTGGTCTAGGCCAAAGAGGTCTATTTCAAAACTTAGTGGTGTCTTGACTTGGTCTCAGTTAAGTCTTGACTACAACACTGTTACATGTTAGGGCTGGGTCCCTATTATTAGTGAACTCATACTACCAATTACTGACTCACCTTAATTCATTTGGTGCCAAAGTTTGGTACCTGAGAATGCATCTGGGAAGCGAAACAGAGAGCATTACCCCTGTAGCTTATTCAGCTGAAAGTGCAGTCGAGGGGCAACCCCTTTAATCAAACACAACCCATATTGAAACGTTAAAGAATATAGTGGGTTTAAGCCTTAAAAGTGAAGTTCCCCACAGCAGCTGCAGCTAACGTTAGCACATTTGCAGTCAGTGTCTTAAAAGTTTGGCTTAACCCTCCCTGGACTACAAAACTTTAAGTGAGACATTGAAAATTTTATAGACATCTTCAAGTTATTTATTAGCTGGTTGGATATGCTGGTCTTGGAGATAACTGGGCTTTTTTGTCTTGCTAGACATTAGTTTGTGATTTTTACACGAGTTAGCCAACATTCAGCCAAACAGCAATGTTAGCTAGGAGGTGGTTAATGTTAACATTAGTTGTTGGCTAAAAGCAGCTAAATATGTTATCAAATTTGTTGTTTTAGGTTAGAGTACGGCCTGACGTCCCTCCAGATTTTCACCATCCATTGTCTTTTCAGCTGCTGATCAATCACGAAGCAATGAAACACTTGAGCTTCCTACTGTGAGTTTGACCTCAAAGGAAAATGGTCACCGTGTGAATATGATGAATGGATAATTACATTTTAAGTGACATCTTCAGGTGATTTATTAGCTGGGTGGATAAGTTGGTGTTGGCAACTAGGTTTTTTCTCACTTTTTTCCCTTCCTGGACGTTAGCTTAGCATATTTAATTGTATTAGCCAACATTTAGCCACTCGCTGCATCTACCAACATTGAGTATGCTAAGACAGTGTGTCTAAAACCTCTAAAACCTCTATACTTGTGTATTGTATACGATTAAAACAGTTTATTACAGTATGCAGACACTACGGTAGTAATAACAACAACAACATAACAGGAAAGATCTCATGTGTTCCTCTGAGACAGACAGAACAGTGTTAAATGCCCTAGGGACAACTGACAGGCTGCAGGCTGTAGGGACTGGTTTGGGAAGGGAGAGGTAGGGATTTTATTTTGTGTGATGATTGAAATCTTCTAAATAAATACCAAAATGTTCTAATTAAGTAAGAATATTAAAATTGAGATGCCTGGACTTAGTCTCTACAATTGAAATTAAATTTTTGTAATTACAGAGAGAGTAAAGTACCAACAAAAGTTACCTTGCCAAATTCCAGGTGTCGATTCAAATGTGAACAGCACCCAATCCTATAGTATATGTGTGCTCAGCTGTTTGCGTACATGCACAGTGTGGGTGCAAAAGTGTAAAGATCAAGCTATTATAAAAGGTCATCCCTGCCACTTGTTTGACTGTACCTTTACCCTCAGTGAGACTTGGTCCATTTATTTTAAAATGTTGCCACCTTTACAACTACCAGAAATCTGCTTGCTTAGCTCAATATAACAACATCCAAAACACATTACGCAGGTGCTAATGGACTTGTAGTACTGTGTGTGTGGTATAAAGTGCCAGAAGCCTCCCCATATTGATGTTGTGCCCGGCTCAGCTCACCTTATCCACTTCCTTAACTTGCTAATACAGCTGGACACTACACCAACAAACAGGGCTCCATGTCACTGCACACATGCCCTGTCTGCACCCGCCCACACACACACATACAGTACAGGATACACACCCTCACACACATAGACATACATACACACTCCCTGCTGTATGTCACAGGCCTGTCTCATAAGTGTGTCTGTTCTTTCCAGGGGCGCTGATACGCGATACCTCTGCCCAGTCAATCCTTCTCGCATTACTGCCTCCGCAGTGTGCTGCTTCATTTACACGTGAAATATTGATGTTCTTAATTTAACCCCCAGGGTGCTCAAGTGTCCCTTCCTCCCCTGTGAGGATGGGAGGCCTTTTCCAGGGAACACACAGCCTCAGCGCTGAAAAAACACCCTCTCTGTCTTGGGATTGGTTGACAGGGTGTGTTTGGTTGTGCCTCATTGGATGGCTGGTGCATAGAGCGGAAGCGCAAACCTACCAGTGGAGCTGTATTACAGTGGGTTTGTCCTCAGTTTGGTGGCCCACCTGTTCTCTCTGTGTGTTTGTAGGGTTTATAGCATGTACTTACATTGTATACCTGTCTGAGCATGTATAATATGAATGAGTCAGTGTGTTTAGTACAACAAATACACCTCTGAATTTAATGTAACACTGATTGTGCCCTTATTAGGGAGGATCCCATCATCCATTATGCCTAAATACAAGTAAAATTGAGTTCTTTCCCATGCTATGCATCTCAATATTAAAGCTGAGGTAGGAAGTTTATTGGTCATCAAGTGAGTCATTGGACAAAGGTTCCATAATAACCTTTAAGCATAATGTAATTCAAGTCTGAGAGAAAACTAGAGCTCCTTTTGGCTCTGTTTTCAGGCTTTGTTGTTGTTTGTGACATTGCATTACTGTTATAATCATAGATTTTAATTTCATCATTTGTATTTGTATTTCATATCACTTTTCATGACAGGTTTCCTGAGCTTATCCCCTCAGCCTTCAGTTACTCACCTGCCTGCTAACTCTCTTAGCAGGTGTCACCAACTGCAACCACATTTTGTTTAACTAGCTGGCCCTTCTTAGCAAACACAAGTTAGCCAATTACAAACCAACCAACTAGCTGTTGCTGAAAACAGTACAAACACAGTGAACTCTGGTTTTATGTAGTTTAACGAGCCTACACATGCTACCAAACTAGCTAGCTAACAGGCTAGGTTTGGTTGTGAGCGTACGCTTGGCCTTAAACTGAGGAGTCTGTGTTAAAAGGTGAAGCTAGCTGAGGATGTCAGTTGTGTTGTCATTCTAAAGATGTCTCTTGTAGAAAGAGTAAAAGTACAGTCTTTTTGTTGGTTTCTCCAGACAACAGGAACGAACTAGCTGGATGCAAAGCTAGGTGGCAGTTGATGAGCCTGCTAAGAGAGGCTGGATAAACATTGAATTGGCAGGAAATAGACAGTTTTCAGGGCAGCCATATTGATATGAAATAGTAGGGTAAATGCAGATGTTACCCGTGATATTAATTATGGTCCTGAGTATCATTCCATGTAGTTTATAAGAGCCTTGTAAACCAGCATGCAAATGGCTGCTGTGAAAAGGTCTATTGTGACAACTTGTATTAATAAAAGTGACTTTAAATCAAAGTATAGCTAGGATAAATTGCATTCTGGAATAAAATCTTAAAAAAGACTTTAAAAAAACATTCTAAAATTAAATAAAACAAAAAAACTAAACTATACTTTAAGTAACATTTCATAGTCATGGATTTAGTTTTAGAAATTTACCAAATTAATTTGCAATTTATTGGTCCATTCATCAATTTCACATTATTTATTCATATGACTGATAATTACATTATGTATTACTTGTGTTTAAATGTTAAACACTCTGGAGCTTGAGAAAAGAGCTCTGCTATTTTCCTCCCAGTGTAAATGTCAAGGTTTGAGCACCTGACTGGTTGAGGTGGCCTAGAACAGCAGAGCGCCAGTCCCAGCTGTCAGTCAACCCAACGACAGCTCCCATTGGCTTGGCTGGTGCTGCAGGGAGGGGCTGAGTGCATTAGTTTGCCTGGTTTTCTTCAAAAGAAAACACAGTGGCTGTAATTAGAGGGTTGATAGACAAACTTCCCAGTTACTGGAAGCATTTAGGCAGGGATTATTTTTCCTGTTTCTTGTTACCCACCCTTTCCTTCTCCGAACTTCACTTTATCTGATTAATGCCAGTAAGGCTCATTCCTCAGTAGCTTAATGGCATCTAATTTGAAACAGATCTAGAGAGATAATGAGGAATGCAGAAAATGTTCTGTGTTTTCCCCACCCTATCTCTGTATATAAACTAATAAAGCATGTGAATGCCTATGTATAGGGGTATGATTAAGGGAAGTGCTCACATCATGCTTTAGGTGGGTGGAGGGCTGCCTCAGCCTTTCTAAACATGGTCAAATTACAGTCCAAATATAGTAAAACAATGCAGCTCTTACGTGACTTTTTAGACATTAAGGTAGTATCATATCTGTGGCACGGCGGAGAACTTATTGCCTGCGTGCTCGTCTGTGTGTGTGCTGTTTAAAAAGTGCGCACAGCGGCAGTGTTGTGGCCTGGTTTGCCTTACTAGGACAAGCCAACATGGAGTCATCGGCAGAAGCAGGAGGGTTTATTCAAACTCCCACTTGCCTTTTCAAAAACCCCCAACATCCCAGTTACAGCATGTTCCTGTTGCCTAGCAACCAGCCCAGGTCTTGAGAGAGAAGAGAGGCGTCATAGATGTGTATGTATATCCACGGCTGAGCGCGAGAGCAAACACTCTCCCTCCTCCCCTGTGAGCAGCTCACTCTCTCCACAGCCTCGCTGCCATGTAATGGAGCACAGTATCACACACACTGACAGTCCTGCCTCTGTTCAACACCACCCAATGACACTGCACATGGAGAGCACGATGCTTAGAATCATTTATTATATTATTGACACATTTGTCTAGTCGGTAAACAACATACAGACTCGTTATGCTGTCTTTATAGATCATTTTCACAATCGAGCATAAGAAAAATGACATAAGACATAAGATAAAGTTCATGGTCTTTTATTTGAAAAAAAAAAATAAAGACTAGCATGTACAACTTGGAATGAATGTAAACTGAACTCAGACGAACAGTTGCGAAGACTGGTGCACTGACACTCCAGACAGCATGCGCTGCGAACACAGTGCACCCCTCACTATGCTCTTGTCTGAGTCGAGAAACAGAAGAAGAAAAAGAAAAGTGAAGGCCAGTGATTCTCTCTTGCAAGAAAAGAGGACAGACACTCCATCTCAGCGAAAAAAAAGAAAAGAAAAAGAAAAAAATAGAAAGCTCACCGTAAGACTCTTTATGTCCCCCCTCCTTTTAAAAAGGGCAGGACGCACAACCACTAAGATGGCTGTCCAAATAACATAACAAAAACAAAAAGAACATGCCAAACATTTGAAAATGTAATTTTTTTTTACATTGTTTTTTTTTTCTCTTTTTATCTAGCATACAATTAAGTCCCATTCCACTTTAAACGCTTTGAGTTAGAACCTGGTATATTCTCTCATCTTAACAGTACAGGGTTCCTCTCCAAATACAAAAAAACTGTACCAAACCAACAAGAGGACAGCTTATAGTGGATTCAGCACGCTCTGGTAGCCCGGAGGAGGGATGGGGGGGATGTAGGGGGGCGAGGGAGGGGGTTAGTGCTCCGGTCTCAAGCTGCATGCATGAAGAACAGAAAACAGAGAGAGAAAGAAGAGATGGCCAGCCCAGACATTTACCACTAGCAAATGGAACTGGAAGGAGTTCGCCAAATGCTTTTGCTTTAGTCTGAAGGTAGTAGTTACAGGGTTTTGTTGTTATTATTTTTACTTGTTAAGTACTGATGCTAAACTGATCTCCGGGGGGAGGGGACAGGATCACTAACCATCATTTTCATGCAGATATTTTTTGTATATTTTTATATTTTTCCTGTGTGGACAGAAGGATATTTTATTTCAACATTCAATTATTTTCTATACAGAAACAGTATGAATAAATGAACATTTTTTTTCCAAGAGGTAAGTAAAACATTTTGGATTTTTTTTTTCTTTTTTTTTTTTCTTCTAAGAGGGGACAGGATGGGGCAGGCAAGCTTCACTTTGCAGTCATCATCTGTACAAACTCTGCAGAGAGAGAGAGAGAGAAAGACAAGAGGAGACAATAAGGACATCAGGTTTTAAGGCTTTGGCACAGCCTGTTGCCAGTAGGAGCAGTCACCTGCTAAATTGTTAAATGCTTTATTAATTTTTTAATCAAGTTGAGCAGGTTCAGAACACACATCCTAATTAGTGTCCCCTTTCCAAATGGCTTCTGTGTTCATCTCATTAAACCCCATTTGATTAAAAAGCTCTTGCATTGTGCTTACAGTTGTGGAGGTGCGTGCACGTCCAAAAATAAGTAAATAAATAAATAAAAGACAGCTTTCATTGTCTGTAGAGTACATATTCTGTCCCTGGTACAATGGGACCGTAGAAGTAGGACACTTCTCAGCTAAGACTTATGGACTGTTCATAATATATCAACAGCCTTCTAGAAAATGAGCGCAGTCTCTCGTGTAATGTGCCAAGGGACCAATCGTAGAGGGGTAGGGAGGAAGAGGGAGGAGGCAGCCAGAAAGAAAGAGTGAAAAGGCTCCTGGCACACTGATGATGATTCAGAAGGATGGCTTTCTCCCATCTCTGTTTCAGCACGCTCCATCTATAGCCCCTATCTAATAACTAATATTATGTGTGGCTGGCTTGTCTTCCAGTCGCCCTCAGAGAAATACACAGCTTGGAAAATCAAGTGCTCTGGTCCCCCATGTTTAATAAAAGCTACCAGCATGGCCTAGAAACTAAAGCTATTTGTGCACCATGACGTTTTAGTATGCACTTATGATGGGTTCCTTTTTTTTTTTTTTTTTTTTTTTTTTTTTACCTTCGTAGTTGACCTGTCCATCTCCGTCAATGTCTGCTTCTCTGATCATCTCGTCCACCTCCTCGTCCGTTAGCTTCTCTCCCAGGTTCGTCATGACGTGACGGAGCTCTGCGGCGCTGATGTAGCCATTTCCATCCTGGAAACACAGTGGCATAGGATCAAACGTGTGAAACACAGAAAGACCCATAGGCTAACAAACTGATGGTGGGGACAAACTCCCACCAGATCCATTTATGAGCGAGATGTGGCAGCAGGTGCTAATGTCAGAAGTTGGAGTCTGATGACTTTATTTCATTAGGTAAGCTTTACTCACTACTAGCCTGGCCTGGCAAAAGTGATGTTTTAGTAACCTCATCTGAGTCATCATGCTTTAAAAAGATTCTACTTCATCAGAGGGTCAAAACTAACCAGTAATACGAAACTGATTAAAAACAAACAATTTACATAGAAGTCTATATTTACAAGTTGAGATGCATGCAATGAGATCCAACAAGTGTTCTAAATCTTTGCTAATCGGAGAGCTTTTCAGGTGTTTTTTTGAGTAAACATAACGTAGATGTTGACTGTAGTGATGTAGGTAGATTTTTTTTTGTCCTCTGTAATTCAATGTGTATTGATTAATGGAAGTTTGACAGTATGGAAGATCATAGTCCTTACAATAAGAGTGAATGTCTGAGGAAAACTTTGAAATTCTGCAAAGCACTAGGCAAGTCATGTTATATATAAACACATGAGGTATGTTCACAATAAAAATGGTAAAAAATGTTTTTATTTTCTGAAAAAAGGAGCAGATGAGTCGCATCTTTTAGCAAATCTTAGCTTATCATGCTTAATTTCTTTTGGATAAGCAAAATCTTTTTGAGACAAGTGGGACATGTGGCAGCCAAAACAGTGTTATAGTACATAATTTAATCATAATTTCATATTATCGTTCATGTACATCTAAAACAAGAAAGGTCCAAGGATGGGGCCCTGAGGTACCCCTTGCTCCATATAACAGAAGTGTGATAGTAAAACCAAAACTTGGCTTGCAAAGCATGGGAACAGTTTTTTTTCTCATTATTAAAACCTTGGCCTTATTTACCTTGTCAAATACCCTGAAAGCCTCGCGGATCTCCTCCTCACTGTCTGTGTCCTTCATTTTTCTGGCCATCATGGTCAGGAACTCCGGGAAGTCAATGGTTCCATTACCTGGAATAGGTGATCAATAAGGCATTTTGTTAATCAGCAAAAATTGCAATTAGCTAAAAGCAAACTCAGATAAGCAGAGATAATATGACCTAGCATTTAGCTGATGAAAAGCAGCCAACCGAAAATATTTATTCACTCCTCCAGTCCTTTTTTTTTTTCCCTCATGTATGACAATATCATCGAGCCATAACTTCTCTCCAGAGATGTTCCTGTCAGTAATGGTGCAACTTGAGACATCAGTAGCTACGGAGACGGGAACAGCCTCCAAATCATTTTAGTATACGCCTTCCTTCCTGTGATAAACACAGCTAGCGCAGGCTGGGAGGAGGAAGGAGGATGTATGTGTGTGATCGTAAGTGTGAGTGTGTGTGTTTTTTCATTTTCTTCCTCAGGGAAGCCCTGGGAAGATGTTGCGTATGTTATACAAAGCGCAGCAGGATTGCAGCGGGGGACCCATAGCCAGTCATCCATAATGTAGACATATAGTATACTGTGCAGCCCGGCCTTCGAGGAGCCTTGATAAATCAAAGGCTCCATCCCTGTGAGAAACCCTTGCTCAAGGGGAAGGGGGTGGAGAGCTTCCATCCAGATGCTCCATCCCTCCTTTCCACTTTTATCCATCCTAAAGTTCATTTTTTTTGTGCCTCTTTCACTTCAAGCCTGTATTTTATAGGGATGTTTGCGATTAGTCAACTAGTCAATTAAACACTGCTACCGTCGCTAGTTGGCACCAGTAATACTGGTCAGTTAAACTAATAATGTTTCATTAATATTCAACGGCAGTTAACTGTTCTAAGATGTTACGCTGCCGTCTGCAAACCAGCCAAGTGGAAAGTGGGACAAGCTTGATTTGTCAGTATTGTGACGTTTTTTTAAGTAGATTGAGTTGTTATGTTTTGAAGGATAACGTGCACTGTGTAAAACATTTCAGCGACATTTAAAATATGATTTGGTTGTTGCAGAATGTGATTAACTGTTTCACACAATATTCTTTGGTCGGTGTTTAGATTAATAAACTGTCCTTAATTTTAGATTAGTCGACTACTCTAAATTTCTACTTAATCGACAGGGTCAGCAGGGTTGAGTATCTGTATTTGATACCTTTAAGGTATCAACCAAAATAAGCTGGTACCAAGAAGTATCAAAACTAAAATCAAAATGTTACTTGCATTTGATCCTTTTTGTACCCAGATCTAGAAATAAAATACTATGTGCATGGCTTTGCTTGCAGCCAATCACAGCAAGTGCTCTTTGAGTCAAAACGACATGTGATAGGCCACAACCCATGAAGTCTGTGGTGTGGTAAAGTCAGCATGCTGAGATGGAACCAAACATTTGAAAGTATGGCTATACAGGGTGTCATGATTCTACAAATGCATGATAATTTTGACTTTCAATTTCAAGGCCACAATTTGATTCATTTTTTTAAACTTTTTTTTGGTGCCAACAGCTTTGTCATTGGTAGACTATGGAGTCTTGCTTTGTAAAGATCAACAGATCATTGGTTTTACACCCTGACAATGGTTGTTTACACACTATATGGAATAAAGTGTGATTTAAAGGACAGTAACTCATGCTGTGCTGTCTTTTAACTGTTAATGTGTGTTTTTTTTCCTCCTGACATTTGCCTTAAGCCATAACTAGGAAGGAGTAGAGAGAAAGAAAAATGCTTGGAGAATTTCCAATTCTGTCTTTGATTTCAATTACTGAAACAGTAACAGCGGTAGTATCAAATTAAGTACTCTGCTGGTATCAGTATCACTTTAAGAGGACTGTTTTGTACTGGTCATTTTTAAACGATATCCAGCAGTGGAATCGGTGCTTTTCGTTTCTGGTGGTTCTAGTGGCACATGTATGCGTGCCATAGGATCAATATCCATGTTACTGGTGTCAAGACAGGATTACCAGGGGATCAGACCCTCTTGACAGGGGAAGGATCTATGAAGAGCTCAGCAGCTCACTGACTGCACCCACAGGAGGCAGGACGGGGGGGGTGGAGGTGAGGTTAACAGTAGTGGTACGACTTGGAGATGTTAGGATTTCAGTGTGGTAGCGTATTATAATTAAAAAACTGACAAAACAAACGAAAAGTCAGGGGATTGAAGTGAAGGTCAGGGACACCGAGGGCAAAGTACCCAGGGGGATTAGCCCTGGGGTGGGACGGATGGGGTGGGGGATTGTACACAGATTAACCAATGACAGAGCATGCCTCAGCAGAGAGGGAACAAGCAAGAGTAGATGTGTGTGTGGAAGGAAAAGGGATGCAGTAATGTGATGGGGCAGATGGTGATCTCATGGCCCGGGGTAACAATCTAAGGACCTGTTATCTAACACACAGAGACAGCCAGCAGCACCGAGGGAACACATGCTGCCACTGGGGGTTGGGAGGGAGGCTGAGTAGGGGGAGTTGTCCCAGTCTTGGAGAAGGGCAGGACTGCAACTGGAAAACCATCATCTGGGGAAGGGGACAATGACTGGAGAGGCAAGGCAGCCCTCGAGTTCTATCTGCTCAGCTGCACCTCGAGCCAGCTGCTACAGATGGAAGCAAGAAGGGATGCAGATCAGGAGGAAGCCAGGCGGGACGAGAGAGAAAATGGTGGGAGGGAAAGAGAGAGAAAATAGAGAGGGAGGGAGTGAGTGGGTGGTAGAGAGGGAGATGGAGATGAGGGAGATGTGAAGAGGAGAGAATATAAGGAGTGAACCGAGTGGGAGATGGTGCGATTACACATAAGAGGTGCTGACGCAAACTATAGAAGACTGAGGCATCTCCGTGCGCTTCTGTGTGTATGGTCATCGTTTTTCCCTGCATCATAAAGCCAACTTCCATCCCAGAGATAAGAAAGAGGAGCATGGTTGTGTAATGATGACGAGTGATGGAAGTACTGGGGCTGAAGCTAATATTTTTGTCATACTGTTATTTAGTCTATAATTAAATAGTCAGATGACGTTTTCTTTGACATGTTTCAGCTGAGCGTGGTCTGGTACATGCCAGGAATACTGCAGCCCCTGAATCATTTCAAACAGGCGTGGTTAGCTTGATACTGTACTGCACACTGTTTATAAATTGTGGCTACAATCAAATTGCCAAAAGACTGCTTCTTTCTCGCAGCTCTCTGACTAGCTAAAGCCTTCCATCCTCTCTTCCATTCATTGTAATTCTTTGCCACGGCCTCCTTGTTTGGTAAATAAAGCTGATTTTCAATGGGCCAGCTGACATCCCATGGCTGCCGATGTGGGTACTGGATGTGCAAAGCGCAGCGAGGCCTTATGTAACCACTTTTATTTTCCATTACTAGCTTCATTGCTGTCTGACCTAGATTGCATCAGCCAAGGGAGGCAGAGGCAGAACAAGGGGATGTTAGTGATGGTGTATGTGTGTGCTTGCTCCTGGGTGTAACTGAGGGGGGAGGGGGGAGGGGGGAGGGTGCTGAGGATGGTGGGAGGACATTTCAATAAAGGGGCAGCCAAGCTGCGGTGCAATTGATTTCTCCTGATCAATGCGGTCCCATTTACAAAATCCTATAAGCTGACAGAGCACCACTGGGGTAAAGGCCCCACTGACAGCTAACATCCTCGACTCTGCTGCCCAAGGACAGCCAGCCTGGGAGCTACTAGCCAACTTCCCCGACTCCTCTCTGTCGCCTTTTTCTGTCTCTCATTCTCTCTATCACTCTCCTCTGATCAAAGAGTCTTCAGGAGACATTACAGTGAGGATAAAGACTTGACTAACCTCTGTTCATAGGGCGAATCTGAGCAGCAACGATTCATCAATTACTTGTCAACTATTAAAATAACAAGCAACTATTCTGATAATTGGTTTGTGTAATTTTTGAAGAAAAAAAAGTTCAAATTATCAGATAATTTTACTCCTTTGGTAGTAAACTAAAAATCTTTGGGTTGTGAAAAAACAAGACATTTACGTACATTATCTTGGGCTTTGGGAGATACTGATCAACTGACTGACTTGTTTCATAATTTTCGGACATTTTTTAGAGCAAACAAGAGCAGCAACAATCACTCAATTAGTTATCAATTATCAAAACAATTGCCAGTTATGTGGATACTTGCTTAAATGGTTTAAATCATTTTTCAATGAAAATAAAACCCTAAATACTCTGATTCTAGCTTCTTGCAGGTGAATATTACATGGTTCTTTTACTCCTCTATGCCAGTGAATTGAATATGTTTGGGCTGTGGACAAAACAAGACATTTGATGATATCATCTTGGGCTTTGAGAAACACTGATTGACTTTTTTCACTATTTTCTGAGATTGTCTAGACCAAGCCACTCCTTTATTAGCCCTAAGGTGAATAGTCCAGTTAATTTTCATTTGCATAGCCCACTATGACAAATCAAACATAAGAATCTGTCTGAATTATGGCACAATGCACTAACACTGACTGTCTTCTGACACTTAGCCTGATCCACTCGACAGCACTGAAAGCATCTCCTGCGCCTCCATATCCCTGACATTGTCAACTATGATGGAGCTGAACACACAGTGACTAAACTGCTGACACAGAGGGACACGTCATCTGAAAATAAAGCTGGCTGGACAGTTGGCCTGGACAGTTGGTTGACAGTTGGTAGAAAAGGGAGGGAGGTGGGCAACAACACCGCTGATGTGTTTCGAGATGGGGCAGTAATGAATGCTCTGTCTAATCCGTTGTGCATTTGTGACAGTGGTTTTTTATCACCAAAGTCATGCAACAAAATGGTAATGTGTAGTTTTTACTGTTTTGTAGTAGGGCTGAACAATTAATCAAACTTTTCTCATGATCGCAATATGGCAAACAGCAATTTTCAACTTGAAGGAGGTGCAATATTTGTCAAAAGCAAAATATATGTCAAAATAACATTTTCGATTACATACTGTTGTGCTGGAGAGATGTCCTGATCTACACATATACTAAAGACTTACAAAAACAACTTTGTTTGGTGCAAATCCCTTTTTTCAAAATCGTTCAGCCGTACTTTGTAGTCACAGCTGCAAGTCATTTCACTGATTAAAAACAGGGTGAACAGGAAAAGATCAGTTAAACTGCTGATGAGAAAGGAATGGCGTCACTTTATTAACCTAAATATTACAACCCTTCCCTCTCATTTACAATTGACTCTCTAAAAGGTGAGTAATATTAATGATTTAACTGCTGATTATCGACCTTTTGAATTAAATTTCCCAGTAAATTAAGCCAGAAGTGGGTACATGTGGGACATACTTACAAAATAGAGGAGCTGCAACAATCAGTCTATTAATCAATAAATCAATAGAAAGAAAATTAGTTTGATAATCAATTAATCATTTTAGTCCTTTGTCAAGCAAAAGTATTTGCTAGCTCCAGTTTCTTAAATGTGAGGATTTGCTGGTTTTCTGTCTTTTAAGGTAGTAAATGAAGAGTGTTTGGGTTTTGGGCTGTTGACTGGATGAAAGAAGCAATTTGAAGACATCTGAGAAATTGCGCTGAACATTTTTCATGATTTCTTCTCTAGATGTATCGTGAAAATGATTATCAGATCAATCAATAATGAATATAATTGTTAGTTGCAGTCTGCTGTCTTTGTAATGCAAGACCTTGAAGTATATGAGGTTCTGTGTCAAAATTCAATATGCGATAAATTAAGTTTAAAGTGTGAAACCCATTAATATTGGGTACTTCTGATTCTAAAGCCCTTCAGACTTTGTCATTTCAAACCAATCAAGAGGAACTTATTTCCGTATTAGACACCTGACGTGACCTCTGTGACTCATCACTGACACAAACTGTTCATGTCACCATGGGTGAAATCAAGTTATGTATACTAACCGTCAGCGTCCACCTCATTGATCATGTCCTGCAGTTCAGCCTCTGTGGGGTTCTGGCCCAGCGACCTCATGACGGTGCCAAGCTCTTTGGTGGTGATGGTGCCGTCACCATCCTTGTCAAATAAGGAGAAAGCCTCCTTGAACTCTGTGGGGGGGTGGAGGTAAGAGTGGGAGGTTAGATTACTGTTGCTATGCAGTTACAGAAGCAGGTTGTGTTAGGACGGTGCAGTCAGGTCGAAAAGGTTAATCGACCCCTTCTGAGTGTTAACTCAGTTCATGCTCGTCTGTGAATTGGCCCTGATGAAGTTTTAAATGTGCTGTGAAGCCACAGAGATCTTATCTCAAAGTGTGAAAGAAAGAGTGAGGCAGAACACTGTGCAGTTGGAAAAAAAAACAGTTTTTACTGTAAGAACTTCAATGCTGCACCAGTTTGCTCTTTGTATGAGCAGACTTCTAAACTACAGGCCATAAAACTCCATCCAGGGAAGTGCAGGCAATAGTGAGCATTAGCCTTGGAGCCTTAGCACAAGCTAATTAGCCACAGAGGGGGTTTGACTGAGAAGAAATTGTGCCGCCTCAAGTTTTAGAGGCCACATCATTTATTTATTAAGAATATCAAGGTGCCTCAGTGATTGAAAGTACTCATAAACTCGCCTGGAAAAACTGCCTTTTCACTGCGGCTTTGTAAGTTTTAGTCCTGACTCATGACACGATGTATTTCCTCTTCATTTTGAGAAGCTAATGATCTACCGAGGGAGGGCGGGTGCCAAATCTTTCAATGTTCTGTTTCATTTCGTGTTCGTGACATTATGCCAGTGACAGGGAACTTTATTGAATAACATAGCGTGGAAATGATCAGCGAATGTGACGAAAGGACTTGACTTTGAGGGGAAGTAAAGGATGACAAAAAAAAATCTTTCTGTTCCTACCTGCAATCTGCTCCTCTGTTAGTTGGTCAGCCTGTGGTTGGAAAACAAAAAGAGAGGGAGGGATAGTGTTACAAACAATGAAGTTACTCAACAGGCAGTTATTCCAACTCCCAAACTGTTTCGTCACTGCATTCCTCATCGTCCCCACACATCAAACCACCACACAGCTCAACACTGGCCGCAGTGTTTAGGGGTCTGTCAGCTGGAATCTGCTCTCACCACTGCCAAGATTTACCAATGACAATACCACAAATTAACTGCTGGTCCCATTAGCTAGCAGCCAATGCACTGGGGATGGGAGAGAGTCAGTTAGAGGACTTGTTTCAATATTTGTAGCTTGAAATTTTCTTCTCTAAACAGAATTCTAACTGTGGAAGCAAATCTGTATCACCGGATTTTGGGGTATAAAAGCCACTGAATTTATTGTGCTGATTTTCTTGTAGCACTGAAATTACATCATATTTTTTGTCTTTGCTCCTGCATTCAACTCTTCTTCAATTCTTAATGACTGTATTTCAACTTAAACCTCAACCTAAAATGTGAAAAAAAAGTGTGTCTTGCATTTTGATAATTATTACTATTAATTGGTTAATTGATTGTTTGTGTTTTCAATTAGTGGTTAAGGAAAATGCTAATATATAGTGAAGTTGCTCAAATTCCACAGGCCAAAATCAAATGAGAAAATTTGAGTTAATAAATTCAGATTAAACATCTGGGGTACTAAGAACAAGCAATCAATTCTGTCTCAAACTGAACCATCATCCAGCAAAGTTAAGCATAATTGGTCATGTGACACTGATCTTTGGAACTACAGGAAGACTATCAATTTTAAAAAATAAAAACAAACCACAACAACTGCTCTTTGGTTAGTGTATTACTTATTTGGCTTTTTGTGTAATTTGTTTTTAGTGAGACAGAATCAATTGCTTTTCCTTGGAATCCTGAATGTACCTGGATTTTTAACTCAAATTTTGGGATCTAAATTTGGGCTACTGAATTTGAGCAACTTGAATACATTATTTGAATTTTTGAATTTTAGGAGTTGAATGCAGAGGCAAGCAAAAAAACTTTAGTCTCTGAAATAGTTTAATGCCAACTGGGAGACCACCTTGATTCCAGTCTGACTTTGCCATAAAATTGACACTGCAACTCAGTTGGCTCAGACTGATAGCAGAGGCTTATCAAGATGTTTTTTAAAGGTCATGTTTGTTTGATAGTCTGCCAGAAAGCTACCACATTGAAAGCTCTACAAATATACTGCACAAAATTAATTTTTCCAGCTGACGAGCGGCTCCATGGGATTGACTCACACCATGTTCAAATTAGTAGGCTGCACCATGGCGGGCCACACAAGAGAGGGACTGCTGGGCAACAAGATAGCGCAATAAAACGGATGAAGTGCTGTCTCCAGACGGGGAGAAAATGTTTAGGCGGGGTTGTTTCAGGACATATCGGCATGGAGAGTGTTTTCCATGGTCATACCAACAGGAAAAATGGCCTGCTGGCTTGGCGCGGTTTGCCCCCCCCCCCAACCAGGCTGTTCTCCTCCGTTAGCTCGGGCTCTCTAATGGCTGATAGTGACTCACGCATGCTTTAAATGGTGAGCGAGCATCCGCTGCCAGGCCTTTTACATAGATGGATCAGGCTGCTTTGTAAAGGAGCCACTGATTTCAAACAAACACGCTCAGTAGTAAAGTGTGAATACAGAGCCTGTGGTGCAAATAACTCCCACGAGTACCCTCCCATCTCTGCTTTACAGAAAAAAAAGGGATTTTTTATGATCATTATTATTGTTAACAGGCCACACTGACATCATTGTGCTTGGCAGTGAAGGAGGAACACACACAGACAAACATGAGCAGCCACAGATGTGCACCAACACTCACACACTAACATACACACACAGTCACTCTTAATGGCATTCTTCCTCAACACCAATACTTTCCATCCCCGTGTTTCCTGTGAATTAGTCAGTCCTGCCTCAAAGCGAATTCCTGCAGCCAATCGGTGTGTTTATGTGTTTGTGCAAGCAATCTTGCTTCGGATACAGCCAGTAAATATCAGTCCTGTTAATTCCATGTTAGGAGGTGAGGGTGCTTTATTTTGTATATTGAGTCACTAAATCAAATTTGTTTAGTTTAGACCCGATAGGATTTCACTGCATGACACACTGCAGGCTGACCTTTAACTTTTCAGAAAACAAAAGGCCTCTCCATGGCGGCTTGAGACACAGCATGGATTGATCCAACCAGCGAGCGGTTCATGGAGAACTTCAGTAGCGCTCATACGATTATCTGCCGTGATTCAATAACACAACAGCACTTGCTTTCCTCCCTGCCTCCCTCCCTCCCTCCCTCCCTCCCTGCGCCCTCTCTTCCTGTCTCCATTTCCATCTGCAAGGAAGGGAAATGTCAAGAGACAAAACAGCTCTGCTGACGCTAACATGCCACCCAGCTTGACCAATACTCTCAGCCTCATCCGTGTGGTTTCTGTCCCTCTCATCTCTCGCGTTTTTAACTTCTCACCCTTTCTCTGTTGATGAGTCTCCCCTTTAGGGGTGGGGGAAATTTCCGATTCTTAGATGCATCGCGATTCGGACGTGGACGAATCTGAATCGATTCACAAACGTCCAAATTTCGATTATTTAAATCTGTTAATTAAAGTGATACAGAAGCTTCTAAATAATGTGGAACTAAGAAGCGCGGTACGCGTCATCGCCGGGACACTTTGGGACGCGCACCTGGAGCGACACGCGCACAGCGGAAAACAAACATGGCCGACCGGCAGCCACCTCGTCATGAGGTCCGAACAGCTCCTTCTAATTTAAAAGCAGCCGTGTGGAAACACTTCGGCTTCTACAACGTCGACGGCGGAAGCGAACTGGACAAGAGCCACGTTATATGTAAGCTGTGTCGAGCTAAAATAAAATACTTTGGCAACACAACAAACATGAAAAGCCGT
The DNA here is from genome assembly GCF_056507025.1 of Lutjanus erythropterus. Classification (NCBI taxonomy): domain Eukaryota; kingdom Metazoa; phylum Chordata; class Actinopteri; order Lutjaniformes; family Lutjanidae; genus Lutjanus; species Lutjanus erythropterus. The sequence continues at coordinate 10,997,090 of NC_139331.1, forward strand.
AACTCGATTCCACCCGACGGAGGAGTCGGGGAGACGGCAGGCTGCTGTTGCTGCGGCTACTAGTGGCTACTGTTGGTACTTTCCAGTTTGCACATATTTCCAATAGTTTAATAAAATATAATCGAAATGAATTCTTATTACAAATGCGCTGTTTTTAAAAATTGCAAGTGACGAATGCTTATTCAGTGAGACAAAAAGAAATGTGTTTGTGAAAAAGTGCATCAATATACATAAAGATGCATCAATAATCGTTTTATAATCGAATCGTAGCCCCTGAATCGTAATCGTAATCGAATCGGCAGGTGCCCAAAGATTCCCACCCCTACTCCCCTTCCTATCTCCCCTTAGTCACCCGCTTTGTCACACTGTGTCGCTGCTGCTGTTTCTTTCTGTCCCCCGCTGTCTCTCTAAGTGGACTGGGTGTGGGGTTGGTGACTCAGTGCTATGGATCCTCCCTTGGCTTAGGCCCAAGCCATAGGGGCCTCATGGTGCTGCTGCACCACCAGGCCCACTACTGGCCCATCCCTTTCCTTTCTCTTCTTCTTTCCTCCATCTTCTCTTTTCCCTAGCACTTGAACTTCAGCCAATACCAACTCCTCCTCCAGACCTTTCCACTCTGTGTGTTTCTCTCTATATGTGACATACTGTTCAGAGGAAACTCCCCGTGATTCACCATCCATGCTGTCTTATGGACAGGGTTGTTCACTGCCAGGCTTCCAGTCTTAATAACAGCTTGTAGAGGGATAGGGAGTGTGTGAGTGTTTGGGGAGGGCGGGGTGGCGGGGGGGCTCTGCTGGCAAGTGGCTCGCTGGCATGAGTGGGTCAACCACTCCCACTGTTGCCCGGGCAGCCAGCCCCAGCAATGCGCTCCAAACAGGACTGTGGGAGACAGGAGGCAGTTCACTGGGCCAGCGAGGGATATCTTGTTGTCATATCACCCTTGTACTGCATCGTTCACTGTTCACATCACATTTAATTTGACAGGGATGCAAAATGGTACAAGGGAACGCCATGGCATGGGGAGTGTTATCAACACTGGAGTTGCTGATCTGTCCCAAGCAATTCCTGAAGTAGCTTCTCTGTAATAAATAAAGTGAAAGGTGCACAACCAACAGTCACCCTGACAGATGGGTGTGACACACACACACACACTTCCATTCACCCTAACACGCGCACAAACACAAAGAGTCAGTGTGACACAAACACTCTCTTTCTATAGGAGCACTGAGCTCCACAGAGCACTGAACGCCTCTCCTCTTTGAGCCCGGACAAAAGACAGTGAGGCCTCAGGGCTGAGCTGTGTCTGGAGGGGAGGAGGAGGGGAAAGGGTGGGTGTAAACAACACCAGCCTCCCTCTACACCCTGCAGACAAGGCCGGTCCACCATATGGCCTGGTGGTGGTAGGTGGCTGGGTCCTCCTCCATACAACGGAGAGCACTTTATCGCTCCTAGACACCGGGAACATGGGACATGGCTAGGTGTTGCCGCCAAGCATATAAATTATGCATCGCTGCAGATCAGATGTCCATCAAGTTACTAAACATGCATCAGCAAACAAGAGCGTAACAGGAACAGGATAGGGCCTTTGCATTGCCTGACTACTTATTCGATACTTCCACCTCAATGGGGGAGGCTGTTTCCACTTCAATGGCCGTATTGATGCAGACAAGGGGCTTACGCCTGTGGATTTAACTTTTCAGAGATGCTGATACATTGGCCATAACAATTCCACTTTACACTCCAATTACTGCGCTGCGTTGCAACGTGAAACTGCATTGCAGCTCAATACCATATATGGGATATTTGATCACAGCAGAAGGGGGGGGGGGATGAAGAGGTCTACAGCTTCTTGACTCCCTCGAGCCATTAATGATCTATCAGGCTCGACAATCAATGGATCAACTTGAAGGCCTCTTTTCCACATGCAGATCATTTCCACTTCTCCTTGTGTGACGTCGCCTGTGGAGGGGCTCTCTCTGTTTCGTTAGCTTGGCTGCAGATGTCAGCGTGCGTGTAAATGTGGGTCTCCAACATCTGGTGAGATCAGTCCATGTATTTTGCAAGTCACTGAGGCCTATTGAAACATTTCTCGGAATTTAAAGAGGTAGTTCACCCAAAAATGAAAATTCAGTCATTATCTAATCACCCTCATGCCGACTGAAGGCCGAGTTTAGTTTCTTAGTCCACAAAAAACTGCTGGAGTTTCACAGGAAAACAGCATTGCAGAATCTCCCAAACAACAGAAATGAATGATGGCCAGTTTTCAAACATAAAAAAAAACATAAATTGCCTCCATACTGCTCATCTGGTATAATTCAAGTCTCCTAAAGCTCCAACATGCTAAGCTGACTTGAAAGACATCATATACATCATATTTTAAGCCTAAACCTTCACTGTAGATCCTTGATTCGGAGCCACGTTCACCTGTGTGTGAATGGCAGAGCTTTAGGGGTCTTGGACTAAACCAGATGAGCAGTATGAAGGCATTTTATGTTTTTTTGTTGTTGATGTTTTTTTTTTTTTACATTTGAAAACTGGTCACCATTCACTTGAACTGTTTGGGAGATTCTGCTATGCTGTTTACCTGCGAAACTCCAGCATTGTTCTGTGGACTAAAAAACTAAACAGAACCATCGACTGGCATGAGGGTGAGTTGATAATGGCTGGATTTTCATTTTTAGGTGAACCGTCCCTTTAAGCTGCTACAGAATGATGCACACAAAATCTGTGGAGCAGCCAGCAGTATTCATATTCCACAACATTTCTCATTAGTTTGGTTTGTAAAAAAAGTGGACTAAACTTCACAGCTGTGGATGTTTTGTGGCAGCAGCTGCCAGACACTGCTTCTTGAACAAACTTACATGCGTTTGCATAACATCAAAAAATTTGCAAAGAGGCAACCAAATCAGCCTACATAACACAAATAGATAACATAGCCCAAGATAAACCCTCGGGGCCTGCAGGAAAGGCGGAACTGCGTCTCATGTCGTCTTCTTTTGTGGTATCCTTTATAAGCCAGGGGATACGATGTAGATACAACCTTGTAATTACAGAATATGGTCAGTTTCCGTTGCGGAACACTGACGAAGATACAATAGTTGCCATTCCCCTTCATTACGGCTCGACTCGACCAGCAGAGATGGTGCAACAGACCAAAAGGAGAAGCCGAATGTCCTTTTCCTCATAAGAGGAACACATTCACCGTGTTCAAAGCGTGTGAACCGCTTATACAGCGAATGAAACACTGTGAGGAAAATGTCTCTCTTCTGTTTCTAGGTTTCCCAACACGCCTGCGTTCATAAGGCGGGTTGTAAAACGTATCCTAATGCATTTATAGCAGCAGAATTATGGTGTAATGACTCAGAATAGCTTCGATACCACCGAGTCTGCTCCAGGAACGAATTCGAGCTGCACCATGCAGCCGTGAAGCAGCTACTTGACCCGATAGAGCCGATAATGCTGTATGAATTGCGCAGTTATGGGGAAATACGTTGCCACTTTGAGAGTGAGCATCTTTCCAGACAAAAGAAAACGCAAATACGCTCCATAATAGGACTTCTTGTTATCCTGTACACCGGCTAAAACATATCATATGCGCTTTGCGGGCGTTTTCCGTCTCTTAAGAGGAATCAATGAGAGAGCAGCAAACAGCCTACAGGAACAGAAAAGCATTCAGCTACAGCAGGTTTACACTCGCAGTGAAATAAGAAGCAGGTTTTCCTACAATTAAACGCGTATTTCCCCCCTTTCCTATTACACAGAATGAATGACAATACATACCATGTCGGATGGGTTGTGTGCTTGTTGGTCTGTGGAGGCAGACTAGGAGTGTGGTCGTTCCTTAGATGGAGTTCCACTGGCGGGTTAGGAGTGTGTATATTGGCCGTGGCCAGAATGGGGATTGCCTGTGTATCCCTCCGCCACACGAGCACTGATCACTCACTTCCTTATTTCAATTCAGGGCTACTGCTGCAGCAGCAGCGCAGACCTCCAACAGAAGACATGCCAATCACCGGGGCTAAAACGCCTGCAGTGTATGGAGGGCATCCTTAAAGTACATGACTGAGGATATATTAAGTGCATTAGTGCATGTTTGAAAAATGGTGTTTTCATTATGTGTATGAAGACTGTTGTTTATAGGCCTATAATAGCAGCACTCGATTGCTGGATAATTAAATTAAATTAAATTTTATTTGCAGCCTATAGCACCAAATCATAACTGCAGTATCTCAGTGCTCTTGCCACTTTATAAATCTGATAGTTTCCACCAAGAGCAACCACAGAAGTACCTGTAGAAAGGAAAAACTCCCTTTTAACAGGTAGAAACCTTGAGCGGACAGACTACATAAACAAATCATACAAATGGAGATCAACCCTCCAACAGTTAAAATGTTGTCATTCTTATCTTACTGGATATTTACCTGCAGTTACATGAAGTAATGATCAAGTTGTGTGACAATAATGCCCTGTAAGGCAAGCCTGAAAGGACACTTTTTAGATGCTTTAACTATGGAGTCCTTTGGTAGGCCCCGTGAGAGCTTTTAGGCCAAAGTAGCAATAAAGCTGCATATTTAAGTTCAGCTCAAATAGTTATTGAGGTATCATAGTTTACATAAAGACCCTAATCAATTTTAGTGGGGGAAAAAAACTATTGCTGCAGTGAGCCATCAGTATCCTTATCATCTTCATTATCCCAGCCAAGAAGAATAAAGTCCCATATGGAAATGGACAGACTACACTAACTGGTTTTGGTGACTTTTAGTGGGCTAATTGTCAGTTATCTTTGATTTTCTCCCCATTTTCATCTGTCTGATAATTATGGTAAGTCATTATAATGCAAGAAATCAACAGCTATAAGTTACTGATGTGATTTGGCAAAATGACTATAATTATGAACATAAGTCTATTACAAAATAAGACCAGGGCTCCAAACTAAAGCTGCAAATAAGCATCAATTATACATTAGTAAACTAAAGACCTGTTTAAGTATTTATTTGTAATTATTTTGCCATATGATGCAATTCGAAACACCAAAATCAAACTCATAGGCTTCAAAAAATGCAGACTGTGCCTTTAAATTGGAGCAGATCATTGTGAGACCACTTCCCTGAATATATCTCCTAATGACCTTCACATAAACAACCTCAAATCCCCAATGGTGCATTATGAATCTACCAGCTATAAGCATCTACCATCTGGCTCGTCATTACGCCAGAAAGAGAGTTAGAGTTTGCAGCCGCGGAAGGATACCTTCAGTGTAGGAAGCAGCCTGGTTGACACTGGAGAATTTGCTGTGCCGGTGTGTGAGGGCGCTTCTGATTGGCCGCTGCAGACCTGCAATATTATACTCCATGTGTCGAACGCATCGATTGGCTACACGGGACCTGCATTGCACCAGGCAGTGGCACTTGATGGAAATATAATAAATATAAATACAGGAAACTTAAAAACCAACGCACCTTTTAGTGCCGCGTCTCCTCTGCTTTATTAGTGTTTGTAATTATTTAGATTATTTTGGAGGAGACGGAGGGGAAATGCGACAGGTTTTCATTGGCGCGGGGTAAATGTTTGATAGGCTCGATATGGGAAGTGCGCAGACTTACTATTGGCTACTACAAAGTCTGGTAGGCCTATGTGAAATTAACAATGAAGTATGGCAGGGCTGCTGCCTACTTATTTAAACGGTACACAACCGAGGTGCGTTGCATTTCATTAAAATGAACCGAGCTCGTGTCAGTCGCTCAGGCTAACACACGTCTGCCCCCTGAATACAACACGGTGAATTTAAGGTGGAATGACGACGCAGAATTGGGCAAAGCCGATAGCATGTGTTGTCATAATCTACACGCACATACTGTAATCCTCCAGCCTGTGTGAGTGTGTGAGGTTGCACCTGACAGAAGCACCACCCAGTGGACAAAGTGTAGAGATCATGAACAAGTTGTTCAGGAAGGAAGAGATGGCACCGTCTTCATGTAGACACGAGTCTTAAATACACTTAAGCGTGTTGATAGACTGGTGGGCTGTTTGGTTTTATTTCAAAGAAACGAAAATCTAACTTCTGAACCCTGACAAGACTGTAACAAGTTTGTTTTTATCACTTTTCTCAGCACTGAAATTAGACAACTGACAGTGGATGATCAGGGAGGCCAGGGAGAGTTGTAACGCTCCATTTCCTTTTTGAGCTCACAGGAGTGGTGGCATATCTCTGCTTTTTGTCAAGACTAGCAGCATTCAGCGTATTGTAGACACGGGATTAGTTTACTTATTGTTATTGTTCACTTTATTCCAAACTGTTTATTCTTCAGTTAAGTTCTTTCACAAATTGGATAGTGTGTACCTCTGCTCGCTGTTACAGCTCGTCCCAGTAGTGGGGTATGTTGTAACAGCAGAGCTATTTGTATATGACATTAAGTCACATAATCTGTGATTGTGTAGAAGATGTCCAAGTGACTTTTATTTCTAATGGACAACTATGAGTACCATGTACCAAAGTTTGAGAGATCTAGCGTGAACAAGCACTGAGGTATTCCCACCCCTGGTCTCCCCCAACTGTTCAGCAGCTAAATAACAAAACTTCTTCATTTCCTGTGTTAACTTGTTAGAGATTAAAGATAAACATTCAGCAGCACAAAGCGAATCTCTGCAGTTCAGTCTGAGTCCAGGCTGTTTTTCAGTCCCTCATCAGGTCAAGTAACTCTAACTAAAGTCGAGCTATTTCATGTGTTAATCTGCTGGAACTAATCGGGACTTTCTTACTGAATTTGTTCAGCGTTTTGCCCTGTTTAACAGGAGAAATAGCTATTACATAAGCACATATACATTCCTCTCGCTGCTTTGCGTCTCCACCAGACTCACACAGGCACAAACACATTTCTTCACCCTTTGCAGTCACAGACATGCCCAGTTTAACCTGTCACTGGCAGAGGGGAGGGTACTTGTTAATTTACTAATAACTATATGAACAAAAATAGAAATGCAGCACTTTTGTTTTTGCTCTCATCTTTAATGAGTTGCAATAAAATGTCTAAGGCTTCTATGCACACAAAAGGTTTATTTCCTTCAAATTTTGTTCACAAATTCGTTAAAATAATATATATGGCATATAGGGATGATTGTTGCACAGGTGTGTCCTGGACTGGTCACAATAAAGGACCACTCTAAAGTGCTATTTGATCTTGAAAAAGACATTTATCATCAACTATGACTATTTCCCACAGAGCAACAGATTAAAACTACATTGCAAATTACATACTATTTTTTACTTTTAGTTCATATGGCAGCTCGCCTTATAAAATACATACTCTTGCACGCAGTATGTGTAAAATTGGGGAATACTACATCATCAAGAGATTGGGCCCTCAACTATGACCCTCTTGCTCACACATCAGAAGAGGATTGTGGGTAAGAATAGTCAGAAAAGTATTCTGGCTTGCATACTGCAAAATGTTACTGGATGCATTAGAACATCCCAGAGTTTTCTGGCTTACTGTACTTGACATGCTGTGTATTGGCACATACTAAATCTTCTTCTGGCATACTAAAATGTATGGTAGCACGGATATTGGAAAGCAGAGTAGGCACCCTACTCTGCCTCTGATTGGCTTGCCTGATGTTCTTGCCCCAGCGCAGACCAATCAGTCCTCATGTCTTAACCCAATGAGTACCAGCCAGTCAGAGGCAGAGTAGTGTGGGCCATGACTTTGCCCTCCCAAGAAAAAATGGTATATGTACCCCATGTATGTCTTCTTTCAAAATAAAACCTTGGCAAAGGAGAAGCTCAGCTCAGCAGCACCAATTTTAACAAATTTGTCAACAAACCTTGAGAGAAATAAACCTTTTGTTTGCACACATGAGGAACTAGACTTTTTCTTCAAATCATGAAAAATGATTGGAAAAACAGAAGTGTTGCATTTATATTTTTGTTGAATGTAAATTTCTAAGGCATTGGAAAAGGCAATAGTTCAGTTTACTCACCTTAAACCCTTTGCTGGCCTTTTAAGAAGCTGAATAAAATAAGGCCTGAGGTGTTTGCTACGAATTAGTCAGTACCCGTGCAGGAGTCTGAGCCTATCAGAATAAATAATACTAATGATTGTTGCAGAATTTGCAATGCAAATACGTTGATCTGAGCCATACTTCAACCAAATACAAATAAAAGGCAGCTTTAGCTAACCAAGTACATCTAAAAATGCTCCATGGCAGTTATATTTTAGCCAGTATGTGGTATATTGAAGGGTTTCTTTTGAGAGGCCCTTATTCCTTGATGTGTTTTGGAACTCATTTTAAAAACAAGCTTTTTATGCAGAGCACTATTATCTGGAGCACAATCTGTACACATCATGAATGAACAATAATGTGGATGTGACATTTCAGAGAATGCCAACACCATGATCAGCCCTGCCGTATCATCTCCCCTTCCATCCCATCAGTGTCTATGCGCTCACGGGGGCGTTTTAGAAATACCCAACCCAGAGTTTGCCTTGAGCTGACAGGGCAAATGCCTCATTAGAACGCACACCCCTCTTCTTGTAACCCTCCCAGCCTCTCAGGCCCAACACGCCACGCTTGATTTAAATGGTTTTTTTTTTCTTTTTCTTCCATTTGCTGAATGCGCTGTGATGTACGAGCTGCAGTTTGAAATGCGTGACTGATTTAATAAGGAGAGAGTGTTTCCGAGGAGGGGGGCTGCTGCAGCAGCAGCGGCGGCAGCAGCTCCGCTCTCACTCGAGCCCAGAGATGGCCCTGTAAAGTGGTTCGATGCCTGCTGCACGGGGGCCACTTTCTGCTGAGCACAGAGTTACACATGGCTCCACATCAAGAGGAATTAAATCAACGCTGCTGTTCTCCGCATGTCAAGACTGCAGCAAGGGGCAGCTTAGCTGGATTTACTTAACCGTGCTGTAATAATGTACAGGCTGGTTTTTAAAATCAAAGCACAGGCTGCACTCATACCCAGAAACCAAAACATGCACCAAAATCCACTGTAACTTCTCTCTATTGCTCCAAAAACACTTAACAGTGAAGTAAAATGCGACAGCCGGGGTCTTTTATCTCAATGCAATTTAATTATGTGCATCTGCGCTGTCAAGTGTGTGGGAGTAATATGGAATATTCTAGTAATTAGTGAAGAATATGTCTTTTAAAGGAAGGACTGGGCAATTCCTTCAGGGCTATTTCAAGTCTCCAGGCTGTTGAAATAACAGGTAAAGTATGCGAGGAAGACACAAGGAATAAAAACATGACTTTGCATATTGATACCACTGATCCTGTTCATGACACAAAGGGTGACAACAAAGACTGAACTAACTGAATAATTCATGTGATTAATTATCTCAAGATATTACAGCACGGCGATGAACTCAATATACAGGAATCTCATAAGGAGCAGATGTCAACAGATGCTGCTTCTGTGCAAACATGACTTGAGATGGTGCACATAAAAAAAAGGATAAAAACATAACTAACACGGTAAGACTTTTTATTTTTTTTGGCTTTTTTTATTTATTGTCTTTACAAGTAACGGTAACAGGAGAGCGGGAAAAGCCAGACATGACATGCACAAAATATATCAAAACTCTCTCTGTGGAGACAGACAACTCAACTGCTGCCTCCTCTCTTTCACACAGCGATAGATAGAGAAGGGGTGAGGATGGTGGAGGGGGGTGATTAAAAGTTTGAAGGTTACAGGTAAAGCCCCTCCGGCGTGCCCTCCTGCTTCTTGTACAGGACGTTCTCCTTGGACTTCTTGAAGTCTTCGTTGGTGACTTTCATACGGCGCTCCCGTAAAGCCATGAGGCCAGCTTCTGTGCAGATGGCCTGGAGGACACAGTGAAAGGGAGAGAGGAACAAGTGTCAGAGCTCGAGTTCAGCTGTAACAAGTGTTTCTGTGAAAGAAAAGAATATAATTAGAGATGGGTATCAAGAGCTGCTACTAAATTGGTAACAGTTCCTGATGGGTCAGTAGAGAAATATTGATAAGCTTCTGGACAAACAGTGCTGCTATTATCTTTATGCACCGTCAGTTTGGTCTAACGTGGCTGGCATTTTCACTCTAACCGGCCCTTAATGATGATGACGCTGCCAGCTACAGGCATTTACCTTTTGCACTGCATAACAGACAGGGCTGAATGTTCAAAAAAGTGGGCTCACATTACTAAAGCATGCAAAAACTTGGAAGCACAGCAGCGTATTCCACTGCTTTACCAAAGTAGCTCCTGCAGCTGACTTTTAACATTACATCTTCAATACCGCCTCCAACTCAGATACTGAGGGGATTAGACAAACTAAAACTGCCACTGTCTCGACCTTATCAAGTGAAGATAACACTAATTATTACTACAAAAATATTACAAATATCAAGTATCGAACTTAAATATTTTTAATGCCACTGCTTGTACAAAGATCTCATAATGCTGGTGATTGGCTTTTAAACATTACACTTCATTAGAGGCATGCAGGAAAAACAGTATATTATTTGTTGTTTTTTTTACCAGCAGGTCTTTGAGCAGCTGTTTCCTTTAAAGTGAGTAACTGTATCCTAAAGTATAATATAATTTTCTTTTTGTTAGATTGGATTTTGTACCAAAAAAGTATTCTTCAGCAATCAGCATCGCAGCCAAGGTATTGGGAACAGTATAGAAAATTTTTGTAACGATTCCCAGCCCTAATTAACTCAGAACAAAGCTAGCATAGTTTTTAAGCACTACTGATTTACAGGGTGGGAAGATTTTCTGATTTCAAATTGGGCCACAGCAAGTCTGGGAAAGGCTGTCACAGACAATGTCAGTCAGGCAGCAGTCACAGCTTCGTCAGCGGACAGCAGAAGTCAGACACCCAAGTCCAACCTGTTCTCCATCACCAGAAGAAGAAGGAAGATGACACACACACACACACACACACACACAAACAGCAGGCTGTTCCCAAGCTGAAAGATTTACAGCCCTCACAACAGTCCAGTTGGTTTAGGTATGCTAAGGAGCTAATAGCTAACAGAGCATGAATCACTAACTGCTAAGTACCATAAGTTTGAACTTTGTGTGAGTTGACCTGACAGCCGATAACTTATTTTGTTTATATGATGGCTGTTAACACTTTCAACTGTAGAGAGATGACCACAGCCCTTAACCTCGGTTAAAAGACTGTTGAATCTTCTCACATCTTTTCATGTTATGTCTATTTTTTGGATCAAATTATGGGAAGTAGTATTATTAAGACTCTGTATTGATCAGCAGTATCTCCATCGATAAAATCCTAGCAATACCCATCCTTAGGTGTAACACACTGTGTAGGAATAGTAAGAGTGGGTGCGTAATTCTAACAGTGGGAACAAAAAGCAGAAACAATGGTGTGCTTTGTGTTGTTATATAGCCCAACTATGTGTGTTTAGCTTTCCTGCTTAACTGGGTAAACTAGTAACACGTGCAAAAAAAACAGCAGAGGAAACCTGAAATGTGGAAGTAGCTGATTTGCAGAAATAACCACAAACACTGCTATTAATTTATTAGACAGTGCTGTGTTTAAAGTACATACTATATAAATTAATGGTGGTAGAAAAAAATCAACTTTTATTCTATAAGGACAACTTATAATTAATTTTAGGAGACATAACTGAAACTAACCACAGGTCACAGGACGAACTCACAGGCACGTCTCCTGCACTACAATGGGGGTTTGACACAAGATAAGAGCTGTGGAGTGGGTGGAGGACTCATGACTTTTTTTTTTTTTTTTGTTACACTTTGTATCATATGAAGTTCTTGAACATTCAAGTTCACAAAATAAGCTCACAAAAATATCCAAGCACCAAACAGAAAGGTAGAGACTACCTCAAAGTGTAATTCTGTCAAATCCCACATGAGGGCAGCAGAGTTGAGTCACTGACAGTGACAGATCGAAATGTACAGTAAACACTGTGGATCGGATGTTTTTTAATGGAGGATGTAACACAATTTAAAAAGTGTTGATGCCACAATAACATAGAAAATCAGGCTCTGTGGCTCCCCTTCAGACAGCTTCATATTGTTTTCTCCTCTCTGCTGAGCCTCGGTGTGAACTGGCTTGCTCCCAATAGTTCACACAAATCAATAAGTGGCTAGAGTCAGAGAATTAAGCTGCAGCAAATTAAGAAAAAACAGATAAAATACATCTACAGTGCCAGGCTGCGGTTCGATTAGACGCAACCCTGATCATGCTGCTTAATCCACTCTTATGTTAAGACCATGTTCTCCCACAGATACCATGGCATTTCTAGGAGTGAAGAAAGAACCCAAAGGACTCACTATCTGTCAGATCATTTCTACTTTCAGTTGGTCAAAAAGTGAAACTGATTTTGGATCCAGCTGCTGTGATCACAGACAAAGCCTGCAGCTGTGAGCCGACAGTCTCACCTTAATGTCTGCTCCCGATAGGTCATCCTTAGCCAGGATGAGGTCATCGAGGGTGACATCATCGGCTACCGTCATGCGGCTGGTGTGGATCTGGAAGATCCTCCTTTTGGTCTTCTCATCTGGCAGAGGAAACTCAATCTTCCGGTCAATTCTCCCTGAGGAGGAAGAGAGGACAGAAACATCATAAACTGCCTGCAAACAGCTGACATGAAGAGCTTCTCACAGATTTGCCAATTTCAAACATTTATAATATTTTATTCAGTGGACTAATGCTAATAACTCAGGAAGAAACATATTGATTATAAAACATAATGGTGTGCCAGTTGATCAAGTACTGATCATACTTGTTTAATTTATCAAATATTAATTAATTATTAAATATTAGAGCAATTGAAGAAGTGTCTTTGTCTGTGAGGATTCTGCCCACACTTCACTTTTACAGAACTGTTTACAGTGTTTTAATAACAGATCTGATCAGTGATCACCTGAGCATAACACTTAATGTAAATGATGATAATCAGTGCATATCTAAATGAATAAATAACAATATATATTTGAGGTCAGGTGAGTAATAGATTTATTTTTAAATTAGCAACATTTTCAAACTAGACAGAAAATTATTCTTTTAGGAATAATAATGACAAAGAATTTTGTACTTTTAAGAGTAAATAAATTCAGTTCTGGTATACACATGACCACCTTTAGCATGTTTCTTTGTTTGCCATAATCTCCCATAATTTCTACTTCCTGCCATGACTCAGCAGAAAACAACTACTTCCCAAACGTTTGTAAGATTAACTTTAAAGACGTGAGCAGACAGAGAGTCAGTGACAACCACAGGCAGAACCAGACCCATTCAGACTCTTACACTCCATTTACCCCTGGCATCAAAATGTGATCTGTATCTGAGCACGTTCTCCAGATAAGGGAAAACTGTATTAATGCAAGTTGCTAACGCCTCATGATTAGATATGCCTGACCACATCTGGAGGCACTCTTGGATCTTAGGTAGGTGCAAACACAATCTGTACAACATGCTGGCATCTGTACACAAGCAAACACGGATATTTGTTTTTAGCTAACATAAACTTTAAAAAGAATGGTAGTGAGAATGCTAAAAAAAAGACACACTTCTAAATACTGTGTGTGTAATGTGCACTGCACTCATCTGAGCAGCTGACCTCCTGTTAATGAGGCATATCTGGCATTACTGTAATGCACCAGAACAACCTGACAATATTTTTTCATAAAACCTATAAAAACTACTACTGAAACGGGTGCTTAATAATGCCATTACAGTTCTTACAAAGACTTTAAAAATGTTTTGTTTTCATCAGATGTTCCTCATTTCTGAATGTGACAAATTGTTGCTGTTCTTTCCTGCTGCTAGCATTAGCAAACTCTTTCAACTCTGCATTGTGTTGGTTCTTCAGATGTTTTATCAAATTGAGTTTCTTTTCCTAACGTGTTATCAGCTGTGGTGGTATCAGAATAGTTTTGCATTACACTTTAGATGAGGAGACAACTACTTAAGAATTTGTCGTAGACAGTGTTTCACATAGTTTATGAAGTTTAAAGGTAGTAACATATCCAAATACAAATCACATTTTAATGCAAAGTGTCCCATTTAATACAAGCTGTAAACAGGGTGCTACTGACCAGGTCTGATGAGGGCTGGGTCAAGGGTTTCTATCCGGTTGGTGGCCATAATAACTTTAACATCTCCCCGTGAGTCGAAGCCATCCAGCTGATTGAGCAGCTCCAACATGGTCCTCTGGATCTCCCTCTCACCCCCAGAGTTCGAGTCATACCTACAGAACAGACAGGAAACATTTATCGTCACAATTTAGAGATTCCACTACATTGCCCTACATCCCCAGACTAAGGACCACCAACAAGTCCATGCTGCAGTCTTGTTTTCACTGACCCATTTAAGTGAGCTGTTTGCTGACTTTTCTGTGTGAGGTAAAAAGACTGGCCACATCTCCAGCGCAAGCTCATTTATAATTTTCGTGAGTCAACAGCTGACTAAAGTCATGTACAGGCTCATAGATTCAACTCAGCCAATATCCAACCTAAAAATGTTTACGTCTTTTTACAGTTTGCTGCCAACAGTAAGCTCGAACAGCCAAATAAAGATTTTCATTTTGTATTTTCTACACAGTGTTTTGCCTCTGAGTCTGTCTTTTTTTAATGAAAGAAAGGGAAAAGCTACAGCTACCCTGAAATGAACTTGCAGAGCATTATGTGCAAACTGCAGCTTGATTAAAGTGATTAGTTATTTGTAGTGAAACATATGAAGTACATGTCTGTATTACCTGCAGTAGATGGTGGCCGACACACGCTCAGTTTGGAGAAGCATAGAGTGGCACCAATACAGAAGCTAAGTAATGTGTTGAACTGGACAGGGTCAGCAGCAAAAGATACTTTAGCCACTTACAAAAAGGTCCACCTAAAAAAAATTAGTACCAGTTGAAGCAAGCTATGTTTAGAATATTTTCACCCTTTGCCTTCAGAGAGACTTTTCCAAAGGGAAACCACCAAGACCAACCAAGCTCTATTGACGAAATCAGTAATTTTACTTCGCAGAATGTAGGAGTTGGTGGTCTACTGCTGCCTCGATCAGTTAGTTTGTGTTATTGTGCGACTTTGGTGAATCCAAACTATCCTCTTAATCACAGAAGTCACATAATAACACAAACAAACTAACAGATTGAGACAGTGGTAGACCAGCAACATTATGGGAGATAAAAATACAGATTTTGCCTATGGAGTTTGGTTGGTTTAGAGAGAGCGAGATCTGACTTATAATGGCATTTTCCCCATCAGAAAAGGATCTTTTACAGCAAAGTAAAGCAGTGAAAATATTCTACATATAAAGTATACTTAAACTGATGTAGATGTTTCAGGTGGATCTTTTTAAATGGCTAAAATATGTTTTGCTGTTAACCCTGTCCACAGCAGTGCATTGTGCTGATGCCCCTGTCTGCTTCTCCAAAATGGGGGTTTGCCAAACTTTATCTCCTGTAGGTAATGTACTGACTATCAATAAGAACCTCATACAACCCCACATCAAATAATCCAAATGACCCTTTTAATAAACTCTGTACACTGTACAGTTTTATACACCTACATCATGTTAAAATTTCTCAGAGACACACTTTCAGTCAGATGATGACACAAGTTACTCGACCTGAAATGTTAACATCCTAAGTACTGAATAAAAATAAAACAGTAATATATTAAAGCATAGCCTGTTATCACACTTACTCATCCAACACCTTGTCATCCACTCCTGACTCCCCAGCACCATATGCGATACATTATCACTTCTCTGATGCACTCAGTTTCTCACATTCTGTCTGAAATAGCTCTAAGTAGATGTCTGCGTACCTCTTGGTGCCGATGGCATCGATCTCATCGATGAAGACGATGGAGGGTGCATGCTCCTCTGCTACCCTGAAGAGTTCCCTCACCAGCTTGGGGCCGTCACCCAGGTACTTCTGGATCAGCTCTGAGCCCACCACGCGCAGGAAGGTAGCTGATGTCTGATTAGCTACGGCCTTGGCGAGCAGCGTCTTACCTGGTAAAGACAAGTTGAAGTATAGTTAGTTCAGATGTTCCCAACATCAATCCTCGACAGTCTGTTCACTGCTAGTTTTATTTTAGATGCCCAATTTCCAGGTTAATGTTATCATGTATGGGCAGGGTAGAAAAATCTTATGGATCAACTGAGACATGGGAACGATGAAAACCTTTAGAACAAAATGTAATTTCCAGTGACTGAGGATCAACACACAGACAGATTTCCCTATATATTTCATATTTCATGAACTGAACAATTCCATGTGAACATGGACATATGGCATATGGTCATGCAAGCTGACAATCCATCCACATACACAATTTATAAAGTGATGATTCCCTGCCACTTGTTCTGGTGTTAACATGAGGGGTTGCCAAATATGGTGTAACACCTGTAAAAACTGGTTGATAAATGAAGAATAACATGCATTTTGAATCCAATGGCTGTTTTATTAGTTTTGATTAATTTTTAAAAAGTAAATATGGCCACCCCAGTACCTTCATGGCCCACCAGGGGGCCGTAGCCCATACTTTGGGTATTTAGGTAGTTTCTCATGAGATTCTATTTAACATATCTCTTTTGATTGTCTTACTTCCTTTGGTGTATGTATACTTTTAAAATCTGTTAACTGATTTTAAAAAACAACCAAGTAAAGGAAAAATAGTTTTAAAAAACTTTGCAAGTACCATAAAAGAGAAGTCAGACATAATTTATCATGCAAGTAACAAGGTACTGATGTAAGATCATACTACTGACATGTTGACAGATTTTCTGAAAAAGTCCCTCACTTTCTGACATAGTAAAACTACTGTCCTCTAGATGTAACACATTTCCTTTTTGCTTCTCTCACATGCCACACATTGAGGGCTTCTCACATTTCCAGACTTGTTTTCTGGCTAACAGAGTGCATACAGAGATGGTCTGGGCTCCACAAGATTAGAAGGGCAGGGGGAAACTCCCTATTAAAATCCTCAGCAGAAAATAAATGAAAAAATAAATAAATACTTTATAATGAATGACTTAATAAGAATTGATGACACAGTAGAAATGTCCAAGTGGTGTTCTATCTTTTATCATTTCATAAACCAAAACGAGGATAAGGTTCAAAACACAGCAGTGTGCCATCAGCAGCACTACAGCAACTCAAGACTATTATGCCTCTTCTACTATAATTATGCGTACTATGTCTAAATGGTTCTCACAATTCTCCCCATATTCTGACAAAAAACATTTTAACATTGTGCATTAATGTACGACCACTAACATCCACAAAGATTAAACCTTGAAAAATTATTCCTCTCCTCGTCTTTGAGTGGAAATCAAACTTCAATTCTTTTCTTTTCTACTTATACCAGTAATGATGTGTAGTTCTTTATACAAGTACTGAAGAGAATGGAGAGACTGAATTGAAATTCACAGCCAAGTCGAAGTGAAGTGCACTTCACTTAACCTTTACTTCTTTCATTAATGAGACTGTTCAATGAAGAACAGATTTGATTTGTTAAGTTGTAAAATGTTTTTGAATGCTGTACACTGTGACAAAGGTTGACAAGAGCACAAAAGCAGCAGTTTAGTAATTATACTGCGCTGATGAAACCAATCGCACAGCTGCTGAAGGTGCCATTTTATTTTGTTGTTTTGAATCATCACAATGGTGTAACACTGACTGTAGAGCACTTTTATCTGTGGCATTACGGAGAGGCTGCAGGCGCTTAGTGACAGTATCTCACCTTCCCTGTTGTGGTGCCCTTTACAAAAGGTCCCTAATGGCCAAATGGAATTTGCCTGTGATGTCAACCTGAGGTAACAACACCTTTATGTCTGGATTTCATTTAAAAATACTTCAAACTAATGTGACTGAATTGGTAAATGGTTAGGGTATAAGTATATATGTCGTTCTACTACCATATTCTTGTAAAACTGCATGCCAGAGCCTTAAACTATATTGGGGGAAATAGCTAAATGTCATCGCAAAAGTCTGTCTATAATTAGATGATCACTTTCTGATTACTTCATGTTTAACTTGGAGAGCATAATTTGATTGCTTATGTTTGTTCAGCCTTCATTTATTTTTCTTATTTCTCTACAACATGGAGTAAAAAAGAAGTAGAGTTATGCATTTATGCCAAACTCTTATGATATAGAGGTCACAGCCTGGTGCATGCAGCCTGCTTGTCCAGTGTAATTATTGCTGTGACTGTATGGATTTTATTCTGATCACGACGAAAAAGCAACATATTCCAGCGGGACGGCACTTGAATGCAAATTTACCCATTTCTAGTCAGTATGTTGTTGCCATCCACTGGCCATCCCATGATGTCTGGGTTGGGAGTCAGCCAATCAGAGGCCATGTTATTGACTTGTCAATCAATCGGGTTGCTCCTGACTGGCAAAGTGTGTGACAGCACTGATTCAAACATGTATAAATATGTCCATGCATGTATCTCAAACACTTTGTGCAATGAAATAACATGACTGAGCCTTCACAATAAAATGTGTCAACCTCAGCTCAGTAGGCATCACATGACTACAGTATTGTGGTAATGCATTTGTCATGACAGCCCTGTATATACAAGAGAGTTTCAAATATCCATTATTTTATAATTAGTATAGTAGCCTATACCAAAGTTGTTTGTGGGAAAAATGCTAACTTAGTCCCCGGCAAAAGGATTTTGTCTGTCCATGACCCTTTCACTTCTGTCTGAACATATTAAATTAAAGCAAACTTATCATTATGAACTGAAAACTGCTGATGGCAAAATGTTTAATGGAAGCCCTTACCTGTACCAGGTGGTCCATATAAGATGACACCTTTGGGGGGTTTAATGCCCATCTCTTCATAATACTCTGGATGTGTGAGAGGCAACTCCACTGACTCCTGTAGAAAACAACAAGAAATTGCCCAGTGAGTCTCCGTGTCAAAGGATGGACTAACACTTTAACGGTTTATTACTGACATGATTTTAGTCCAGTGCTGCATGAGCAGTCAATTATTTGTGTATACGCATGTTGCCCCTCTTTAAATTTATAGTTTTGTTTGACTGTCTTAATTTAATATAATTAAAATCACATACTTTTTAAACTAAAAGTTTGGGCTCTGTTTTTACATGGTAGGTTCAAGTGCATTTCTGATATACCTTGATCTCCTGGATCTGATTGTCCAGTCCTCCAATGTCAGCGTAGGTTTCTTGTGGGGCCTTCTCAACCTTCATCACTGTCACCAATGGATCAGTGTCATCCATCAGCACCCCAATCACAGCATGAACCTACAAGTGATGCACAAAAACAAAGAGAAGAGGTGCCTGAAAATTCAGAAGTGATTCAGGGAATTGGAGAATACTCGGTGACTCTAAATATTACAAGTATCTCATTTAACTGTAACTATTCTTTTTTGTCTTAATATGACTATTATTGGACTCTCAGACTGAATATTACCTTATGGTTGAGCAGGACAGAGCAGCCAGGTTCTAGTAGATCCTTATCCACAAAGGACAGGATGCTGACGTAGTGCTCTGATCCCACGGAGGTGGAAACAATGGCGTGGTTGTCGTCAATGATTTCCTCTAGAGTACCCACAGACATAGGGGTCCCACGCAGGTCATCCACCTTTGACCTCTCCTCCTATAAAAACAAGAAGAACAGGATTATTTTATCTACATTAAACCTAAATATACAGCAGAGAAGCAAGTGAGGCATACAGATAGATATATATAGAGATGTATACATAAATAAAAATAAAACAAGCACTGACCTCCTGTTTCTCCTCCAGAGGCTTCATCTGCTCCTGGTTCCTGATGAACTCCTCCTCCATCAGTAAGTAGTCTTTGATCCGCTCCTGCTTAAGCAGCTTCAGGCGGCACTGAGTATGAGGGGTGACTGAAAGACAAACAAAAGATAACCTATATTCAAAAACAGATTCAACTGCAAATGCCAATGTCAAGGCAATGTTTTTTATGATGCTTTCCCCTGACCATCACATCAGATTGTGTTACTTTCTCTACATTCTCTTTTCATTCAGTAATGCCACATCTGGAGTTTTCATAGTATTACAATCTCTCTGCCAGGGATGGAATTAGCACCTGCTACACACACACTTTTCTCCAGTGAACTCAAATCAAGTTAGGCTGGAGATGTGAGAATTGATGACATAACAATAAATGACATAACTCCAAAAGTTGATACAGGATACAAAACAGATAAAACCTGTCTTCACAACTTTCAGCTTTTTCAGTCCCTTACCCAGTGGTAATTTGCTGGCAGCATCTGGTCCCTTGGTCTTCTTCTTTTTCTTGCCAACTCTGGTGGGAATTGGAGGCTCATACTTCTTTTTCTTATCCTTCAATGGGCACAAAATGGGGTGACAAATGTCAGAAAAGGTTATAGGCAGAAACACATCCAAGCTTTGAATAAAGCCTGAAGTATAGGGGTGTCAAATGGCCGGCCCGCTGGTTCAATCTGGCCTACTGGATGACTTTGCAAAAGTATAGCAGTCATTAATTCCAGACCAGAATTTATTTCTCTAAAAAATAACAAACACTTATTTTGATCATATTTAAACAAGTAGAGTACTGTGCACAATATCATCAATCAGCTTCTTTAGTGAAAAATTCTCTACCAGACTACTATCTATAAACTATATAGGTGGAACTCTGTTGCTAAGGCACCAGCCACATCTTTGATTTGTAAAAAGTTTGTAAGGCACAGATAAGTTATTCTTCATTAGCTTCCATTTTAGTTGGTGTTGGGTGGAAAAGTAAAATACAATTAGGGTGTCACAATTAAATTGTAAATATTTAAATATTGAATATTGAAAAAGTATTCTTCTTACTCTCTACCCCAGCCTTCTTGCAGTGTTCAGTACACAAAGAAGAAAACAATACTCCAAAGACAACATAATGTAGCTTACTGGCTGTTATATAACAAAATAATACCATCTACACTATCTTTTTAAGGAATAAGTAAAATTTTCAAATGCAGTTGACAGCTGTCACTTAAAACCAATGAACTGTTGATTTACAAATGAAAACATTATAGGCTGCATAGCTGTCAGTAAAAAAAATGCAAATGATTAAATCGTAACACCACTAACTTCTATGTTGTTGTTCAGTTCCAAAATACATAAATGTTTTGTCAGTGCATTTGAAGATCCACTGTCATATATACATTTTAATGTATATTGTGGAATGAGACCGACTGAAAGCGGAAAGACAACTCAGGCGGTTAATCATATATTTTGTAAATGAATGTGTCCCTAATGATAAACGTTTTTTATGATGGTCTTGTACTTCTTCACACTAAAAATGATCAAACTGAGCTGTACGTGGTCCATTGGGCTTGACTTGACCCCTCCTGCAGTCGACTGTAGAAAAATAACAGCAAACTGCAGTGTTTAAGCTAAAGCAAAACAAATATCTCGTAATACTATATAAATATATTATTAAGTCTAATTACTAGGATATATTTCTATGTATCTGGCAAAACAAGATTCAGTCATTAGCTGGCTAAATCTGTGTCATTCTCACCTTGTCATCCTTCTTGCCTCCTCCGGGACCGTGGCCTCCACTCTGGCTTTGACCCTAGAATAACATAATAAATGTATTTATAAAACAGAGGAAAAGTCGAAAAGTAGCTATCAGAGCATTTTGACCGTTATAACCAGCGAGTTCCCCTGCTAGCTAAATAACGCTAACTCATTAGCCGAGCTGTTTACAGTAGTTAGCTCAGCTCTCTGTCACCTGCCAAGGTAGCTAAATTTAACACGTTAGCTTGTATTAATGAAAGGACAAAATCTGTGACCTTAATGTCACCCACGACTAAACATGACACATTTAATCGAAATACAGAAAAGGCTGCCTCTACAATATGAATGACTCTGCTAATGAGAGCTAGGAGAACGACTGCTGCCAACGGAGAAAAAAGCTAACATAGCTAGCCTTCGCCTAGTAGGTTTAATACCTACTTATAATTCTAGTTGTTACTTGATAAACAAGACATAAACCAGTTTCGAACTACACGACAGGGCGAATATTAACGTTTCAAGCACCATGAGTGATGTTTTATTGCGAAATAATACGTTTTAGTAAAATAAATATACGAGCCGGAGAGAAATTGCTTGCTCACTTACCATTGTTGCTTGTCGCTCTGAAGTGACGTCAGAGGTACGGCACCTCAATAGGACAAAAATCGTGCTGTCGCTGAAAGAGTTCGCTATTAAACTCAACAAGAAAACATGCCCTTTGTGCAATGCTGTACAGTTAAGTTGTTATTTAGAAATTATTTTAAAAGTCAGTCATAAGTTTTTAATGAATTAAACGGTTAAGCCTTTTTTTTTTTTTTTTTTTTTTTTTTTTTAAATCTTTCCTTAAAAAATAGAGACATTTTGGCAGCAGCCATACTGTCTATTGTGCCATGACCCCCTCGGGAGTTTGGACCTGCAACAGGGTCTAAGCACAATTTCTAATTTCTGTATAGAATGAAATTAAATAAAAATATTAAATTAATTATGAACTACCAAACACAAACACTGAAACTACTCAGTCCAGCATGATGTTATCCTGGGTAACGAGTTTTACTTTACAGCACCTGTACCAGATATATAATGTGAGTCTGGTAACTTCCATGCGTTATAAAGTAATTGAGCTTGCAATTTGCAAATGTCACTATCCCCTCCCAAGCGCGGACAGAAATTCTGAAACTTATGACTCAAAGGTTCACATCTGATTTTTATTCAAGGTTCAGAGGTCCGGACAATTAGTGACAACAAAATCACATTTAATCCACATACCAAGCCCTCTGTAGATAGTAATGGTACATTCTAAAGTAACAAAAACACAATTTTTATTTTCCAGTGATTATACCAAAATGAAAACATACTTATTACATTCCATATTCTGCCAATAAACCCCTGTAAATCTCACATACTGGACCTTTAAAAGAAGAAAGAAAGAAAGAAAAGACAGTAATCTGATGACATCATACCTTCAAGTCTATGATTTCCAGTTTAGCTCTCACAGTTGTCAGCATGTGCACTGAACTCACAGTTTAAACTCATTGCAATATAACATTGTATGTTGTGTAAATTAATGTTTGCCTTACAACTTTATTAAAGTCATTTATAATGAACATCACATGCCATGCGTTGTCATGGTTACTTGCACAGTATTGCACATTGTGGCTGACTTTTATTCATGTGGGCCATTGTTAGAGCAAGAAAAGAAGCAAAATGACAAAATGTGAGTTTATTGTACGTCATGATGAATAAAAGAGTCAGTGTGGTAAATGCTATCTAGAACATGTTAACATCATATATCTGACCAGCACCTTGTGCCACCAGGAACACACAGCCAGTTCTCAGTTCTCACAGAGACTATTAGATTACCTTGCTTACTTTTCACCCTTCCACCCCCCTCATGCACTTGATAAATCAATAATTATGCACACAGCATTGACAAAGCATCCCAGCCATCCTAATTAAGTCATTAAGGTAATTAGCTAATTGTTCAGGGCTGCCACTATTTGTGTATCCCTCTTATCACACATGTCCGCAAAGCCAGTGCTTAACAGCCACTGACCTTAAATAAACTCAGTATGTGTTTAATACTGAATATATTACACCTTATATCGTATGCATTATATATGGCTGCCTGTTTCCCCCGAATGTCATTCATATTAGGGAAAATACAACCTTTCATTTATCCTAAAAATTGTAGTGTAAGTGTAGTGACACATTTGCCACGTTTTTACTCAGTTTGCACACCTTTTGTGAACATAATAATAAAATAGCCACCTAGAAGTTTATTCCCCTTGAATCGTGAGTGGTGTGACCACGCCTGCAGCACAGCAGAAACAACCACATTGTCAAATACCCCATGACTGTTCCATTAGAGTGTGTTTCAAATTGTCTCCAACTCGGCGGGTACGACAGCGGTGTCAGTAACTCTGGGAGTTGCTGTGAATCAAAAAAGAGCTTTAACAAAGAGTCTTTGTATGTCTGGATCTGTCCGAGTCTCTCTTTCTCTCTCTCTCTCTCTCTCTCTCTCTCTCACACACACACACACACAGACAGGAACACACAGGCATTTGTTCAAAGCTATTATTATCTGTGTAGGCACAGTTTCTTTGACATATTCTCTGATTCTCTATTAGGCTGTTTTGTTTGTGCGCTTGAGTGTGTGAGATTTTTTTCATGCATGGGCATTGGCAATGGCAAAGCAGCATCTTTGTGTTTCAGAGTATTCAGTCTGGGGTGAGATTGTCTCCATAGCAAAGAGTGGAGGCTGCTAGATTGAAGTTATTTTTGTCGGTTTTATTATTCAGTGTAAGATGTTGGATTTCAGTATTTGGAGATTAATTCATGACCGTGTTAGTTTCTCTTTCTGTACTGCTGATGAACTGACTAGCTGAATAAGATGCTGACACCTCAGTGTTAGTGCTGATGAGAGCAAAGTGTTCACATGCAGGTTAAATACATAAAGACAAGCTGGACTTCAGTACTTCACATCCACCTTACATCTTGACCTTGGAAGAGCAGAGCACATAAATACATTGAAAAGGATTGCTCGAAATGGAGAAATTACTGTAAACTTGCAGCGATTGACTGTTCACTGAGCTCCGCCAACTCGCACGGCACATATCCAGTTCACAATGATAACAGTGCCAGATTTAGTGACTACTCAAAATTCAGATTCATTTCCAGCCTTTGACTGTTGATTTTGGCTGAAATGGCACCTATTTTAATAGCTGTAGGTAGCCGATTAAGCTAAAGTTAGCTTGTTTGAAAATGCTGTCTCTGGCTGGCTTTTTAATGTTTCCAGCACAAGATTTTTGTGTATGAGATAATGCTTCATGGCTAACATATTTTCCTAAACGACAGAGGCTAAAGCTGCTTGCATGACCAGCACTGCTGGAGTGTAAACTTCAAATCCAGCAAAGAGCAATAGGGTAGATGCAGTAAAGTTACCCTAAACTCTTGATGGCATCCAGGACTGGCTTTCACATGATGGAGAAACAGTAAACAGCGGATGTGATTGTGCTAATGAGTGCTAATAATGTGTTCTCAAGCCTCCGAGTGGGAGCAGCTATGTTCCCAGGGTCCTATGTTCTATGCTGGACCCACAGAGGAGGTCCCAAATCTTTGCGCTCAAGCCCCAAGTCACGATAGGCAAGTTCCAGGTCAACACAAGTTTCAAGTCCTAAACAACCCATAATGCACTCTTCACCAAGTGCAACAGAGCTTTGACTTACCATTTCCTTCAAAGTTCAACTTCAAAGTCGGAAAAAGTTGGAAGTTGTTTTGTATCTACTCTTCTGACCTGCATGTTTCACATAATGCAATTCATTTTTAGTTGTCCACCTCATAGTTTTGGTATGCAAACGAAATTATCCTTGGTTGACATTCCATTTTTACAAAATGGAGTTCAGTAACATATTAACTTTTCATGGTTATCTCCTGCAACACAACTGGACGCTGCTGGATTGATTTAAACTATGCGGATCTTGGGAATTAAGTGTCAACTTTCTGGGAATTAATGAATTAAGTTACTTAGATTCAGGAAATTAATTTATCCATGGCATACTTCCAAGTCGGTCTGAGGTCATCAAATTTCTGGCTTGCATCCAAGTCATGTGACTTGAGTCTATATCGCTCTTAAGCCCAAACAATAAACCATTATGTCCTATATAGAGCTCGGGATCATAGGACCCTGGGAGCATCGGACCCTTTATCATGTCAGCATTGTGTGCCATATGAATCTGCGGAACAAAGAACCCTGGGATCATACGAATGACCTCTTTAGAGGCAGAATACTACCTTATGTTAGTGCATATAAACATCCATATAAACATATGTGTTTGCAAAGGCCATACAAAGACACTGCCCTATAAACACTGAAAAAAGCTTGCTTTAATGTGGATGGTTAATGATTTTTATTCTAACTGTAAAATCAATATTTGCAGGAGTGTTTAAACAAATGGTTAATTACACTGTGTTCCTTTCTTTCTATACAAATGCAGTCTTTACACTGCATATGTTTTATTAGTGCCATGTGCCATCTGGATCTCACCTCCTTCTTCTCAGTGTGTGCTGTGAAGTGAAAAGCAACAGATGACTCAGATATAGTACTCTCACATCCATGGGAAATCATCTTAAAAAATCACGACAACCCAGTGCAAAAATATTCTAGCATTCTTTCTTCTTCTTTCTTTGCAGAAAGACAGCATTAAAGTCTGTCGCCTCTCTGCTCTCTGAAAAAAAAAAAGGCACACTTACAGTAAGTCATACACAAAAGCTCCTCTGGTGACATCTGAAGTGGAGCCTGGAGGGTTTTCACCCAGTAATTTCCTCTCAGGTGCATTCACAAAGAAAACGAATATGCA
Organism: Lutjanus erythropterus; assembly: GCF_056507025.1. NCBI lineage: Eukaryota > Metazoa > Chordata > Actinopteri > Lutjaniformes > Lutjanidae > Lutjanus > Lutjanus erythropterus. The sequence goes on from NC_139331.1 coordinate 11,023,439, forward strand.
TATACCTTCCTCCCAAGTCATCCTTCCTTCTTGGCTGCTTGCAGGTTTCACTTAATTCTCTTGTCTGTCCTTTTTGTTTACCGTGAATCCCGACTGAATACAGGAAAAGGGACAATCCTATTATTGCTGAGCTGAAATCAACCAATGAGCTCTGGAGTAGGGCTGCAACTAATGATTGTCTGTCTATTATTTTCTTGAGTGACTAATTAGTTGTTTGGTCCAGAGCTGCAACAATTAATAAATGAATGTATTATTCATCGACTATTAAATGAAGCATCAAATATTTTGATAATGGGTTCATTGTTTTGGGTCATTTTTTTCTTAATAAAAATGTCAACATTTTCTGATTTCAGCCTTTCATATGTGAAAGTTTTTTTGGTTTCTTTACTCCTCTCTGGAAGTTAACTGAATATCTCTGAGTTGTGGACAAAGCAGGACATTTGAGGACGTCATCTTGGGCTTCGATCACCATTTTCTCACAACTGATTGATTAATCAAGAAAATAATGAGCAGGTTATTTGTTACATTATACATAAAGACAAGAAATTTAAATTATTAAATTATTAAAAAAAGTCCAACTTTTCTTATTTCTGCTTTGTAAATGGTTTCTTTAGTTCACTATGACAGTAAACTAAATATCTTTGGGTTGTGGACAACATTTTCACCATTTTCACCAAACAACTAGTCGAGAAAATAATTGACAGATTAATTGATAATGAAAATAATCATTAGTTACGGCTCTAGTTTGGTTCATAAAATGTCAGAAAACGGCGAAAAATGTTGATCTGTGCTTCACAAATGTCTTGTTTTGTAGAAGAAGCTGAAATCAGAGAATTTTGATTTTTTTAATTAAAATATGACTCAGAGCGATTCATCTGTTATCAGTTGGTGACTTATTTAATTGATTAATAATTGATTATTTGATTAATCATTGCAGCTCTACCCTGGAGTGAGTTTTTTTTTAATATTAATTCATATCAAATCAACCATCTCCAACCTGGACAACATCAGGGTGTTAAAATGTCTGCATGTGTGTTTGGATAATATGCAGCAAAACCACAAAGTAACCAGCAGTCTTACATAATAGGTTTATAGTAATAGACCACCCATTCAGCTAGAGATAGATAGATCTGTTTGGTTTGAACTGAGGTTTTCTTAGGAGGTTTTGTTTTCTATTTGTTGTGATGATGAATAGAAACAGGTGCCAAAGACGGAGGCTATTGAACAGCATAGAGTATGTCTGTGTCTGAGTCATGGATCATGATAGTCTAATTGTAAAATGATGTACTCTGCATTGAGGGTGAACATCAAATTACCTGTGGCCTCTCGTTGCATTTTAATAACTACTACAAAACCAAGAAACACCCATTTTATTAAAGCTATTTTTTTCTCATTAATGTCCTTTTACAGAGCCAGATACAGTAGAGCAGACGTGGGTAGACTCACAGTGAGTATTATGGAGTACTGTGGATGAGTGGAAGTTGCAGTTAGGTGTGAAGTAGCGTGTAGTGCATCAGGTCTTTAAGGCTCGGATACGAGGGCTCTAGGCAGGCTTTTTTATTACCATGGCAACTGAAGTCCTCACGGGGGGGAACATTCCAGCACACTGAGCCTGGTCCAGATGTGAGACTCCAGCAAGCTACCATGCATCATTCATGTAGCCATGTTGCTGACAGACGAGTGGGCTGAGAGGGCTTGATTCTAAGCTGCTGGGGGTCAGCTTGCTTGTCGATGGAAAAGATGGATTATGGAGGCATAAATTGGGACTTGTACGCCACCCATATCTTTTTTTTTTTTCCAGGGAGGTGGTCCACATTGTCAATTTGTCCTCATTCATCTCATCCTCTCAGCCTTTCCTTTGTATCATTTTCCCCCCTATCTGTCCACGCTAGTCTCTGCCAAACGGTTGTTCATGATGCCAAGGGCGCCCACCCCTCCCGAGAAGCCGTTCTGACGTGAGCTGGAGCTGGACTGGCGCGGGTGTCCGATGGCCATCTCCGAAAGCTGCTTCTGCATGATCGCCAAGTTCACCTGCGGGATGGGAAAGAGATAAAGAAATCAACAGATGAAGAAATATTTGCTGTCTGTGTTTGGATGTGCTACCTGCAGTCAGCGAGGCCTTGTGAAACAAGCATTAATACAATGTGTTGGCGGCAGGCACGTCTGAATTCACAGGTGTGATACAAGGCTACCAGATGGTGTTTTTCCTCTCCTTATAGGTGTATTGATTCAAGTGAACAAAGACGACAGATACTGAACAAGTGTGACTGACAAGAGAACAGATATTTACTCTCCCACACAGCAGCCTTTCCGTTTTAATGTTCACTCTACAAAGCAACATGTACAGAGTGCACACAACTAATGTTGTTTTACATGTGTTCAGAAAATATAGAATTAAAAGGGAATTGAGCTGTTTTACATACAATTATGTGTATTTTTAGGCAAATATCCAACACTTGGATCCTGACTGAAATATCAACTAAAACATCTAGACAGACATTTATAGCTCTCAGTGGGGAAATCTTCTTACTTTGCTGATCTTCTGACTTTTACTCCGATGCTACTTTGAGATAGACATTTTTAATTTTTAGCGAAATGTCACACAAATATTACAAACCTTCATGTTCCCCTTAAAGTGAATTTTAAAGCTAGAATAGGTAGTGTATTTCAGGGGATTTTTTTGTTTTGTTGAAACTGCCTTTACACTCTGACAACAATCAATAAAGCAAATGCTCTGGCAGCAAAAAAAGAATCCATAAGATGTGGCTGTCGCAGGCCTGTAATATGCCTGAATGAGGCTAAGTAACTGCCTACCTGTACACACACCGCCTGTGCACTCATTCTGCATGTGCACGTCTTCCACAAGCCTGGGCAGATGTGTTGCTAAAGCCACAGCGAGCTAGTCGCACAAGCGTGGAAAGGAAAGTGCAGCCAGCATTTCCCAATACTAACATGCTAACTTGGCTGCTGTGAATGTTAAAAGTAGCCATGTTAATTTTTTATGCTCAGTATGTTAATGTTAGGTTTTCATTCGTATGAACGAGACATGAGGCAGGTGGTGGGGATAAAGGGGGTTAAGTTGGGTATGAAGTTTCTGCAGGGGACATGTGGAGGACTGGGCAGAAAATGTGGAGTGAATCTAAGTAAAATGAATATGATCAATGTGGAGAAAAACAAACAGACCACTTTGATCCTTTTTTATTAGTTTCGCCCTCTATTAGTGTTCATTATAAAAAATAAAAAAGCGTCTGAAGGGAGGCATGCCACACAAACATTTGAGACCCGCTGAAGATAGTAAACTGGTACATTAGCTACTTAGCATCCACGTTTCAGCATGTTAGCATTGTCATTGTGTACATGTTAGCATGTTAAATTTAGCATTTGGCTCAAAGCACAGCTGTACCTAAGATACCTAACATTGCTGTAGATTCTTAGTTTTGTTGTGACTAAAACAATGAGCCTTAATGATAATGTGTGTATCCACAGATTTGATCATCAGTCATCATCAATAATTTCATTCCTGGACACTGATAGTCCTTAAAAAATATTGTAAACCAGGCTAATCTACGTCTACCTCAGTCACCATGTTTGAATAAGCTGCCTTGCGGTTTCTCAAAATCAGAAGTGAAATATTCAATAATTTAAAGACATCTTCTCGCTCCCCAAATTTGGGCCTTTGAGCGTCAAGATGTGAGATATTTGGATGTGTAGTCAACCTTATCTTAATTATTAAACTTTAAATGATCAGAATTGAATCTTTATGCAGTTAAAATAAACCTTTTTCATGGCAGCCATATTGATATGAAATAGGGTAAACACAGGTGTTACAAATGATAGTAATTAAGGTCTTGTTCCATTTTGTGTCGCAGTCATTCCAGTGAGCCATCATACAAACTAGCAACATCCTGGCTCTGTTTGACACAAATGGAACTGAACATTTACTGATAGCAGCTGTGTTTATCCTTCTATTTCATATCAGAATGGCTGCTGTGAAAAAGATCTATTTTAACTGTATAAGGATTAGACTCACATTCCTGAGTTATTATGTTGAACATGTTTATTTTTATCAATAAAGGGACCTGTCTGAAGATGAGCCTGGCCTCATCTTCAGTTCTGGACCACTGACCAAGACCATGTTATGTATAAAGATGACTCAGTGTTTGGAGAGGGTTTAATGGAATGAAACATATTCTTCAGTCACCAGCCAAACTCTATCAGATATAACATATTTAAAGTTAATGTTGCCACTGAAGTCTATATACAGATTATACATGTTTAGATGAAAATGAAAAGGTCATTACCGGCTGCCACAGTGTCTAACTTGTTAAAATCTGTGAAATGGCTAGACTCCATTTATCCCCTCCACCCCTCCCTTTCTTCTCTCTTAATATTCCTCTCTCCAGTACAACATGTACAAAGCCAGTTTCTCAAACATTACAGGTGCTTTTCTGAGAGAACGTCCAGATAAAATAACCTGATATTCAGACTGAATTTCCAAGTCATTTCACTTCATTCATTCATGTATTATTACAGTGTATATTATATAAATCTCTGAACAAATGAGTGGGCAACTGTTCTGGAACCAGATTACAGACCAACACCGAAATAAATCAAATTTTCTGTCAAACAACACGCTGTGACATGAATTCCTTTTCCAGGCTTCTTGCTGGGGAACAGTCACAAAGGGCTCTGATGTCAACATCCAGTTCTGAGGCTGACTCAAACTTTGGACAAGTTGTTATTTTATTTCACAGGGGGGCGGCCACATTGTGTTGGATTTACGGCTGTCACAATATCAGATTTTCTCTACAAGAAAGAACTTTGTTCATTGTGCATTTTTTGGCAAATGAGTTAAACTCAAAAGAGTGGCTGTAACCATAACCGCACAAACATGATTTTGGGTGGCAGTAATAGCCATGCACTGCGGCAGTAGCTAGCTAAGTAGTTACTGCATTATGTCAGTGTCTCTGGAGGGGTGTTGTGGGAGAGAGACAAACTGAGAATGGAAAGAAAAAGAAATTTTTTAAAGATCCAGTGTATAAGACTTAAGTGGATCGACTCTATTGTGAGAATATGGCAGAAATGGAATATAATATTCCAAAAGTATGTTTTCACTGGTGTATAATCACCTGAAAATAATAATATATTTCTGTCTTTTCTTAATCTCAGAATGAGCCCTTTATATCTACAGAGGGAGCAGGTCCTCCTCCATGGAGGCCGCCATGTTGCACCACCGTGTTCCTACAGTAGCCCTGAACAGACAAACCAAACACCAGTTCTAGATACAGCCTTTTGCATTTTGTGCAATTTTCACGGGCCATCTGATGTTCTCCTACACAATGGTGGCTCCTGAAGAGGTTAGCGTAGATACTGTGATAACATCAGTTATATCAGAACTGGAGAGTATTTCTTCATTGAAAGAAGAGCAAAGAACGACACAGAGGACTTTTCTCCACACAAAAGATGTTTCCGATCTTCTTGGCTTCAGTTGATCTTAATCAACTGATAGACAGATGGTTCATTTAATCACCTGCCAAGTTTTTTTTGAAGTGCGCACCCTTTTCCAAACTGTTTTTAAGGACTTTCCAGATGGTTCTGCGTAACAAACCATCTGGCATGTCAGGTTAGGGAAGTGTTATCTGTGACAGCGGATTATGCGTAAGTCATTTTACAGCTAACGTTAGCTACACAAAGCATATGATGGTATAATGATCAACATTACTACACAAAAACACAACTTTATAACTTGTACAAAAACACAACTTGATGACTATGTTCACTGATTTGAGTCAAACTGGATGATATTTTCTGGAGAAAAATGCTTTCTGTTTTTTCCTCTGATGTCCTCCAGCTGCTCAGCTTCAACTCTCAGACTTTCTTCTAACTTAGCTTCTGTTAGTAGGCAACAGCATCAAGCTCAGCAGCCTCCCAGCAAGCATGGCTAAACAGGAACAAAATACATACATCGACCAGATGCCGCATTTTGACTGGGACTGTCCCGGTTTCAAGCTTGGTGTCACAAATCCCAACATATATCTGTATAAACACTAAAATGCTTTTTTAAATGTTTTTCCTTTACACAGACTTTAATGAAGGTAAATACAGTGAGTGGCTGTGTGTAACGGCGCTGCTGCCTTCAGATGGTATAGGGATTTCATGAACTGAAGAGAAGCTTTTCAGAAAGAATATAGCAGCTGTGGACAGCTGTGAGAATCCCCCACATTCACCCATAGATCACTGCAGTCCGATTAACTGATCTTCCTGCTTCCTGCTTGTGGTTCATGCATAATCTCAGACGTGCACATGCATTACCACGCTGTGCATTTAATGTCGCAGGTTGAGGATTTGAAAATATACTCCAACAATACTGCAGGAAGACTGACCGGGAATACAGTGCCAAGGTTTCCTGATACTTTACTGGTCCGCTAACCATATTCCTGCACAGAAGGAGGCATGGATCCACTCATGGACGAGTAACATGAGTAGATGCATGCTTCATTCTGCACAGTGACACGGTTGGCGAATGGTAGAAAGAAAATAGAAAATATGAAAATGATCATAACAAGGTGTGTGGATTATCAGACACTGCTGTTGAGGTTTTCAAATGATGTATTTTTGGCACTTTGAGCACCACAAGCTGAGTGCCATCTGTTTTCATTGTATTCAAGAGAATATAATGAACTCTCTAAAACTCGGCAGCTCACACCAAAACACTCTAGATGGATAAACAGTACTACAGGTAAGAGGAAAAATATGTATTTTTGATTCTGGGATGAACTGTTACTATAAGTTATTTATTGTCTGAAACTAAATTTATGATAGTATCACACTCTGGTTTAAAGTATGGCCCTGTGGGCCTGTATCTATATTATGCAACGTGTTATTAATGATCTGTTTCCACATGTTAATGTTCCGTTCAGTTTGTGTGTAAATGGTTTTACATCAGTTTTATCACACCCTTGCTACAGCATCACACCTCTCAGTCTAATCATTTTCTCAGTCAAAACCCTCAGGCTCTTCTCTTTAATTAGAATGATCGCCAGGTGTGAAAATTCTGATTTTGTTTTGGATCCACTTCAGAATACACCTGGGCTGAGTGAGTGCTGTTCTGACATTCAGCAGTTCACACTGCTCACTCCTCCTGTCTGAAAAGTAGTTTAGCAGTTAGATACCTCTGAGTGGTTAGATGGGCTGTTGAAGGGGTGATATAAATAGCATGCTGGGAAGTTTTTTAAAAGGTTAATCATGTTTCTTTAGAAACTTAATTTAATAAGTTGACTGAACTCTGTACAGTACTTTCATTCAACTCATCATTTCAAGTCAAAAGACCTCAAGTTAGGGGAACTCATGTTTAGAAGTCCTGAAGTACTCTGAAGATAAAGAAAATTACTATTTTAATTTTAAATAACTTTAACAAATAAAGCTTGTGTATTGAACTTAAGTTAATGAGAAACGCTTGACTGATTCCACTGAATTCTTGTATGTACAAGTTGTGATATTTTCTGTTACATGTACCTTATGGTTCATAATAAGTTTCTGCATCGAGAACTGTACTAGAAAGCTCCTGTAGAGCATTTGAAATTCAATACTGCTTCTGATGAGGTAGATGACTGAGAGCAAGGTGAATGGGATGTTAATGAGTGCACTAAGGAAGCAAGATTATTGACAAAATGTTCTTTCTGCTACTTGTATGTGAGCAGTAATCAAATCCCAGTTGCAGATAAGTGAATTTGTTGCGTGTTATAACACATGTGATTTGATTAGACAGACGCAATATCACACAAGCTGTCAGCCAAAACCCGCTTCAGCCTTGAAGCTCTCACCTTATTGGCAGCTAGAAAGTCCCTCATGGAGATCATCTCCCCAGACATCCTGCGCCCAGTGTCAGTCTCGCTCTCGTTGATAGCATCTGTCTCGATGGAGGGGTCTCTGCGGGCGCGCAGGTGACCCGGGGCCACCACATTCCGTCGGGGGTGCCTGTGCGGATGGTGGCCCCTCCTGGGGAAGCAGCAGCGACAGGGGCCCTCCAGCCTCCTCAGCAGCCAGTTGAGGACCTGCTTGATGACGATGGAGATGACATTGAAGAGGGAGTAGATGCAGCAGACGCCGGTCAGGATGAAGAAGAAGTTGCCCAGCCGGTATGCGGCCGTGGCGTGGCCCTCGTAGACGACCCTCTGGCTGCTCACCATGTCTCCAAAACCGATGGTGCTGAAGGCCACAAAGCAGAAGTAGAGCGAGTCCAGGTAGCCCCAGCCCTCGGCTGCTGAGTACATGAGCGAGGCGCAGCAGGACACCAAGATGGCTGCCACTCCTAGAATGAGCATAACGCAGTAGACAGAAGGCTTCCAACCCGCCAGATCCTCCCCTTTCCCTCCTCCGCTTCCTCCAGCTCTGCCTGCTCTGTTTCCTTCAGAGACTCGTCGGCCATTTTGTGGGAGCACAGCCTTGTTATGGCGTCGCTCGTGACAGGACTTGAGGACGACAGCGATGACGGTGATAACACGCTCCAGAAAGAGGTTGAAGAAAAGGATGGTGGCTGCGCAGCCGAGCAAGCCGTAAAACATCAGGAAGACTTTTCCTCCGATGGTGGCAGGCGTGGTCATCCCAAACCCTGGATACACACAAAAACATCGTCAGCATTAATATTCATAGCCAAACCGACCAGAGACAGAAGAAGAAGTGGATGGAACTTCAGGGTCTGAAAAGTGAAGTCAATATGGAAGTGTCAAAACCTGCATTCTGTCTACTGACCAGCAGGGGACGACGCCACTGGTTGCAAAAAGAAGTCAGACTGTATGGATCTCGTTAGAAAATGAGCCCACATCTCACTTGATTTATGATGTCAGTAAACAGTTTCCTAATGAATCTATGGTCTCTATCACTAGTTTCAAGTCTTTTTCAATACAGCATGATGTTCATTTCATTGAAAATTATGGTCCCATTTAGAATAAAATAGATGATAAAGCAGGGTATGTCAGATCAAACTATCAAATGAGACAGTTTTGATCAAGAATGAATCAAGATTATGTTACTTCATTATCTAATTCTCACTTATAATGTTTTCAGAAATATATTCAATTTAACTGCAATATGAGAAAGATCCTTAATACACCCATGGAAAAATTGCAATCAGGTAGCCACCAAGTTCAGTTCACACAATTTAAAATGAAGTAGTTCATGTTCAAGTAAGTTCACGGTTCCAAAAATGAACTAGTTCACATTCTTTTCTTCTGTTTTTCTTGTTTGCTTGTCTGTTTGTTGTTTAAATTTAAATTTAAATTTAAATAGAACCTCCTCCTACCAAGGATGTTGGAGTCTTTATAATGATGTCATACTAAGTGTACATGATATTCACATTTTAATTTGAAGTCCCAGGATTACTTATATCTATAGTTATTAACAACAGTTAACAGTTAGCAAACTTGAACACCAACACACTGTTCAAATTCTGGAAACATGAAATTCCGACGTTCCACTGAAACTTGAACGCCCCATAATACATTAGAACAGCAGGGTGATGAAGAGGGAGATGAGACAGAGGAGAAGAGCGGTAACACTGATCTATCAGTCTGTTTCTCACTGTAACACAAGTCTACATGATCAACCGAAGTGCTGTTATCTCTCTCAGGAGTGAATGTGGCTCACGGTCATGTTCACTGATCACAAACTGATCCGTTCAGTTCACCATTCACCAAAAATATGAGCACGCTCAAGGGACGTTGCTCTTTTAGCATGTTTATGCACAATATCGCCATAGTGGAAATGTCAAGACAGACCTGAGAACAAATACATGTAAATAGGGGGGAGGTGTGTTTTTCTAGAAGAAAAGCACTGTCACAATTTTTCTCTATTATTTTCAAGGGATTATGATATACATGTAGAAAGTCAGATGTAATCATAAACCCATGAATATAACACCACTGGTGAAGATATTAACATATGTACCCTGTGGTGTCTGTATATGTCGGCCAAATTCAAGGCTTCAAAACGGTAGTCCGCTAACAAATGGGTGACATCATGGTGGCTCTGTCCATTATTTCTGCTGCCTGTGATGCTGTGGCCTTATGACAAGATAAAATGAGGTGAACACCAGAAAGAGCAGCGCTTGAATTGTCACCCTCAGCATGTGCAAGTGTCTCTGAATAAAAGAACAGAATAAAAGTATTACCTTCATTCGAAAGGTGCTCCATTTTATTCCACACACTTTTCAAATAAAAGTCAGCGCTCTAAGTACATGAATGGATTGTTTGTGGAGAAGATGACTGTGTGCATTGCCTTGACGCACCTTTTAAACAAAACACATCTTTACAATTCCTAATCTGTAATTTATACTAATGCAAGGGCCTCAATCCACCGGGTTGCCAATGGTGACACACTCTCCTTCCCTATCTGTCTCTTTGCCACTCACTCACTTAAAGAGCTGAGGTGTTTTCAGTCCAAGCACATCGCAGCAATCAGTCCCAGAGTGTTGGTTTGTCTAACATTTCACTGTATTCCCCACCGTTATTTTGCAACTGAAAGACTCGCTGGAGCCACTTCACGTCTCAATTTCGTCATTTTCTCCCATTTTCAAAGGTTTAAACCCATCTAACTGGTTTTACCCAGAGGGGAACTGAGACGTGGTTTGAGTGTGACTTCTCCTTTGTCTCCTGTGAACTGGCAGATGAACAAAATGGGAGTCAAAGTGAGAGGTCTGTCTATCGACTGTGCCAATCTAAGTGATGTCTCCTCCTTTTCATCCCTCATTTAACACTGAAAGCTCATTGAGGCATTGTCCATCTGTCTGTTCTCCTTTTCCAGGTTATTACATTCATGGCATTGTCAAACACCTTTTACACGCATTGTGTTTTGTGTTGTGATAAACGTCACACATGTACAACATCTGTCATTTTTTTTTCCAACATGACAGCTCTTTTCAATGGAAAAGCAAAGATACATGTTACTGCATCTCCTGTCATGAAAAACATACTCTGCAGCATGACTAATTGCCGCTGTGCCAGAGGCAGGCTTCTCGTGGAAGATTTGATTGCCTTGAATTCACATTCATTCTCAAGGTGCTAATTGGGCTGGAGCTTTTCACAACGATAAAGCCAAATGGGCTGGATTTTATAGATGTGTTTCTGTTTCTTTCTTGTTTGCTAAATTCATTTAATTGATGAGTCATTTGGCCTAGTAATAAAATATAAAGTTAATAACAAAAACAAAAGAAAACAGCGTGCTACTGTGTTACCGTGACATCTATGTCAGGATGGCGGGTCTAAAAGCTTTGACCATGGTGCTAATGGTGGTGCTGTGTTTTGCTACACAGAGAGAGAGAGAGAGTTAGATCTGTCTGTTAAATACGGTGCTACAGCCAGCAGTCACTTAGCTTAGCACAAAGACAGGGAAATAGCTAGCTTTGCTTTGTCCAAAGGTAACAAAATCCCCCTAACACCAGCTCTTAACTTACTAATTACATGTTATATCATCCTGAAGTCTTCTTGTCACCGTGAGGTTGCCAGTAAACCACAGAGTTAGTGGTTCAGCATGTAACCTCCTGAAAAAACAGAATTTGTCATTTTTACACTTAGGTTTTTGTACAGTTTTGTACAAACTGTATAAAACTTGTTCACTGAGGACATATATTGTTACCTTTGAACAGAGCCAGGCTAGCTATTTCCCTCTGTTTCAAGTCTTTGTGCTAAGCTAAGTTTGGCTAACATGCTAATGGTTGTAACCTTAAACATACAGTATGTAAATTCTGCTGCATTAAACATAACAAAAGACATAGTTTAATGATGTCACTAAGTAGGACGGGAACATGGGAGTTGCTGTCTTCATTGTTAAACAACCACCACAGCTGACAAAAATCTATCTGACATGACTCAAGAAGAAATTATGCTCATGGACCAGGTAATATTCAAGTTCTCTTCCACATTCTATGACATATTCTCCACATCCCGTGTTCTCCTTGAAGTTGCAGTAACTAGCAAGCAATGGCTAACAGGAAACGCACCACTTCCATGAATAAATTTGAAATATCTCTGCATTTGAAACATTGTAATGTTGTAATTACACAACTCAATAACATATATAACGTGTGTTTTAATGCAGAAATGTTACACATAATACCTTTAAAATGTTGTGAAGTGAGAGGAGCTGCTGGTTCTGCACGTTTTTTTTTTTTTTATCTCCATTCCGTAATTCAGTAAATAGTTCTTCATTAAAGAATATCCTCAGTGTTACATAAAACAGAATCTCTGATCTCTCTCACATTGGCTAATGTAACAATCTCATAGGTTTCTGTTAAGGCCACTACTTGTACTTGTCTTAACTTGTGTTTCTGAGAAAATATGATTTTTCTGTCATTGTGTTTTTTTTCGTGGCTGATGGGTGTATATACTACAATACCCATGAGCTTCCACCAATATTGCGACAAAGAAGAAGCCAGCCAGTCAGTATTTGTGAACAAAACACATTGCCATAGCTGCGAGATTGATCCAGAATCGAAAGGTGAATTGATTTCTGCTGCATATTATGTTCTCTCAGCACCATAATCTTTAGCTTCCTTCATTACTAGTGCACTTAACAGAATTTGAGGTTCTGTAATTTGATTTGTAAACCAGTTCATATGTAGAAGAACTATTTACGTATTTACTAACACAGCTGTTAATCTTTTGTGCTGATGATTCGACTGGGAGATATTCATACTGCAGTCCTTCATCTGTGAGAAAAATTAATTTACTTTGCTACGCTATTTAATAGATACATGACAGTGGTAATGATTATCTCATCTAACTCCCAGCATGCAAGAGAACAAGTGCATTTCCCAAAATGTTGAACTATTTGACAACACACTAATCTCTGTACAGTGTAATCATATATTTTATATATATTATCACAATCCAATAAAAGGCTGTTCAGTGAAGTGTCTATGTCATATAAACATGGGAACTTATATGTACATATGTTCTGGCAATGCATCTCTCTTGTACTCTTCCATGTACTCATCCACACTGTGACGCACACAGCGCTGTCCTTGAAGATGCAAAATGCTGAAATGTCTTTGTGAGGGGCTTTCCCTCAAGTTTCATGTGCTCATACATCCAAAAGCTGAGGACTGGATGAAATGAAAATCAGAAAGACTAATTCCTTAGTGACTAAGCATAAATTAAATATTGTAAAAACCTCTCTGGCTGTTGACTTCACACACCTAGATTTAACGTAACAAGTGGAATATTGTCGCATACATTACTTTTGCATTAGGTTGCAGCAATGATGACTTCAAATGATTATATCATGATGCATCTGTCAGATCAGAGACAGGATGCAGCCTCAGTACAATTATAAATCAGTGGGTGCATTACTTCATACTGTTAAAACCTACAACTGGGCCTCGTAGCAGTACAGTCAATGATTGCTGAGCGATGTGTTTAACTTTTGAAAGATGCCTATGTACATTATTTCATGTCTTATAGAATAATGATGCTTTCTCTTGTAGGAGGTTACGTGAATGCTACTTACTGCTCCATCGCAGGTGTTAGGAAAGTGTAGAAGCTCAAGGCTGTTAGTACAGAAGAGAAAAGCAATTTCTTTAGGACAGGCATCTTGAAAATTGTCAGTGGCCTCAGGAATCATGGTGAATCACAGATCAATCTTGGGATGTCACGAGGGTATCAACCAACCAGTAGCCCAACTGACTGGGATGTTAAAAAGCACCAGGAATGATTCTGAATGAAGAGAGAATCTCATGTAATAAGAACTTGATAAAGACTTGCCCATAATCATCATAACTCTCATCTAAATCGTGATGGCCCAAGCCAGTCATCTAATCAGAGGGCCTGTCAAACTGTCAGTCATCATGAATTGCCTCACGTTAGTCAAACATGTTGAAATGGCACTACCCATCAGGTAGTGTGAAGAAAGAACAGAGAGAAAACACAGTGTGGAAGTATGAATCAGAGGTGCCAGCAACAGAAGATCAATAGGTTTATTGTCACTATGTATAACAGCGCTCTTGGTTAGAGGGATGGTTCTGTTTCTCTACTTTGTCTGCCTTACTTACAACCATGACTCAAGTGTTCTCCGACAGTCCTGGACACAGTCAGTGCTGAAATTGAAAACCCTTTTGTCAGGGACAAATCTTGCTCTGAGGCCGGCGTTAAATTGCCTTTTTTCTCAAGTCAACTTTTGGGTAATCCATTGAATGAAACTGCAAGTACTAAGTCGACACTAAGCAGTGTTTCGCAGCTGAACTTTCTTTAAAAATTAGGGCACTTTCTGGTCAATCGGTCTATATCCACGTGCCCAACCACACTCTCATTAGTTGGACAATTGGAGAAAGGAAAAAAGTGATTCTTAAACTCAAAGGCGTAGAATTGGATAGGGATGGTGGAGACATGTCACTACTAATACTCAGAGACTACAGAATTGTCATTAGCAATCATTTTAACTAAACCAAAAGCACCAAATCTCTCTTGAAAGATTGCATCTACCCCTCTTAAGCTTCATAGTGGTTTGGTCCGCTGCCGACCTATAGACACAGGCCAGGGGGGAAAGTGAGAAATATACACAAATCGATTGTTATATCATTTATTCCAGTGCATGCTGTAATCTCAGTCAGCACTCCTCTGGCAGTATCTCTCCATGTCCCCTTGCACTGTGGAGACACAGTTTTCTTTTCCTTATGGGGACACTGTGTCTCTGTTGCTCTTTGTGACAACAGGCAACAGAAGAACAGGCAGACAGTAGAGAAGGAGAACAAGATATGGTGGTAGTGTCCCCACCACCCATGAAAAAATGCTAATTAATGGTATTTACTAAAGTCATCTCCAAACTAGTTGACACTATGGCAAAGTACCAGTACAAATCACTACACTGGCCCCGATCAGCCCCCAACCTCAGAGGACAGAATCGGATCGGTACTCTGTATTGTCCAGTGTACAAAGTTCAGGTATCAGAATCTGTATCGGATTGTCAGTAGCTTAACCTGTTGAGCTTGGCATTAGCATCTTGCACAGCTAATGTTGGACTAATGTTGTAATACTGAGGGACAGTCAAGAGAAACTGTGTGAATGTTAAGCCTCATTCGAAGCCAGCTAGATAACTAGAGTAAGTTGTAGGCCGAATGAGGTCATAATCATTTTTTCATGATGTGAGCATGAACTGTATTAGCACATGCTGTGTTGTTAAGTGGAAGCTGGTTCTGCTCTGTTATCCTTGCCGATGTGCATGTGTTTGTATTGCTGTTGTATGTAAGTTTGATTATGTTCTGAAGTTAACAGTGTAGCTACCTGTGGCAAAGAAATGGTCAAGCTGTAGGTAATTTGCTTGACAATGCTGTATGTAGCACCCATTTAGGCTAGCAGGTGGCATGCATTCGATGCATTGTGCCTGAAATCAATCCAGGGATTTCTTGACAAAGATTTTCTATAGTTCACTGCAGCCCTATTAAAAAGGACTTGAAGTGGATCACTAAGTAGGAAATACCTGAACAAGTAGGGTAAAGAGGAGGTCTTATTTGAATAGACGTTTCGGTGTGAGTAATAACATTAATTATGGATTAATTTCATTCTAGTACTGTTTATGCTGGTTTACTGCATGGGTTACCAGTACGCACAACTAAATGGTCCATCATTAACGCTGCTATAAAAAGTCAAATATGTTAGAAAAAATATTTTGCATACATTATTGGCTGATTAGTATCTTAAAAGTTGGATTATACCTAACCAGGCTTCTGAGACTTATTCAAATATAGCTTGACTGATGCATCAATCAGCTGATAATATCAGCCCGACATTTGCACATCTATCTCGCAGCTTCATCTCACATCTATATTGGTCTATATCGATGTTAGCATATGCTGTCCGATATGTACCTATAATACAAGCAGAACAGAACATTAAGCAGATTGTTTTTATTTGTTAGATGTACATTTGATTCTTTTTCTCAACTCAGATTTAATATATACAGTATACACTTTGCTCTATTTGTGTTTTTTATTATTTATGTTGTAGAATTATTTAAAAAAAAATACCTCTGAAAGTTCACTTTCAGTGATATTATTGTGAACAATACTTTTTTTTTTGTTTTAAAATATCTCCATTACAAATCTTTGTCACAAGTGTTAACTACTTTTGTGGGATTAAAAATATATGTTTATATGCATAATCTTCATATATTCTGTAACAGAATATTGGCCGATATATCAGAAATTCTTCTCTCTCCCTAATTTCGGCTCCAAATCCAGTTGGTTTGGCCCTACTGACTTTTGTGATTTTGTGATTAATAAAATGGAAGAGTTTGTTAGAGAGTTCGCAAAAGAAATTAAACTATTCAACACACAATTTGTGACAAAGTGAGTCGCATTATAGGGAAATTTAAAACAAAACAAAACATCCAAATGACACACAACAGAGAACACATATATTCACAAGTAAATAATTCTAACAATGTTTTCTTCAGAGGTTTGAATGAGATTTTAAATGTTTTTAGAAAAAGATGACACAGGTGACTGAATTTACATGCTGCACCGTGTTAAAGCCTCTTTCTCCATCTCACCAATGGTTGACACCACAGTTCCCACGAAGTAAAAAGCGCCGGTGAAGTCCCATCGAGGTCTGATCGTGTCCACACGGATCCCCGCTACGTTCGCCTCCTCGTAGTTCCTGAGGAAGTTGTTCAGGTCCTTCTTGCTCAGGTTGTACTTCTGGCTGAAATGCTCGAACCTCTGCGCCCAGCGTTCCTTCGCCTCTCGCTCCTTCGGCTGTTCCAGCGCCGAGAAGACAGCGGCCCCGCACAGGAGGTAGACGATGATGAACAAAGCCAGCAGCAGGAACCTCGCGTTATCCTCATTTATTGGACCGGAGCCGCAGCAGCAGCCGCTCCTACATGCCATTATGTTGCCGTTGTCACCGCGGTGCAGCTGCACTGAGGGACCTGTGGCATGGTGCTCCCGAAAAGAACGCACAGTCCTCGGAAGAAACGTTGACAAGACAGAAAAGTCCTGCGCAGTAGTAGTTAGGTTCTTTTTCGGGGAGGTTATAATCGTGGATTTGGCATTTTGCTCGTGAGCTTCTGTGCGTAATCAAAGTCCAAACCGTTCACCCAAACGCGTCCACAGTTCATCTACACCAGCTGTAGTCTTTGGTCTGGTTTGCCAAGATGCTCAGAGAGCCGTGCAGCAACCTGTGGATGCACCGAGTCGTGCTGCTGTGCACTCCGCTCCTGCCTCTCCAAAGAAGTCCCCACCCCTGAGCGCGCGTTTTACGCACCACCGACACACTGATGAACTTATATCCCCTGTCCATTCATTACCGTCTGTGAGGTCTGTTCAGTCAGATCTGCTTAATTCCAGCTAATGTCCCTATTTCAGCTCGTAAAAGGCATCATTACAGCCGGATCTGATAATGAGTCCTGAGCTGTCCTGAAAATGTTCGCCCTGATCCCAGCCTCGGAGGTTTGATTCTGACAATATAGAGCGCGTTTGCATAGTGAGATCAATGTCACTTGACCTTTTCGGGTTCTGATGAGGGATTCATGCTCCTGCCCGCGCTTACCCGGGGACGATGTGAGCAAATGTCACCACGGAACGACGGCTAGAAATAAATTATTCAGGATGACAGGGACAACAAAGAGCTATTTCTGTCAAATTGGGAATTTTAACAACGTGATGATGCGTCCAGACTCACGGACAGAGCAGCTGCCTTTCTAGGTCACACTTAACTAAGTTGTCTTGATGTGAAGTACAACATGTTTCATCAAAAAGACATGGGTGGTACTTTTAAATAATGTAATTAACTCTTTTTTTTGGAATACAATACTCTTAAACCTTACCAGAACCACTTAAAAACACAAAACATGCACTAAACGAGCCAAAAAGTGTTAACTGGACCAATAATTAGCATTTTGTACTATTTAATATCACACATACAGAAACCCAGATTATATTATTACAGTAGTGTCTCTTTTAAGTGAGTTGTAATATAAGACCTGCACATTAATGAAAGTGATGATAATTGTAAAGCAGTAGTTTTGAAGTAAGTATAATGTAAAAAAGTAAATATAATAGTAAATATAATATGAAGGTATGACATTTCTGCATTAAAGGAACAATATGTAACAATTGCATGTCCAAAAACAGCAGTCTAAATAGCAAGCTTGAGCCATAGACTCCTAGTTAATATACTATCTATGGTTGAAACAAGTTGTTTCCCCCCGCCCACTCCTCCTACTTGAGGAAGATCATATGGGCTGCAGAAACACTGCAGGAGTGCAAGACATGCACAACATTGTAATTTGACAAAGACAAACAACAATGAGTCCTACACTGTAAGTTGATCAGCTGTTTATAACTGTCACTGCCTGCTCCATTAACATATTGTCCAATTTAACCATTGTAAACATGGTGGTTCAAAAGTGATGACAACAAATCCCATGATCCTACTTCATGTAGTCATCAACCTGCTCCTTTTGTTGTTGTATTAATGTGAGAGAGACTCCTAGTGGCAGAGCCTAAACATTGTGTGTTCAATATATTAGTTCATGATTTCAACACATAGAATTGTATTAATTTGAAATAATACTACATATTAGATTACCAAATTAGTACTAGTATGTAGGATTTAGTGGCATCTAACAGTGAGCTTGTAGATTGCAAATTGCGAACCCTCCCCTTCCAAGCATGTAGGAGAACCTACAGTGGATGTGAAAAATACAAAAGGCTGCATCTAGAGCCAGTGTTTGGTTTGTCCATTCAGGGCTACTGTAGAAACAGAGTGGTGCAATATTTTGGCTTCTGTGGAAGAGGACCTGCTCCTTCTGTAGGCACAAATGGCTCGTTATAAGGTAATGAAAACACAACATTCTTTTTTTACAGGTTATTATACACTGATGAAAACATGCTTATGAATATTATATTCCATTTCTTCCATATTCTGACAATACATCCCAGTAAATCTTATACATTAGAAGTATGTAGTAAAGCAATACTTTGAAGTAAAAATAATCTACACATGCATTGTAAATATAGAAGTTTGTCATTTAAACACTTAAAACTGACACAATTTGAAATTAAGTACCATGAACATAACTTGAATATTATTGTAATTTATACCATAAGCCAGGGCTTCTCTAGTTTCAGCCTGCTGGCCAATAGTGGCCCTCAGAAACACGTTATGCAGCTCCTGAACGCAACTTGAAATGCGTGCTTTATAATTTAATCATCTGCAGTCCATTTCAAGACCGTCACTTTCAACAGCCTACATTTAACACTTTACTCGACTACTGTATCAAACTGCACTCCCCTATCAGGAGTCTGTCAGGTTAGGAATGAATGACAGTTTGTAGAAAGATGCTAATTGGTTGCATGGCAACTAGTGGCACCTTGCAAGCGTCATGGTAATTATGTCCTGTCATCAATGCAAAGGCTGCATTTCTGTGGACGGCTCAGCAATTTAATGTGGAAGTGAGACTGAAAAGCCACATAGAAAAAAAGGGTGTTTCAGGAAAAATGGGTCAATTCTTACTTTGTCGGACCCCAGGGGACAGATCAAATGATCCGCCCAATGTTCTAACAGGTGAATTCGCTGCTTTAAGAACTTTTAATGGTAAAACGCTATTTTGAGACCGGTCGCAAATCTAACAAGTTCATGGGTTTTTCTGTGTGGCTCTCAATCATTATGCTGGTTCCCTAAATTGGCACACAGTCATCAAGACTTCAAGAACCCTTGTCCTAGGCTAACCTTTAACTGTATGTGTGAAAGAAAAAAACAAACATTTGACTTGATTTGATGTGAGAGCGGTCCAGTTTTCCCGGCCATGAAAGTATTGAAAAGTTGCTTTGTGAGCAATTTATATGCAAATAAAATTACAAATGTTCTCTCTGATATGGGGTACATGTAACATGGGGTAGTTTTATTATAAGATCAGCACATGTATGAGAAACTAGAAGGATGCAAAAGTGTGACAGAAAGGTACATTTTTCTTTTGAACAGCATGAAGGCTCATTGTTATATGACATATTAGATTATAGTACATTCATTTAGCTGACGTGTTTGTCCAACACCTGCAAGAATCACCTGCAATATATGCTGAACTGCTTCAAGTGCTACGTTGAGAACAATTAAAGAATAAGAGTCAGAGTGGAAGCACTGGAAGTAAGGAGGAGTTATTATAGTCATTCAAGAGGAGGACATAATTGATAAATACAAGAAATACCCAATACAATAACACAACAGGGAAAGTAAACAAACCACTTCAGTGTTTACTGTGTACATGACTCACACCCTAATTACAGCCGTATCAGGACTGATTTTATAGACTGGGCCTAATCCATAACACACAGCAACGTATTGATATTTCACTGGCATTTATTTAGCGATTAGTGTTGATTGGAGTGCCTTTTCTCTTCTCCTAGCAATTGCCACAGGTCTGAAGAGGCTGTTAAAAGCCATCAACAAGTGATAAATGAACTTTTATGTGTGCAGACAAAATGGCAATAGAATTGATTTTTAAACTCAAGGTTAAACAACAATTATTCTGCTGAGTTTTACAAGGAACTCAGTAATTCAGGATTCCACATTGGTGACCCTGCTAAAGCCACACTATACTAAACTATATTGTCTTACGCTATGCCATGCGATGCTATAATACACTATATTATACTATATTATACTATACTATACTATACTATACTATACTATACTATTCTATACAGTCCTTCCAGGAAGTTGCAATGTTACAATCACAACAGTTCACAGAAATTCAACCAATCCCCTGTGAATTCTGTGCATCCTTGCAATTTTGCTCCAATTCTACTTCTTTTTGATCAATCATTGTAGCTTCCCATGAGTTCAACCAATCACAGCAGACCCAGCAAATGTCATACATGTACGTCTCAATGAAACGACTCAGTGTTTTGTTTTATTATTCACTATTTTTTTTTTTTTGCATTTATATACATTTTTTATTTTGTCATGGGAACTGAAAAGAACACATTTCTTGTTATAACACTCTGGGCTTCTCAGTCTTATTTTACAATTTTGTGCTGTGTTTGAGTTTGAGCTCCAGTAACATTTGACTTCTTCGTGGAATATTCCTCAGGTGCACTTCTTCATTTACACATAAAGTAGATTTTGTTAGAATTTTTGTAATTCTGAGAATTTTTGTTCTCCTGGAACAAGTTCTCTTTGATTTTTAATGAATTCTACAAAATAAGTCTCAACTTTCTTTTGCAGTTTTCTCTTGGTCCTATGGTTTCATTGCAAAAAATGCCTGAAAGCACTGCAACATGCAATGCAGTTTTTTAGAAAAGCATCTGTGAAATCAGGCATTTTAGGCTGCAACGATCCCAAAAAAGGCCCACGAAAACCTGGAGGGACTGACTATGCTGAACTATATACTATATTATTCAATACAATACTCAGCAGTAAAGCATTGTTGCTGTCCTGCAGTATATAATGGTATAATATAGTATACTATAACTATATTTTAAAATCAAATGGGGTCATGTTTGTCATGCAAAATCTTTCTCTTTCAGATCTGTAAATTGTCAAGGTCTTCAAAGGAGTTAATGAAGTCCAGCCTGTCGGCTGAAATGCACAATGGAATCTAAAAACACACAGAATTAAAGCACAAGAAGGTAATTATTTAGTCCCTAGGGAATACGATATTAAAGACCTCTAAAGAATTGTGTTTCACATTTGTCACCGTGGAAACTCTAAGCTGTACCTCCCCACGTGTTCCTCTGAATCAAAGCAGAGCCTGATTTTGTGGATGATGCTGCAACTCCTGTAGAGATGGACGACCAAAGTAACTGGTTCTCTCCCATCTCTTGCTGTCAATTATACTAAACACTTGCTGCTTTACTATGGCGCAACTTCCCAGAGAGCGCTGACAAAGTTAAAAAAATAAATGCATCTAGCAAAAATTCTGTTATGGAGCTGAGATGAACATCAGCAATATGCTTTCCACTGAGTTGTTGTGATCACCACACATTTTTCTGTGCACCTCTAATCTTTCTCTTACAGAAGACCTTGATTTATTTGAAATAGTTCAGATAATTCTGCTTTTACTTCCTTCCTTTCTTGACTTTATTGTGTAGAATTACTAATAGCTAGCTGCATGCTGTATTTAAATAATAGACTGATCTGTTCTTACTTCATTATTAAGCACTGGAGATTATTAGGCTGTGGAAGCTTTATTAATTACATAAATCAGATGGGTATTGAGTTAGCAGTCATTACATTTGTGAAGCTTCCCTCTACATCTGTGTCACTGCAGATAGTGGTCAGTTCATTTCTAGCAGTAAGAATTTCATCAGTGGTGCATGGCTGGCTTAAATACATATTTCCTGACGGAAAGAGAACCACGTTGACTGGCATTAAATCGACTCAATTTATACACACTGTGCTTACTGACAGGATTTAGCATGCAGCCACTGTGCTCATGTAATGTTTATGCATACATGGCCTTCATTTGAGGTCATTAATTGTTACAGAATGCGGGAATTCACAAGCATGCATGTGGGCGTGAACACATGTCATGTGCTTTTTAATACGTACACACAATACATACATAAATGTATGTGGCTTTGATGATGTCGCCTACAGTCTTTTTCTCTTTTTTCTTTGCGTCTTTTGGTATACATGGCTGTATTTTGTCCACCTTCTAGTTCACATAATTTTACCAGTCCTCTCCAATAAACTGCCACATTTAGAAGCATATAATTTAGCTGTAGGGGTGCTCATTTTCTCACTTATAATAATGTGTACTGACTACTGTCAGTCTGTGTAGGCTCTTATGTTGTAAACATTCTGGGCTGGTTTCATGGTATATAATGGTAGAGCCAAGAGTCAATTAGCTTAGCCTAGCATAAAAAACAAGGGGACACAGCTAGTTTGAAGACAATAAAGGGGGTATACTGTGTTAATCAGTGAGCCAAAATTAATGCAAAATGTTAAACTAATCCAGTAAGTTTAAGTCCACCTTAATCAATGCAATCACAATTCAAAAATGTACTTAAAATCAATCAATTAATCAACATTTCATCTGAAGTCATAAACAGTCATAACCATCAACATGAATATAATGATACGATTATCATAAGGTGTCAATTATGTCCTTTTTAATGCAAAGTCGACATTGTTTGAGATGTCTTTCTTATGACAACTTGACATTAATGAAGATGGCAATATCTTTGCTATGACAGCCGACATTAACCAAATATAATCTGTCAATGGTTCAATTTTGACTTTTCACAGAGATGTCATTATATGTTATAAGGCCAGTTTGATGACGGAATACAGTGCTGAGGTGATTTACAGGTAAGTTTCCTGGTTAACAGATTTTTGCTGAAGTAACTGCTAACTACCGCTAAAGGCAGCTGTTGTTAGCTAGTTAGCTGGTTTGGCCTTGCAGCTAGAAGTCCCATTGGCTGACTCAGCAACTTTGGTTATGCCCTCTCGTCAAACCGGCCTCCGTCAGTTTCAGAGGCTGTGTTCAGTCACAGTTCGGTGATGTTCGCTGGCGCAGTCCCAGTGTCAGCAAGCAGCCTGATGCAGGGACGTAGCACACACACAGCGCTAATGGCTACTGTATACGCCAAACAACATCAATGACAAATCCCTCCCTAGCCTCTTGTTTTTATATGAAATATATAAATGAGCAGAATCAAATAGCACTCTAGCTAGCTAATGGCAAGTAGCTAATAGCTAGCCATTTCATCAAGTTCCAGTGAAACAGAGCTCCAGTCGAAAAAAAAAAAAAAAAATCAACATTTTGAAAAAAAAAAAAAGTTTTTATGCTTCGCTGAGGTACAAATTTTGGAGCAAAGTGTACTGGAAACATACTTAGTGAATAAATCAAGACAAACATTCAACACGTGACTCAAGCTTCCACAGCTGAAAACATCTGATCTGTGTGGGCAAATGAGGAGACTGTAACGTTCCTCAAATTAATACATAAAGCAGCATAAAGCCCATGTTTCCATCACATTTTCTACATTGTTATCCATCATTTTAGGTTTGAGTGGTACTCTTTTACATATGTTATCTTGTTGTACATTCATCCTCTGCAATGGTTTACTGGCACCAGGTGTTTATCACTCAACTTGTTATATTTACATGACTGTAATGAATGAAAATGCTCCTTAATTAATATTTTCTCTAACTGATTTTCTGGAACCAGTTCACATTTGTGATTCAGTTGAACTGAAAACTGGCTAATGAACTGTTTTAAATTCAACTAAAAAACCCAACGGACAGCTATAGTCCCTCTCTTAATTCTGGTTTTACTTACACATTTCTCCAGATTAAGAAACACAGGATGAATTTATGAAAAAAGTAACAATCTTAATAAGAGTAATATCTCAGATTGTCTTACACAATGAACATTCTGAAGTGTACAAAGACTTGAATGTCTGAAGAGTACATGCTGATTTATAAATTCATACAGGATGCTGAAGCATGTAATCATTTTATGTAATTTATTGTTTTTCTGGTGGTATGAGATTCGTTTCCATGGAAATACATTGGATGGTTATTCATAAGCTGAGTAGCAGACATGATGTAACCTAATAGAATCTTCTCTGTTTTTTTTTTATTCATAATGCATGCTTATTGTATCTGTATGTGTATGATCCCTGGCTTTTTTTTTTAAGTTGATGTGAAGACAATGCTGCAGCTTTTGTTCTGGTGACTCTACCATTAACGTGTCTGCCAAGGTCACAGCCATTTGTCATCAGCCTCTAAATCTGTAAGTGGGCACTTCACCTCATTTTGCCCTGGTTTATAAGCAGCATCATTAGGCGAGGGCTCTAATGATGTGCACACAAACACACCACATGCACATCAACATACTGCGTTTCTAAAGCGGGATCCTACTTTAAGCTCTTGGGTCTACATGTACTGCTGAATCGGCCTCAAGCAAGACACTGGAGCTGGACGACTCCTGCAGCTCCAGGGTGGTTGTTCTGTTGCTGATCCTGACCTTTGACCTCCCTGTGGAGGGTGGCAAGAAGAAAGAGAGATGCTTGTTAGAGTCAGGGCAGGAGGCCCCATTAAAATTTTAGATCGAAACACAAAAGATCAATCAAAATCCTGGTTTGCAGCTAGACTATCTAACCACATGGACTATTGTTACCTCTCATATAAACTACTCATATACAACAATATAAGATCACTAATCAGCAGGAAAACACTGATTCTTGTTCACACTTATTGTCAGTTATCAGTTCCACAAGTTTAGCAAACACTAAATACTAAACATACTACATAAAAAAACTTAACACTTGGTCCAGAGAAAAATCCTTATTTCAAAAAATTCTGTCAGCACATAAATAAAATTACTCTACATTTTCAGGTTGGAGTATACTGATGCCTTTACTCTCCCTTGTCTGAGCCTATAAATTTTGATCATTTGAGTTATGCTGAAAATTTACTCAGATCTTGTGCCGGCGCCACACAGGCACAGACCCTGCTCATCCATCTTCCTACCTAAATACACAAACTGTGTGACGATAGATGATGTGGAACCTTGTAGTTCTCAAGTCATCTTTAACAGAGCTCACTGTCTGTATACAAGCAAAAGGACAGTTACTGACAGTTACTGGGTTGTTTTTATGACCTATGCTGCAACCAGCCAACAGGGGGCAGTCTAGCTCCACGCTGTCAGTGCTTAAACCGGGTCATGACATCCTGCCATTGTCTAGTCTGAGAACAAAACTGAACACATCATGATGCATAACAAGTTGATGCTTCATTTTATGTGGGAACTTGTAGTGATTTTAGCCATGCTAGCAGCATGACTGTAAGAATGGCAATGGCTGTAAGATAACATTCCTAACGGCTTCAGCTAAACTCTGTGTTTACTGAATATCTTAGCACCTAAACACCTAATGCGAAAAATCACAATCTCACTTCATACATCGATGCGATCTCATTTCTAAATGATGAAGATTCATTTGCATTCACATCACGCTGCATTCACAAGGCGACTTATTTGCTTTGGAACATGCTCAGTTGCTGTACCACGCACACCTACATGAGGTAAAGCAAAACATGCTATTAATTCAACATTCACACATTCATTCAGCCTCCTGCAGTTGAATTTTAACTTTTACCTGCAGGTCTGTGACTTTTTACTGATAGCCAACATTGAGTAAAAACATTTAAGGATTGTAAAATGAGATCGGCATACTGCTGGCATAGTCACTGTGTGACTGTGTGAATACTAAACAACTGTTGCAGTAACCATATTAACAGTATGTTCAGCTATACAGGGTAAGCTCGGAGGATTATTTAGATAGCTTAAGATCTGACAAGGCTAATTTCCAAACAGGCTAATTACTGAAATGAGTCTTTACTGATGTTATAGCAGTACAACAAATACACACAGGTTAACGAGAATGAGTGGAAAGACAAGAAAGCAGAAACAAATGCATCATTTCAAAATAAAATTTCACAATGAATCTCATGGATAAGATAAGCACTAGCAAGAACATGGCCCTGTTTAGCCAGCAAGAGTGTTTACTTGAGTATCTAAGAGTGCAATAAATGTTTCTGTTGAAAAAAAATAAGTGAATCGTGATTTCAATTTTTAGGGAGGGAAATCCTTATTCACATGATGCAGTTCGAGATGCTAGCATTCTCTCTGTGAAGATGTTAGCCTGCTGATGTTAGCATTTAGCTCAAAGCACTGCTGTGTCAGAGTGCAGCCTTACAAAGCTGCTGGCATGGCTGTAGACTCTTGTTCTCTTACTAAAACATGTACATCTGAAAGTCCTACCTTTGATAAACAGGTCAGGTGGAATGTGACAGTCCGAGGCTTTCACCTCAGCCACGTAGACAGCAATGTTAGATTCACATCTTTCCAACAATAACCACCTTTCTTTTGTTCTTTGAGTGATCTACTACCATCCTTTGTTCCAAAGCTGATGCATTTTAATGAAATATTAAGCAGTTTTTATCACAGTTTCAGCTATGAAGTAATATAATCTGAACAACACCACTATCTTATTGGGCCAGTATTCAGCACCACTCATACTCCTGTATCTTCACAACTTCGCGTTTTTGTCATCATGGGTGTATTTTGCTTCACTGTTTTTTAAACTGGATAACAATAAAGTAAATGAAAATGGTATTCCATTTTAACTAGATCACAAGATTAAATTTGAGTTTTGGTGAAAACATCACCTCTCTCTCGCTCTCGCTCTCTCTGGTCGGGAGACATTTATTCACTGAGCATGGGGTAACCATAGTAACTAGAAACTAGGTTATAATGTACTGTATATAAACAACAGTAAAGCTCACAAGATTGTACAGTGCACTGTCTCAGACAGTCAATATTCTATCAACAAGCTGTTCCACAGAAACATGTTGGAGTAAACAATATACCTAAACCGCTGTGGGTTTGCCAGGATATCTGTGTCTGTGTCTGACGGGCTGCTTTGTCTTTATCAGTCTGTCTCCATTCAGGATCTGACTCTCCATCCTCACCTTTGACACAGAGTGTGTCAGCTTCAATGAGTGGGATTCAGCCAGATCGTATCATAAAGATACCATACCCTTCCTGAAGTGTCCTGGGTGCATTGTTACAGAATTTCCAGACACAGTCTAGGCCTGTATGTGTACGGCATTTTTCAAATGCCGACAGATGCTGTGAATAGATTCTGAAGACCAACAAAGAATAACCCCGATATGTGTGTTTACCCACTGTAGGTTGTCACAGACATGCAACAAACAATACCAGAGTTTATTGTAGAGTTCATATTGAGTTCATTTAAATATTTTTCCTTCCTCCTGTTTCGCAAAGCCTTTACCCCCAAATAACCATTTTAATTAAAACTCTATTTCTCATCGAAAAATAGGGAAAATAGGGCGTATGTCAGGGATACTCGACTTGATTTGCCTGGGGGCCATTTATGGAAACTGACAGGAGGCCAGTTAAAAACACACATTAATAATATGTTATTTATCAGCTAAAATTAAAAATAAAAATTAAAAAATACAATTAAAATTCATATAATTAAAACCAGGCAGGATCACTGCACTGAAACAAGCATGCTATGACTCATAATGGCATCTGACGTTAGCAACTTCGCATACGGCTATTGTTATTAAACACAGTGGTTTGGTATGAAGTGGCAAAATTCACTGAATTCACTGAGTAGGCTGTTTTCCTCTTTGACCTGTCCATGTTTCCAGTCTTCACTCATCTCACCACCAAGTGGCAAATCTAAAATCTGACTGCAGCAGCCCCGCACAGGTCAGCAGAAATCAATTGTCACCATTGTCAGAAGTTACGGGGGAACAGGGATGGGAATGGGGACTCCTCCTCTTGAGAGAAGCAGCGTAAATCAATTTATTCTCAATGTTAATTACAAATGGCTGGAGACCCAGCATCCTATCAGGCACCAGATTTTAGGTCGCTTGTTGAGTACCTCCGTTATGTGATTGGATGTGGCTTTGGTCTGGGTAAACAACCAGCCAATTACAATTCTGGAGCTGCCATTTTTGTCTCTACTGACAGAGAAAAAATTATTAATTTGATATTGAAGACTCAGGGTCATAATGGAGCTCAAGAGTTTTCCAAAAACTATAAAAAACACACCACTGAGCCACACCTTTGCTCTGTGAGACATGTTCCTTCATTTCCACAAATTTGAGCCCTGCAGTTTATATCAAATCAAGCCTACATACCACAGTTGCCACCAAGTCATTGTTTTGAATGTCATTTTGCACTCAAGTCCCAGCAGTCCCAAATTAACCACTTGTTTTGCACACTGCAATTTGTTGACAACCTTGTAGATTTTGTACACGAAGAAAATAATTTTTGGTGGCATTTTTTTCCAACGGGAGCCCAGTAAGGTAATGTTACATTTTCATGGTTCTCTCCTGCAACTTGATTGGATGCTGTCTGACTGGTTCAAGCTAAGCGGATCTGGGAAATTACAGTAAGTGTCGACTTGCTGAAAATTAATAGTGTTAACGTTAACATAGGAAATGAAGGGGATTGAACTGATTCATGGCACCGAACTTAAACTTCAATTTTATTTTTGTCCCTGGAGGGCAACTGGTTATGCAGCAATCTGGGGGAGGGGGTGCCAAATACAGAAAACTGAAACAACAGTAGATACTAGGATGTGGTTAAAAAAAAAAAAAGGCATCTATAGATGGATGGATGGGTGGACGGATGGATGGATGATTTTGGTGTTGGCATGGGATTTGTCCACAATGAGAAAAATTTATTGTAATGCCAGACTTATCCTTTCAGCCTCTGATCTTATAATGATGGAAAAATGAGTTTCACTAATGAATGAGTTATGATTCAGGCTACAGCATTTTCCAGTAGCTCACCCAACTTTGCATAACAGCCAAAATTCATATTAAATTGTATGAAAACTATTATTTTAAGAGGAACACTTATTGTTTTTGATCAGCTAACAGACTGAAGGTAAAGTATCAGAAATCTCTTCCCCTTTGGATATTTTCCATGCCTTCAGGCGATGACCTGAATTTTCTTCAAAGCACAATCACCTTTTCTCATGTAAATGACTAAACGTGTTGCTCTAGAAAGGACTCAGTCCTGGCTACCTTGTCCATTGTGTTGGACAAAAGCAGTAGACTTCCCCTTTATTGCACAGTGGCAGGAGTTGTATCAGCAGAAACACAGAGCCGGGATTAGTTTTGAGCCAATTAACTGCTTTAGGCGCTATGGTGGGTTTCTGTATGTGAGTGCCTCTCTGGGGAAAAGCACATGTGGTTCAGTTCATGTCTTTACATATTTATGCCTGTTTGTGTATCCATGAGAGGTTTTCTCTGAGGGAGTTTGTGTATGTGTGTGTGTGTCTGTGTGTAAGTTTGGGTGTTGGTCGGTGAGTGCATGGAAGACCTTCATCTCCAGTGCCTTTGATGCTCACAGCATTTTCCTGTCTTTTGTGACACATGGGGAGGGTAGCACTATGGCACTTTGCTGTCCCAAGCCAGTGGAGACCTCAGCCTCTTTAAGACCACTGTAACTGGTCGGGTAGGGATAATGAACTTGTTCCATTTGAGAGGGACTGATCGGACACAGAAATGGAAAAGCCATTAATTACAAAGCAGAACTGGAGAGACTTGTCTTTCATTTTTCTTCATCCCTTGGAGGGTGATGACAGTTGATTTGTGGTCATCACCCAGACTGATGTCACGTCTCCCACCTCTGCTGGAGGGTTTACTTTGTCTTGTCTGAAACTCTGGAACAAGGAACAGATTTGATCGGCATCTTGAGTCAGTGAGTCAAGTCAGGTCAAATAGAGACAGTATGCTTTGCTGTGAGCACCTCATTATTAAAAACAGAACTATACTGACAGTGTTTGGTTACTGCATGTGTGCTGGAGTTCTTCATATGACTGGAATTAAATGTAATTATGAGGTTTATAGACAGGATTGTTTTAAAATAGTTAAGGCCAAGGCTGGATATTCCATTTTGTTGTTGGGGGGAAAAATAAAGAGGGAATTTTCTCAAGAGTGGGGGACAACAAAAATGCCACCCAAATTACTGTTGTATTCATCTATATAGAAGAAATCCTTCTTAGTACTATTTACTGGATTATTGATGAGGTTAGTACCAGCATGTTCAAATGTAATTAGTAATATTAAATAATAGCAGTGTCCACTGAAAAAACAACCATAGGTCAGTTTTTCTTCTTTTAACACAAAGCACAAAGCATGCAGGTTATTTTCAGAAGAATATGAAGCCTGTCAGAAATATAACATGTTGACATAGTATTTGTTATTTGTTATTATGTCTTTTATGAATTACATCTTGAATTATTTTCAAAATTACATCATGACAGCCATTTTATACTTAGAACCTAATTACATAGATAGGTTAATCTCGAGTATATTACTGTTACCATCTACAACACTAAGTATTTTGTATGAAAACTAGTATTTTAATTTCTCCCGGTATTCTGTATCATAAATACACATCTACCATTTGTAACAAAGCAAACTGCTTGAAAATCAGTCAACAATTTTTGATTACTTTAATTAAGGTTTGGTCTCCTACCAACAAGCGCAAACACGCTGCATTTGTTTTCCTATATACAGCGCGCTTCTGTATTTGCAGCACGTTTCTGTATATGCTGCACGTTTGCCCTTGTCGGCCACCGTCGTCTCCTGCCTCAACAGGTATATATGCATGTGGAGACGCAGCTGCCGCTTGCTAATTTGGCAGCCAGTGTTGATGCACAAGATTCACTTGTGAGATAATAGAGTGGACAAATGCAGTCTGTGAATGTCTTTTACTGTTGTTGTAAGAGTAAAGAAAAACACGTTGACGTGATCAGAGGATGAATCCTAATGTCGGTAGCGATCCATTGCCTTTTTCTCTAGCTCCGTCCAAAACGTCTCTCTGGGTGGCATCACCAGATATGACATCTTGGTAATGCGCACTGACAGACTTGCTGAAGGCAATAAATGGACAACAGCTACGAAAGTATAGGGGAAAAAAAAAGAATTTCTGCCTCTTCACACTATCTATGAAATAACCATTGGCAGACAAGCAAACAGAATTTTGAAGGAGCCCACACACATTATACATTCTGAATACAAAGTTCTACCTTCAGGCTGACAATACAGAGGCAGCAAATGCAAAAACAACTTTAAGTTTTATTTCTTTCCAGAATCCATAGCACTAACAACAACTGAGCAAGCAGCCAGCTCAGTCCTCACTTTAATGCATTACAAATACAGTTTTATGTATTTTAATGATCTTCTTCCTTATTTTGTACTATTTGTATTTGTTATTGTTGTACTTTCATTGTGTCACTATATTGTCTTGCTGGTTTATGTCTTGTATCTAAGTTGATTGCAGCTGTGTGCAGCACTACTGCCCAAGCCTATTTTTTTTTTTCTAATCTTATCTTATCTTATGTTTTTTATCTTTTTGAGTGAAATCACAGCACAACTATTGGATGGATTGTCATGAAATTCAGTAAAGTCATTCATGTCCTCCTCACACCAAATTTTTGATTTACTGAAACCTTCGGGTTTTTAACTAAAAACAAACTAACACCATTCCCACCAGCCTCAGCTTTAAATAGTTTTTAATACTCATTAGCACATAGTAGCATGCTGACAAGCTAAAGTAAGATGCAAAATGCTGAACATGGTAAAAATTAGTAGCACATTACTGCAGCTTCTTCTTACTCCCAAGACTTTAATTACTGCAGCTTGGTCAGTGCCCCATAATGCTCAAACGATGGCACTGCACATACCCCTGTAGTGTCATTTGCGGTGGCTTGTTTAGCGTTATGTTTTGATGTGCTGTCGAAGTCAGGTGACATAGTATACAGAGAAAAAAACTCAGCATGTGGAGGTAGTTCAAACAAACACAGGACTTTCAGCCAGGAGACTGGGGTTCATGGACCATGTTAAATTAAGTCAGTGCTGACTTTAAGACATTACGAAGTACATCTTAAGGTAAGTTACGTAGGCCTTCATTATTAACGCAAGTTTGGTAAGTTACGTAATGTGATATTTACCAAAACGTTGCCAAGTATTTTTGCTGCCAAAACCTACCCAAAAAAGTTTTGTGCCTTTATTTTGAAAGTCTACCCAGACATTGCATATTTATTATTGCTAACTTGACCGAGGAATCCTTGCACATGCCAAACTGACACTAAAGGGGTACCTACAGCATCATAGTTTGAAGCGTAGGGCCACTGACCAAGCTGCCATATTTAACAAGTTGGGAGTGAGAACATGTTGGTTATCGTGAGCATGTTAGCATGCTGACGTTAGCATTTAGCTCAAAACTCTGCTATGTCCAGGCTCACAGAGCTTCTAGCATGACTGTAGACTCTCAAGCAGGATTAACACTTTTATTTTAATGAGTTACACCATCCCAACACCGGCTATAAATCAAAACCTGCTGTACGCTGTAAGTAACTACAGCGGGATTCCCGTTAATGCGATGCGGCAACAAGGAATCCAGCTTCAGTCATGCAGATGTCACGGCTGTCACAGCAGACACTGATGTCTTTGGGTTGCACCGCTCTCCCGTCCTCTGATAGCACTTTAATCCCATGGAAATCTGTTGATAAATGTTTCCATAAAAGAAGACTCCTGGGGTCCTTTCCTTATAAACTTTGGAGATAGATCAAAGTGTTCATCTCTCAGACCATAGGATACGAAGACTGTGTTCCAAAGAAATCACCCTCTTTATGCTTCTCAATATCCTCTCTAAAATGGTTTCTGAAATTGCTCCTGCTGCCAGGGTGAATCATTCTTGCCCTCGAGGATTTTTACAGCAATTGCTACTGAATGTAGACCCCAACTCATCTGAGATGTATGTGTGGCGGTGTTATTAACACTCACCTTTTAACACCTTTAATACGTACACAAACAAGAACTTGCACAACTCATTAAATGCTGATAAGCCTATAATGAAGCAATTACATTGAGCAAATTATCCAGTCAGTGAGGGGAAGCCTGCACCGACCTTTTAAGATTTTTTTTTTTAGCAACTTGCTCAGTATTCATACTTCGGGGATCTGGTTGGTGGTTAGTTTTCACAAAAAATAAAACAAAACAGTACGTAAAAATACTGTAAAACCTTTGCCAAACCGTACCATAGGCTTCAAAATCTTTCCCTCATGCCTTTTTTGCATTAATTTCACAAGTAAGTGTGAGAATTATGTGTCTATTTCTTACATTTATGTTATTGTTATATGGTCAACTACATTTAGGTTGGGGAAACAAACATTTTTACTGCAAACTAAGTCAAAATTCATGTTTCTCATGGTACATTTTGGTTGCTTTTTATTTTGCATCTAAATTCAACATCTGACCCTCAAAAGATGTCTGAGTGTCCTTGAATATACCAACAACTTTGGTGAAGTGGTTGAATAAGTGCAACCCTTACCATCATAAAAAAAGTATGTGGCCAACAACATGCTGTAAATAGCTGCCTACCTAAATTAAAAGCTTTACCTTGACCACTATCAATATTCAATCTCAGTGCCAGAAGGAACACAGTCTTCTTTATACAGGTCGCTGCATCTTTGTTGCAGCAAAGACACCTGAACACAGCAGATGCTTGCAGACAGAAGCACAGCGTTGTGTACTTGAAGGACTGTTCCTCTTTTCAGAGGGTACTTTCTGCTATTATTCGACTTTGTACATTGAGTTCTAGATTAAATTCTGAGAAACTTTTTTTTAAAATCCAATTTGTAATACTAGTATTAATCTGTCTTCCATCTGTCTTCTTCTCAGGCCCTGTCCCCACATTGGGCCAAGGCATTGTACACGTTAGTTGCATGTTCCAGTCTCATATCAAGGCTTTTACAAAGGCAGGGTTTTTTCATCTTATTAATCTTTATAAAACCAACCATTCTGTCATTGTGTGAATGCCCATTGATCACAGAACTGCATTTGCATACCGTTATCTCAGGAATGTCCCTCTGTTACATGGCAAATAAGCAGGTTTAGTTGAAATCTTTAAATCCAAACTGAAAAAATGCTTTTATTCACTTCATTACAACCTTCCCTAGAACTTAGAAGTTAGTTGGTTTCATTACTTTTTAACGTCCTTTTTAATATTCATGTTTTTTATGTGGTTGCTTTATTATCTCCACCAGACGTGAGCCTGGAGGGGATCGTGCCATTGCTATTGCGCATGTTTATGTTCAACAGAATTAGAGTTTGTCAGTTTAAACTATACTATTTGAGTGATCAGCCTATTTTTTTTTGTGCACATTCATGACTGTATGCTGAAGGACCTCCATAATTCACAATTTTTGAAAAATCTCTTTATGATCCCAGTCTTGAGGATGTGATATTTCAAGAACGCCTTGAGGGAATTTCATCAAACTGGACACAAACGTCCACTTGCAATCGAGGATGAACTCATTATATTTGGTGGTCAGAAGTCACTGTGACCTCACGTCCATCCCACTCTCAAAAACACAAATATCTCAGGAGGATTTGGGGGGAATTTATTCTAATTTGGTACAAACATCGACTTGGACTTAAGGAAGAACTGCATAGATGTTGGTGGTCAAAAGTCACCATGACCTTACAACAGATGTTTTTGGCCGTAACTCAAGAATTTATATGCAAATTGTGACAAAACTAGTAATTAAATTTCCAAATAATTGTAATTGTAATGTGCTATGGTGTTGCTGAGAAAAAATGTCATTAAATTACAGTTACGAATCAAAATGTTAGTGATTACAAAGGGGGTTACATCAAAATATACTTTAAGGGTTGCTTGATGGAGAGTTTAAAAAAAAACTCTGAGTACCATGAAGGGCACTAATCTTTATTATTTATTTTTATTCCCCAACATTTATGTTGTTAATGAGGGTGTTTTATTTTAATTGTATTTAAATGTTTTGTCCAATCCATTCTCTTTAATTGTAAAGTATATTTGGACCATGCTGCATGATGATTCTGCACTTTCAATAATACTGATTGATTGATTAGGCTGAGCACTATGATTTGCCGTCTTACAGATGACCATTTTTCTAGTCTTACATTACAACAGGGCTGTACATTTTAACACAATGCCTTCTTATTATCTTATCTTCTCTGTGTCCCAGTGAATCAGACATATAAAACCTCCTAAAAGACCACACACAGTGTTGTTGCCCTCTGTGGCAATGCCATGGTGAGGCAGATTGGTTGCCATGGCTATTTCCAGTGGCTGGCCCTTTGATGTGTCATAGCAGCTTTTTTTCCCGCCCATGTTGTACCACACTGCCCACTTCGGTCAACCAATCAGATCTGACACCGGTGCTCTAATGTTTCATCTTGCCATGGCACCCTGCTGGGAATCAAGTCATTAATATGGCACCGATGCAAGCTTTTCAATCACTTGTATGCAAATTATGTTTGGTTGAGCAAATCTGAAGATGCAGTCTGTGAGAGCGCGCTCACGGCATTATCTCTCCAAGGAAAAATCACACCAGAGCTTTGGGCAATTAGTCAAGCTGCTCTTGACAAAAACAAGTCAGATAATTATCATACATACATGAAACTGTCATTGTCAATATTATGTGAGACAAAAATCATTAAAGTTGTTTGGAGGAGTTTGTTGATAGAAAGAAGACCTTTTCGGCTTTCGTTCCACCTTTGACAGGTGGACTGTGGGTGGAAAGGGCTCTCAGAGTGCATCATGGGGGATGGGAGGCTGTTATAACATGATGGTCAGTGTAGATGAATGAATGGCTGGGAGGATGAATGGATGGTAACCATAAGATGAGAGGCCAACTCGCTGTTAAAGAAAACAAATAGCATCGCTTTCAGATCCAGAAATATTAACATCAGTTATGCTATTGGCAATGTAACATTTGACACAGCATCCCAATAATAAATAATATCATCATGGTTTCAGGCTAAAGTTCATACACAGTGGGAGGTGTTGAAAAGTTGCTGTTTTTCATAGGAAGTGTTAAACTGATGCTGTTTGTTTCCTAATGATTTAGTGTCAACAGATGGTTCTTTTTCACTGAGCAGTGTGAAAGGCAGAGCAATATGGACACTTTCCCGGAGCAGCCACCAGAGTGCATGTGTTTATATGCATGTGAGCATGTGCACTTGTGCATATTTTTGCATGTATTGTCATGTGTGTGTCTGTTTCTGTGCATCCAAGATGGGCAATTTGTTAGTTAGTTCTGTCAGTAACACTTCAGAGACCACAATGCAACCATAGACATGAAATGAGAAACAAACAAACGGGGGACCAAAACCAAACAAAGTGCTCAGAGGGGTTTGGCTTACCGCCAACAATATCAGACACTTGCTGCTGAACTGGCACAGTTCATGTGGTTCAGAGCTGATTTCATTGATTGCATGTGTTTGTCAGTTTTATGCATGCAAAAGGAATCAGTGTACCAGGAGCTGTGCAAAAAAGTCAAGTCAATTTTATTCATACAGCGCTAAATCATAACAGAAGTCATCTCAGGGCACTTTTTATATAAAGCAGGTCTGGACTGCACTCTACATAATATTATTTACAGAGACCCAGCAGTTTTTACCATGAACAAGCCCTTGGCAACAGTGGCAAGGAAAAACAGAGAAAGAGAGAGCAGGAGGACAGACAACATACTGTAGCACAATGCATTTTTGATGCAAATACAGTGGGCAAACAAACGCCCACCATGTGGTTAGAATAGTTCTTTATTACTGTTTCATTGTTTTATCGCAATAATGATAATGTTGCTTCAGTCAGTCCACCACTTTAGGATTACTGGATGGATTGCCATGTAATTCTGTACATACAGTAGATGTTCCTCAGAGGATGAATCCTGTGACTTTGGTGATGGCCTGACTTTTCCTCCCTGCACTAAAAAATGACCGGCTTAAAAACTGGGTCAATATTGCACTGACAAAATACTGGATTAATTTTTCCACCCGCCAGAGGGGTTGTTTTGATTCAGTAAGCCAACAGTAATATGAAAATACAACACATTCTCATACCTAAATGAAAGAACAGGTTGATTGCCAGTGACTCCCAAAACACAAACACAAAAGACATTTATGACCGATGAAGAGTAGCAGGCATACCAGAACTTATGTAAGCTGTCATGAGGAGTGAGTCATGTGACATTAAAGACTGTTTAGTGTTTAACACTGAGAGTTTAACACTGTAAAACAACAGCACTGTGGTTAGGTTTAGGCATGTTAAACCACTCATTAGGTTTAGGAAAAGATTGCGGTTTGGGACAAAATAAGTATGTTGCATGATGGGAGTGATGTAAGTCAAATTATTGAAGTCACATACATCATGTGACATGACATCAAGTGAATTAAAACTTTAAATAAGGCGGTGTTGCTTTTTTGCTTCATATGGGACTCAAAGCCCTGTGTCCCAGGGGTAAAATCCTGTGTTTGTGCAACATAACGTAACATGACGTGACGTGACAGAACGGAACGGAACATAACGGAATATAACGGAACATAACATAATTTAACATAGCACAGCGTAACATAACATAACTTAACTTAATGTAATGTAACATAACACTTTAAATAAGTTAACAATGACTTTTTGCTTTCCATGGCACTCAAATCCCAGAGTCCTGGATACGCCACATAACATAACATAACATAACATAACATAACATAACATAACATAACATAACATAACATAACATAACATCAAGTAACGTAATGTAGTGTAACATAAACCTTTAAAAAAGGCCACATTGCCTTTTTGTGTCCTATGGGACTCAAAACCCAGACTCCTAGAAACTTTAAATAAGTCAACATCGCCTTATTGCTTCCCATGAAGCAGGACTCCTCGGTCAAAGTCCTGTGTTTCTTTAACGTAACATAACATAACCTAACACTGACTTTTTTCTTCCCATTGGACTCAAGTCCCAAAGACCTGTCTATGTGTGATTCATTCATCCACCTCAACCACCTCCTTATGTAGACTGTTTCATTTCTTATAGTATTTCACCAGACTTCCTCCTTTGCTCCACAGAAGTAATATTTACCATGGTAAATAATATGGGCCATAAAACCTGCTTGTACAGATGACCTATACATCCATTTTTCTGGTGAGGAGAAGCTGAGAAAAAAACCCCACCAATAATGGGTCAAAACACCCCATTGGTACTGGATAAAATTAACTGAATATTGCATCTGTGCTATATTAACCCAGACAGTAATATCAGTCCTCAAACACACTGTAGAAAAGCCTCAATGGTGTACATAAAGTATATAAATCACAGCCATGAGAATCACTTTGAAGAGAAACCACAATCTTGTTTGTTATCAAGTACAGCAATAAAAAATGTTTACCAGTCTTCCATTGTTAGCTTTTTCTACAGGGATGCATCAGTGTGTGCAGTGTGTCAGGCTTGTGCAGCAATCTGGTGTAGGTCAACAATAAGCCTCGCAGCGCCCTCCAACAGATTGGATGAGGTGAAAGGATGAGAAGTCCCCAAAGATCCCCTTTGATGTCATACACAAATAAGCTTATTGTTAAAACTGAGTCCTGCAGGGATGACTGTTGTTCAGCAGGAATTATAAACATGTTGTGTGAATGTTAAGAGGGTTATAATCACCATATACAAACATGGTGTGTTTTTTTTTAATACACACACTGTGTAAGCAAGTTCGAAATCAGGTCGGGGAGACCAGGGGCAATTATAACATTAATACATTTTCAGTCATAACTTGCAGACTACTCGAAATACACATGTGTCTTTACATCTATTGATATAAGAAACATATGTGCACTAATTAATAATACAAATGATTTGCTGCCAGAAGTCAGAGTGTTAAAATTGCTCTCTTGGTGGGGGCAGTTGTAAAAAAAAAAAAAAAAGATATTTAACCCACCTCAAATAAAGCTCACCTCACATTACTGCTGTAATATCTAATAATGTTACTCAAGAGTTTTTTGTTTAAATTCTTTTAGATGTCAGACATCATATGCATAGAAAGAAAAAATCTATTTCTATTTTTGCAGAAGACAACTATTCTAATGGTATCTAGATTTTAATCATTTGAATTGAGTTAAGCGTAAATTTATATTTAAATTTAGGAGACTATATCTTCCTACAGAAATTCCTATCAACCCAGATAAACAGATGCTTACATTGGGCCATGTAGCCCCCGATCTTGCAGCCATGATAAAATCCTCAAAATATTTTTTTTCTTGAACTTCTGCCGAGATGAAATGACCCTGCTCCTGTTCCATGGGCAGAAAGATAATCCTGCTTAGCATGTGCATCACTCTAGCTTGCTTCTGATTGGAGAACTTGAGTATGTTGCAATTGCCCCCTGTTACGATTGACCCAGGTCTCCCCTACACGAGATTTAAAATAAATGGCATGTACGTTATAAGACAAGCTATTACAAGTTTTAAAACTAGCATAAAAAGAAAAAACTCCGAGACATTGAAAATGACTTGGCCTGGAAACATTGTTTTAGAAAGGATGTATTAATCAAATAGCAGCTTGGCTTTGCGCCAAACAACCATTTCCTGAATGATAAACAACTAATTAAAAACTAACAAGTCAATTACAGTGCCAAGCTGTGTTATTAACTTTGCACACGCTAACTAACCAACCAAGCATCATCATCATCATCACCACCACCACCACCGCATCCAGCTGGAATGGAAGCAATTCATGTCCCCTCCCAGCCTCAGTGATTGTGCTGTCACTGCAACAGCTGTAAATTAACATCCTCATCCAGCCTCTCAGCAGTTAGCCACCAGCACCACGCAGTAATAAACCTTCTCGGGGACCCAGGGATCTAAAGCTATTGGAGTGATATTGCAGAATGAGAGAGTGCTCACGAGCCGTGCACTCACGACTGTGGGGTATCTTCCCTTTGTTGTTCAAGTGCCCTCAATTTACAGCTGGATTTGTGCTGTATGGATGTGGACAAACAAAATGCTTCTCAGGAAAGTTTGTCTAGTGCCTCCAC
Organism: Lutjanus erythropterus; assembly: GCF_056507025.1. Lineage (NCBI taxonomy): Eukaryota > Metazoa > Chordata > Actinopteri > Lutjaniformes > Lutjanidae > Lutjanus > Lutjanus erythropterus. The sequence continues at coordinate 11,063,851 of NC_139331.1, forward strand.
ATGTGCAAACAGTAAATGGTAGAGGTTATAACTCTTCACTCTTCCTTTGTTTTCTTTTAGTTTTCCGACACATGAGAAGACAGCAAGCAGTGTTGGGAGCGTTACTTTAAAAATGCAATCCGATACAACTACCACATAAAAAATGTAGCACCAATTTTAAAGTAATGTAACTTGATTACTTTCCATTACTTTTGGATGACTTCAATAACAAATGTGGTGAAATTGTTTAGTCTAGTATAATGTTTCTGTTAGCTTTATTAATTGTCCAGTGAGTCCTTCCATCGTTACGTACGAATGAGTATTTAGATTAATAGTGGAAATTATTAGAATTTAAAAGTACTATGTTAAGTATGCTATTTCACACTTCACACACTAAACTCCAAGTAAACTAGACCACCTACAGTCCCAAAATATTTTTAGTAGTTGTAGTATTGACAGGTTAGCTAGCTAGTGGTTGTTCTGTGTTGCTAACTTTAGCGATTGTTCTGCATAGTGAGTGTTAGCGGTTGGTCTACATAGCTAGTCTTAGCGGTTGTTCTGTGTATTTAGCATTAGTAGTTGGTCTATTTCTTGGATGATGAACACTTTCACAGCTGAAGACAGAACTTGCTCTGTACTGCTATTCACACTTTCTGATTTAAAAGCAAAATAATGGTGAAACTTCCACCCAGTGAAGCACCTTTTCACTTAATTTAAAAATGCAATCCTGCTAATAATCTCCATATTTTTAACTAAACATACCTTTTAGTTGGTAACTGTAATGAAATACATTTACCTTTTTTGTATCCTTATTATGTAGACCTGTTACATGTAATCCATTACCCCCCAAACCTGGTAATCAGTTTTGTCATAAAGACTGAAAGCAAAGGAAACAGCTAGCCTGCCTCTGTCCAAAGTTCAAAATTGCACCTCCCCATCTCTAAATTTTATGAATACACTAACATGTTATGTCTCATTTCTTCAACCTGTGTAGAAACTGTGGTGTAAAAATAAGTCGTGGTTTAAGGGGAAGTTACATGCTGGAGCTACAGTATGTTTGAGGCAGGCACTGTGACTCCCTGGAGTCTGGCAGCCTGGCAACCAGCAGAGACTTGGATTTGTGTGCTGATTAAACAAGGAAGATATAACGTGTTAATTAGAGAGCTTTAGAGATACTGGTTGGCAGATTTTCTGAACTTTGGACAGAGCCAGGCTAGCTTTTTTTCCCAGATGTTATGCTAAGATAAGCTAATTGCCTGCTATCCTTTGCTTCATATTGAGTACATTGACTTGAGAGTGGTATTGATCTTGTTACCAAGGAAGCAAATAAGCACATTTCCCAATATGTCAAACTTATTGCTTTATGAACTGGGCCTGCAATTGTGCTTGTGCACTAGCTTTATTTATCTGTCTTTGAAAGTTTCTCTATAAAAGTATTTTTTAGCACAGAGAGGGCTATTTTATAATCAAGAAACATTTGATGTGAACAGCTGTGAATCATTATTATATTTTAGATTTATGTTAAAAATGAACTATGAATTATGTTAAAAACCCACACACATTCTCATAACAAAGCAGTAGCTGTCTGAAAAATGGCAACTTTTGCCATTAGCATTTAACAGGCAGCCTGCTTCGTGCCCATCAGAAATACATTTAAACAATTAAATTAATATCATAAATATGCAATGACTAATTGACCACTGGTCTGAACTTACAACCACTGGTTGATAGGAAAACCTTTAGTCCAGGTCAGCCCTAATAAGAATATTGATTAGAGCACCTTGAAATTTAAGCTTGTTCAACATGTTAATGGGGGAGTCAATTAAGCTCTCAAAGGACTTCTGAGGCTGCTTTGCATACTGTGCTGCAGTTCATAAATTGCTAACAAAAGCAATAGGCAAGGGAGCCGCTAGTATAAATTGTGCTGTGACACAATGGTTATCTGAAGACTTTACCATCCAGTGTGGCTAGGGCCTCTCATTTTTGCACAGTGGTGCACCAGTGGGGACTGAGCCTGTCACTGTTGGACGTTCATGTCGCTACTCCTTCACAAAGACAGATCTACTTGCTTTTGTACTGCAAAACACACAAACACCAAGTGAATTCATACCAAGTGATTCATTAGCGACATTCTAACGCCTCAATGCTGCATACAAAAAAACAACTGTAAGCTCCACTCTGCACCAGCGCATAACAACAAAACAGGTACAAAGCCACGAGTTCCTGTGATCTGAGAAAGATTCCAAGTCTAATTGGGCTCACACAGCGTCTGACTGCCAATAGGGCCTGCAAGAAGATTAAAAAGAAAAGCGGAGTAAAGAGTAGAGCGCTAGAGGCTCTTCATCACCCCCCCCCCCCCCCCCCCCCCCCCACCTCGCTCTCCTATCTCCAGCCACCCCTCCACTTGTCCAAGTGTCCGCCCACACAACTTCAAGGAGTCACCATTTCCTTGGCAACCCTGTGGCGGGAGGTGTGTCTGCGATGGAAGGGCTGAAGGTGGGGGCACATCCATGTTAAGGTGGGGGAGGGGGGCTTGTCGAAGGCCTCTGATGATGAATTCAAGCACTGATTGGGCTTTTCAAAGGCGTCATGGTAACCGTCTTGTAATATTAAGGTCAGCAGCTTTTAAGGTACACTCTTTAGTTTCCAAAAGTTTTTGCTGTAGTTCTACCCACAACCACTTGTTTCTGAAGAAGACTTGTCAAGGGTTCTTTGGAAGACTCTAAGGATTCCATTGAGAAGAACCTTTAGAAAGAACCTTTTTAGAATAAAGAGTTCTTCAAAGATTGCTAAAATCATTCACCAAGGTTCTTTGGAACACAACATAAAAGGGTTGTTGGTACACCCCCCCTTGGTAGGTTCTTGAAAAAATCCTTGGAATCTAAACAGGTTCTTCATAGAATCCCCTGACTTGGTTCCAGATAAAACCCTTGGAATATAAAAAAGGTTCTTCGCAGAATCCCCTGAGTGTATTCTCAACAAAACCCTTGGAGTATATAAAGGTTCTCCATAGAAACCTCTTGGTGGGGTCTAGATCAGGGGCATTGAACTAAAATTCAAAGAGGTCCAGTTAGAGAAAATTTCCTAAAGCAAAGGTCCGGAACATCATAATGTCTAACTTGTGTTATGAGAGTGATATATACTGAAGTAGTGTAGTAGTTGTATCAACGTCTACATCAGGGGTGTCAAACTCATTTTGGTTCAAGGGCCACATACAGCCCAATTTGATCTTAAGTGGGCCGAACCAGCAAAATTAAAGCATAATCTATCAATTATTCTGGTAATTAATCGAGTAATCAGATAAGAAATATTGCATGTTCTGCATTTTTTTCCTATTACATTACTTTTACTGTTTTTGTTACTGGTGACACACGCAATGTACCTCTTCTTTATCGCATGATGTCCATTGCAAAAGATTGTCTGCACAAATATTATATGTTGACGAATTCATATGATACTGAGGGATCACAAATGGGGGAATCACAGAGAAGTGAATCAGCTACAAGCCTAATATCCCGGATGTATCGAGAACTGAACCTAGACACAGAAGAACCACAGAGAAGTGAATCATCTCTGGGCATAATATTCCAGTTCTCTGACTGGCAGATCCTAGAAACAGAGGAACCAGACAGATGTGAATCACCTCTGAGCATAGTATCCCAGATCTCTCAAGAACAGATCCTTGAGCCAGAAGAACCAGACAGATGTGAATCACCTCTGAGCATTATGTCCCAGATCTCTGAAGAACAGATCCTAGAACCAGAGGAACCAGACAGATGTGAATCACCTCTGAGCATAATATCCCAGATCTCTGAAGAACAGATTCTAGAACCAGAGGAACCAGAGAGAGGTGAAATTCAAATACCATCTCCTGAACAAGAGGCGACAATCAACAACCTCATCACAGCTTTGGTCATGAAGCTCATCAAAAAGGCCGCTGAGTCCATGGAATGCCTTCATACAGCAGACATCAATGGCGTCTGTCAAACAGGGCGCTGGATGAGATAAAAATCCCTCATTCTGCTGTTAGAAAAATCCAAGACAAGATGAAAAAAATAAACAAAGCCATCATTAAAGACCTTGGCCAGGAGTTTGGCCCTCTAGAACAGCTGCTGAAGGCCGCAATAGCATCAAACAATCCATCTTTTGATGATGCTGTTGTGAAGTATTTGAAAATCCATCTGGATGCCCTCTTCAATTCCCCAAAGAAGTCCAAATTTGCCAGGTTCTTTTCAGTGGTGGGTAAATCTCTAACTAAGACCTTCACGTCTTGCATTGCATGCAACTGCGTCAATTAAATGACCATTTCTATGTTGGTGTGGGTTTTCTCCGGGTGCTCCGGTTTTCCCCCGTAACAAAAAAAAAATCAAAAACTAACTCTAACCAACACCTTCAGGTCTTGCATTGCATGCAACTGCAACAATTAAATGACATCTACCACTTTTTCACTGGCCTCTCAGAAATGAATGAAATCCCTTCACATGGCAGACATCAACCCCTTTTTCACTGTGCCACCCTTCTTCACATCATGAGCAACTGCCATGATTAAACAGCAGTGGTCAGGGTTGGACTCCCAGCCCCAATCTATGCTGTAAGGAGTTTCTATACTCCACCGTGTTGGCGTGGGTTTTCTCTGGGTGCTCCGGTTTCTCCCACAACAACAAATAATAATAATAAAAAAAAAAAATCAAATAAATAAAATTCAGCAATTTAAAAAAAAAAAAAAAAATGTTTCTTGTATGTTGTGTTATAAATAGTGATAAATACTAAGTTGACTCTAAAAAGAAATGTGTGCATTAAAGCTGACAAACCCCTGGGCTGAGCACGCTGCTCATTAGCTGAACTCTTTTTAAGATTCTTTGTCGGATAATTCCATTTTATGGCAACTTTTTCCCACAGGAGTTTCTGACACTGAGTCAGGGTCTCACCGACAGAACATGCACGTGCAGCTGCACTAGTACACTAGTAGAACAGCCAGTAGGAACACCCATTTGAGAAGACCTGTGATTGGTTTAAATCTCCTGTCACGGGCCAGATTCTCTAAAGGTTGAAAATGCAGCCAAGAGGAGGTGCAGAAGTGTAGTTCTGTCTCAGACCACTTTATTTACAATATGCTAAATGGTTATAATGCAGTTATTTCTCAATGATGACAAAACAATGTTGCCTACCCTATATTTAATGTTTTACATCACCTTAATTCAATGTTTTATATTCATTGTCAGGTTCAGGTTTATTAGTTTGTTTTATTGATTTAATTATTGACTGATGTAATCCATTACTCCCTAAGCCTGCATGTAAATAAATGATCTAGTAAATAAATATACAGTATAAATATTTTAATTACTAAATGTTAACATGGAGCTGCAGACTAAAAAAAAAAGATCCCATCAGTCTATCACTCTGTTGATCAGCACAGTGAGTGTTTCTCCTCCTGTGATGAATTCTTGAACAACAACACCAAAAAAACAAAAACAAACAAACAAACAAAAAAAAAACAAAAAAAACACAGAGCTGAAGATGAAGCTCCGTCGAGGAAGGTGGAGATGAAAACGCTGGTGTCCAGGTTGAGGGTGGCGTGCCACCAGCGGTCTGGGAAATACAGCACCTGATGGAAAATGAGGTAGAAGAGATATTGTGTATATTTTACCTCATACCTGTCATGCTGTGTATTCATGGAGAGAGTTTTGGTGTGAGCTGCAGTGTTTTGGAGACGCCGGCCGTAGAGATGTCTGCCTTCTCTCCACTACAACAGAACCAGAAGTCACTCAGTTTGTGGAGCTCAAAAAGCCAAAACAAACATTTGAAAAACTCAACATCGGGGTCTCTTCATAGAAATCTTGAAGCAGGGGATATTCCATCAAGGCTGATCAATAAGTCAGTGCTTAAGTGAAAAAGCCTGGTTTTAAATCACTTCAACTTCCACTCAAAGCTTAAACTGTTCCACTAACACCACTTCAGGGTATAATATAATCTAAGTATCACAATAATGTCATCTGATTACTTTCTGTTATGTTTTGATTACCTCATTATATAATATAGTGAAATTCTTTATCTTAAAAGTGTTGTTTTGTACTATAACTAACAATTATTTTTATTACCAATCAATCAGACGACTATTTTGTCAATTAATCGATTGATCGATCAAAATCCAAGATGTCCGCAAATGTCTTGTTTTATTCACAACTCAAAAATATTCAGTTTACTGTAAGAGAGGAGCAAAGAAACCAGAAAATATTCCCATTTAAGAAGCTGAAATCAAAGAATTTGGACTTTTTGAAATAAAAAAAATTACTCATTTGATGAATAGAGACACTTAAACCTACAATGAGATAAAAATGACAAAAGAATGTCTTCTATTGATAATGTATTAAACATTAGCAGTTAAAAAGTAAAACAGTTCTTTAATTTCCAGGTCCCATCATTTCATAGTAAATAGGTTTTAATTACCAAATAATATGTTTAAAATTTCATAGAAATTAACTGCAAATTACCCCCAAATTTCATGGTTAGTTATGTGATAATTAGAAGGTACTGTTTTCATGTAGTAGACGGTAATTAGAGCTGTGCATCTTCATTGGTCTCACAATTCGACTGAAATATCTCAACATGACATGAAGAACAGAAAGAAAAGTGAGTTGTCTGTTCACCTGTCTTCTGTAAATGACCTCAGAGTAACCAGGGCCGTGCCAGTGGGAGGAGACTTCTGTTCCAGGACCTGGAGACAAAAAGCTGTAGTTTGAACCTCATGTGTCATCATTGTTTGGGTATTTGAGAATTAATGATTGGATTTCAGCCACAGAAAACATAAAAAACACTACAGGGGTTGATTCTTCAATACACTGTAAGTTTTTACTTTAACAAATAGTGGAGACCCATGTCTCCGTTGTGTTCAGAGCACAAAACACCTGGAATATAAAAAGGTTCTATGTAGAACCTCCTGAGTGAGTTCTAGATGAACCCTTGAAAAATAAAGAGATTCTTATTAGAACCCTGTGAGTTAGTTCTTTTTTGGCACCCTTACAAGGGTTTTGGATAGAACCTCTAGGCCGGGTTCTGGGTGTAATCATTACCACACATGGGTTCTCTGTGGAACCTCTCATATCAGGTTCTAGGTGAAACTGTTCATAGATGGTTTTGGTACTCTTTATGTTGGCTTCAAGTCATAATTCTCTGAAAGGGTGCCAAGAGGACTTTTTAGAAAAAGGTTCTACCAGTTCTCCAGTGGGGACAAGCTGAAGAGTCCCCAGTTGGCATTTAAATTTCTAAGCGTGTAAAACTAGTTCAGGAGAAAACTGTCAAGAATGGAGGAATACTGAGTTTACTTGACTACAATCATGAATCCACAGTTGGGTAACACCAGTATTCGAGTGAAGAGAGACAGAAAGAGGTTTCCTCCTTACGTTCAGCTCTCCTGCTGTCTTCAGCTGAGCTTACTGAAACAGAAATTGGCTCTCTGGTAATCAGCATCAGTTGGCTTGCTACTCAAACAGCTCAGGTCAGACATAAATGACTCTTGTGCCAGAAAAATGAGTCTGCAGCTGAAGGACCGCAAATTGCTCTTATTGCTGATAGAAACGTGTGTGTGTGTGTGTGTGTGTGTGTGTGTGTGTGTGTGTGTGTGTGATTGCACTATTTAAGGCATTTCACATTTCAGCCCGTCGAGTGCTATTTTGATCTTCTTATACCACAAAGCGTCTATTCCTGAAGGAGCCCAAATGTAGGCCCAGCACATTTTGACAACGGTGTTACCGTGTCATCGCTATTTTTAGGTATCCACCTCGACTGCCTGCCTAATTAACATCTTCTTGTGACAACGTGAGAGAAAACAAAGCCTGTGATTGGCTCCGGGCATCTGGAGTGTTTTAACAGAGCTTTTGAGCTTTTCAAATAATGGGCAGTGTGGACTGATTGTATCCTGGTGTAACATCCTTTCTATAGTGTGTATGTCAGTGTGAAGATTACAAGGGACCAGAAAGGTTGCCAGTTAAAATACCTCAAATTAATTGTGAGTCTAGATAGTGAAAGTAACCGAGAACCCTTTTTAAATTTCAAAGGTTTTATCTAGAACCCACCCAGGGGCTTCTGCTTGCAGCCTTTTTTTATTCCAAGGGGTTTGTCTTGGGTTTATCTTAATAATTAAAATGATAAAATAAAAGGGTTTTGAAACCTTTCCAGGGTTCTACCTAGAACCCAACATAAAGGATGTACATGGAACAGTTCTATGGTGTAAAAGATCAGAACACGTTCTGGGGTTCTACTGAGAACCTTTTTATATTTCAAGGGTTTTATCTAGAACACCCATCGAGGCGGTTCTATTGACTACCCTTTTGCATTACAAGGGCTTCAACAATCTTTGAAGAACTCTTTCTTCCAAAAAGAGGTGACTGGATGAAAATGGTTCTTAATGGAACCCTTCATCTTACAAAGAAGCTTTTGCTCCAAAAGGGTTCTTCAGAAGCAAATCTGTGTAGTACCTCAGCCACTCAGGGAGAACCTTTTAGGACCCGTGTTTGGTTCATTAGCTGTGTGTCTTTTTACCAATCATATTGTGCTATGAGGAAACTGGCAGCAAAGTGTCTGTATTCAGGATTTCCCTGGTCTGATTATGTAGCTGTGTGTGAGTCAGTATGTGAGCCAAAAACTGGAGAAAAATGTCAAGTCAGATGGACAGCAAAGGGAAATATCACAAGGTTAGAGAAAATTATGTAACACTGAAAGTAAAAGAATAATTCAGAGAGATGGTTTGTGAGTGTGGAGTGGGGCCATTGCTTGATAAAATGAGTAAGTTGGTGTACTCTAGAAGTAGAAAAGGCTGTCTAAGGCATTAGAAAGAAAGTTTTAAATTATGACTATATGAAGGATGATGTGGTATGACCAAAGTTCCCTGATTCCCACTTTTGGCAAACATAGTGGAGAAAAACTATATAATACATTTCTTCATAATATGTGTACTGTTTGACAGACATTGTTATTGGTGCTTCTTCTTCATGTTCAGCATATAATAAATGGGACAATGAGAGAACATGGGGAACAGTCATTTTAACAAGTGTGGATGTCTTGAGGAATACTTTGTGTCTCTTAGACTCCAGAGGAAGGCTCTGAGTAGTTTCCCAATAACTGATGACTTTTTTGCTTTGTGCAAAAAGTAACAGCCTAGAATGATACTTGTACAACAGGGACTAGCACGCTTCCCTAAATTCAAATGAACAAAATGAATTTGAGAAAATATGCTTTCTTTAGAGTTAGGTAAGAAGATTAATACAACTCAGTACACAGCTGGAGTGAAGCGGTAATTAGCCTAGCTTAGCACAAAGACTGGAAGCAGAGGGACATAGTTAGCCCTTCTGTTTGTTTAGAGGTTAAGCAAATAAGTTGTAACATGTTAATTAGTGAGGTGTTGGAAGGTGTATTTTTGAGGTATAGGGAGAGCCAAGCTCTTCCTATACCTCCCCTGTTGCTAGTCTTTAGGCTAAGCTAATCTTATCGTGTTCCGGCTCCAGGTCTGTATCTAAGGCACAGACAAGAGGGAATATTTACTTTTGTATTATATAAGAGTATTTGTATTGTATTGAACTACTATAGAGTATTTGAACTGTTTTGAATTCATTTGTAATTTTATAGTATCTGTATATTTTGTATAGTTTGAACTATTGTACTATTTAGTATTTATATTATATTGAACTGTTCTTTTGGCGGTGGTGGAGAAATTCATGGTAAAATTGGCTAAGATAGATACATTTATTAGTTGAGAATCATCAGCTGGTTCAGTGAGAGAATGTAGCTCCTTTTAACATAATATATACCATCAGTTAAGAAACTTTATTTTTTGTCAGTATCTTTTTCTGTCTGCAAGAAACAACCTTTACCACTGATAAGTTTCTCAAACTGACAGAACAAAGTGAGACTGAGACTTGTGAGCACAGACTAAACATTCAGACATGTGACTAATATGTGCTCTTTTGTATTCACAATAAATTGCAAGGTTGAAACACAAAGGCAATTCAAAGTGCATTACATAATGCATTAAAAGCATTAAAGAGGAAATACAACATATACCAACACTACCTAAAAGGTTAGAAATTTTTAGAAATAAAAAAAAATAATAATAAAACAGAAGACAGCACAAGATAGGTTGGTGAAGTGCCAGGTAGATACGAATCTGGGTGTATCAATGTCAGCTCTGTGGCAGTTAACTGCTTCTTTGGACTCTGGGATCAGTTAAGCAGCAGACAGCCATCATTGCAGCAGGCAGCAGGAGTGGATGTAGAAAATCTGCACATCGTGCTACCTGACTCTTATATTACCTCTGAAAGTCAGAGGTTAGCAGATCTTACAAGAGGCCAGCTTCTTATCCTTGCTGATGACCTGTTAACCTCATGTGATCTTGAGGGGGCCTCTTTAGAGACTCTGGGGAAATTACCGGTACGGTGTGATGTTGCTGCAGGCTGGAAGCTTTTGAGGAGATTGTTCCAGAATCACACTGATATGATTTCAGGCTACCTCAGGGGAATATACAAACCATAATTTCAAAAAAGGTAGCAGAGCTTTTGAGCTTTTAAAGTAATGGGCAGTGTGGAGAATGCAGAATGTGTCTCAGCATTGTCTTGCTGAAATAAGCAGGGACATCCCTGAAAAAGATGCCTAGGTGGCAGCATATGTTACTCCAAAACCTGTCAGCATTGATGAGGCCTTCACAGATGTAATTTTTATTCATGATACCATGGGCACTAACACAACCCTTTACTGCCACAGCTTCTTTAGCCCAGAGGACACTACATTCATGATTTCCAAAAACAAACAAAATGTGGACTCTTCTTTCCATCAGTCTATCTCATCGCTCCTTTACACCGTTCTCAATGTCCCTTGTGTATTGCAAGACCAAGGATCAGGCTGTCTGTGTGTCTATCTGATATTTTAGACACAGTTGCCCTGGTTTTAGCCAAGATGATCTGTCCTTCACACTGCGTTCAGGTTTTCAAAAATGCCACTGCACATAATAAAGGTCAAAATTTATCTTTGAACGACACTGTTTTCTACCACACTCTGACAGATTAAAACCCTTGCTGGCTCCACACATACCTAATGATGATTGTACAATTAAAGGTCAAAATTGTAAAGTCAAATGTGGTACCTTTGATACAACTTTTGCAATTCTGATGAAACCTGAAAGATGACTCACCTTAGCAAAGTTTCAAACTTTGAAAGACCATAACTGCTTTATAAATGGTTCAACTGGGATAAAACCTGGAGGGTTGATGTTGGTTATTGGCCCACAGGGTGTCTCTATCATTTGTGGGAGAGTTCGTTTTAATCTGGGTGGAAATTAACAAGCAGAGTCAGCAATGACTGCTGATCAATTCGGCAAGGATGTCCCCGTCGACCAGCAGCTTATTTAAAGTCCTTGTACTAAAAGGACAATACAGAGGACCTCTCCTGCCATGTAACTAGTGATTCCCACATTAGTCAGATAATTCGTCAGTGTCAGTGACAAAGACAACTGATGATAGTGTAGTGCAGCTAAGTGGTACACACACTCTCAATGATCATCATCTATTTTGTTCACAGTGTGGCAGGGCTGCTGAGTGGAGCCACGTACGGTACCACTAATGGTCCCTTATCTATTTCTGACAATACTTAAACACAAAACAACTGCTGGTCTCACACCGATCAGAGGTGTAGTGCTTTTTGTTTAGGTACTGGAGCGCACCTATGACGACAGTGCATGCATAACGCACCCACACAGTTAAAGTCTATGTAAAAGAAAAAGTTTTTCTTCTGAACACATTTTACATGTTAGGAAACAGTTGCTAAAATGTGAAAAGACTGAGAACTATGTAGTGATGAATTGTGGAGACTGTTCAACTGTTGTTCACAACTTCTGTGGACAGGATTTTTGGGGCGGACCTGAAACATGACTCATTGACACGCCAGAGCCATGGTAACCCAACACTACATAAGTCCCATGAACCACACACACACACGCACGCACGTATGCACGCACGCACGCACGCACACACACACACACACACACACACACACACACATGTACCTTCAGCGACTCTCAGTCCAAATCAGCCCAGCACTTCACTTCAGCTCACTTCAGTTCCAACAACCCAACACAGAAGGAAAAAAATACCATCCTGTCACCGTCCTCTGGCTCTGGCGGCTCAAACATGTCTGGACATGTCCAGTAAAGCTGCTAGACAGAGCGTCCATGTTTCAGATTGTTTTCAGGTTGTAGTGGTGTTTGACACCCAACGCCCCCAGTGGTTTAGAGATTTTTTCTTGAGCTTGAGACCTAATTTTATATACTTTTTCCCCCTGATTATTCAAATTTGCCTGGGTGATTAATAACACATGTTTCTGAGATGTGACCGACTTGGAACACAAATTTATTGTCGCTTTACATGATCTCTTTATATTGTGGCTTGTGTTACAGGTCAGGTAAGTGTTATTCATACAGTGGCAAGTTTACGTACATTAGTCAAGTAGAACTGACCACATCATCAAATGTTAGGCTGACATCATTAACAGTTTCATCATTTTGAAAATATTATGCTCCAGTCAGCCAACTAACGAAGTAGTATTAAGCAAAACAATGGATGTAGTTGGTTGTAATTAGTGAGGCATTCATTTATGTATTTTTGCAGAGCAGTGAAGGCGCATTAGAAGAAAAGTTGCAGTGGGAGGTCAAGGCTATGATACAAAATCATAGCAAACCTTCACTTCCTGTGGGCACTGTGAATGGTGAATGAAAGGATGTGGAGACTGGAGAAAATATATTTGAATTAATTGTGACACTTGAAGGCTACCCGCAGGCACCGGCAGTTGAAAGTGAAACATTTTCTTGCAGTGCGTGAGTTGACATCATGAATCAATCAAAACACCTTAAAGGACAAATCTATAACATACTGACTGTACTAAATCATAAATTACAATCATATGTAATCAGGGGTTTCCATTGTGATGTGAAGTTAAATTTAATACAGAAAGGGGTGCCACTATAGCTCAGTTGCTAGAGCATGTGCACGACATACTAAGGCTATTAGTCATCTGCAGCAGCTACTGGTTTGACTCCTGCCTGCGGCCCATTTCCTGCCTGTCATCTCCTCTCTCTACAACTTTTCCTGTCATGTCTTCAGCTGTCACTATCAAAATAAAGGCAAAAACCAAAAAATAATCTTAAAAAAAAATAATACAGAATGTTTGCTAAATAAGTAAGTGTCCATTTACACTATGAGTCATAAGAAATCATTAATAATCTTTTAGAAGAAGTAGATGTTTGTAAGGGATAAATTGATCAAAATGTTGACGAAGTCTGGCAGGCAGTGAGACAGACAGTCACCGAACTCCATCTCTAGCGAGTGTTTTCTCGGAGCAGTTGGCTTTTGTTTTTTGGGATAACAGGCAAGACAGCTGACAGTTATAAACAGCTGATCAGCATTATGTTCCACTCTTCTTGTGGTCGAGTAGTTTGAGTGAGCTTCAAGCCTGAGGAGGAGCGGATGGTGGGAAACAATTCCCTTCAACCACAGACTCTATATTAAATAACATTTCAACCCATGGTTCCACCTCGCTATACCGACTCATTTTTAAATGCTGGGGAGTTATATCATATTTCACCTCTCAATATGAATATTTGACCATTCCATTTGTTTTTATTGGCTTTCTTGCATGACATATGCTCCAGTGATGATTGGACCTTCAAATGCTTAAAAAATGTATATGAATTCCAACCATTTCAACTGGAGTATACAAACTCAAAAAGCGGTGTGCCATTCAGTGCCCTCCAGCAGTACTACACCGATGAGACTGATGTTTTGCAGTGACTGATTGATATTCTGTAACCTATTTTGCTTCTTAAATCTTAAGAGCAGGTCGGCTGGCACTGAGCACAGGGATAGAAATCCTCATTGCCTTGTATTTATATTGACAGTAACAAACAAACTGATCTACATATGTAGGCTCTACAAAACCAGATTAGTCATTCTCCTTAAAGCTGCTTTTATCAGTATTTTTGTATTAAATGAAAAGGGTAATGTGACCCCACAGAGAATCGTCATCGAACTCTGCAGTTCCCCTCAGCTCTACAAAGCATGTCAGAGTGCGTCAGTTCATTGTTTTGGTTTTATGGCCCACAGTTTTATGCCTTGCTTCAGTCTCGGCCACTTTCATCAGTGTTGTTTTTATCCGCAGCAGGCAGCTGTTTTCAGCAAAAAAGCTCTGATAAACCCCACAGCACACTTCTTGTCCAGCACCAAACAGCAGACAGAAGTTAGCAAATAGCTGGTGAGGAAAAGGCCACATCTAGCAGCTAAAGATCCACAGAACAGCATGTGGCTAAATATAATAGCTCTGTTGGTAGAGACCAAAACAGAGCTAATGTAAGAGTAAATATAGGATTTTATTCTTCAGGTGGCCAGAGACACAACTTCAAATTGATCACACAAAAAAAGAATGAATGGATGTGTAAATTAACTGTTTGCTAACACAACTGCCATTTCAACGTAAAGGTGACAATATGTGAATGTTAGTGATGTATTTACGACCTGTTTCTACTGCCGTCAAGTGGCCAAAAAAGTTCATGCAGATTTAAAAACATTTTGCCGTATGCAGTATGAGTTTTACCTGTCGCCCTAGCATTTTAACATTTTACACCTGAAAAATTGTGATAATTTCAACTCATATTCAGATGGATAGATAGCATTTCTAATTATTCATATTGTGAATTATTCTAATCCAAGTAAATGTAATATTATTTAACTATTATTGAAATTTTGAGCACAGAGGAGAGCATATAATCACCAGGTCTTGTGGGAAAATCAATAATCAGTGTTCAGTGCTTCTGTCTGACAATGAGCACTTGGTCCAGTAGGACTGTTTTGTGGAAGCACAGTGAGTGTGACAGTGTGTATACATTAGGTTACTGTCACCATCTAGTGGTCAAAGGCTTGCAGTACATCCTCAATTAAAATCAGTAGAATACATTTTTCTCATTAGAGTCGTATTATTTTTTGCATTGCAGTGATTTTCAGTGGCTGCTTAGCCTTACCAATTCAGAATTGCTGGTACTTTGATGAGATGTGTAAGTTAATTTGAAAGGAGTTTGATTCTTTTTTGAATGCTGTCCACTGCAAAAAAAGACAGAAAAAAACACTGAGCTAATGCGCTGTCATCTGTTTGTGGCTCAGCTGATGTGACATATCTTCCACTCTGCAGAGGATTGTGGGTCAGAATAGCCAGAAAAGCATGCTGGCTTGCATACTGCAAATTGCAACTGGGTGCAGTAGGACATCCTTGTATTTCTTGGGATTGTATTTGCATTTGACATACTATCTATCTATCAGAAAATACTTTTTTTTTCTGGCATACTAAATAGTAAGTGTGCCGCAAAAATCTGAATGAGCTAAATTGCAAATGGGTTGAAATCAAAAGTCAATTCTCCCAGTGCATTTTTTTTTCCATCCCCACCTACTTGAATGTGTCCATCTAAAGAAACAAAACAACAAAATAATCAAACAAAAAACACTTAAAAAATGAGACAGTGTAAATGAACTGAAAATGCAAATGACAGTGGGATTAAACCAGTGATTTGTTAATCTTTATAAATCCAGACAAGGGCATAACCATCAGTGCAAAATAAAAAATAAATATTCAAATCCAATTATAGATTTGAATAATTGTGACAACCCTGCTTAATACTGTGGTAGTGTGAACAAGTACTTCATGGCACACAATTAAAATGCAAGGAATTTGCATTGTTTTTTCAAAAAAAAAAACAAAAACTGTCAATATCCTAGCTAGTAATCCAAAAAATGTTGACTACCAAGACAATCTGTCCTTTCGTGCCTCAGATAATCTAAATTCTTTTTGTGAAATTAGTGAAGAGCAACTAAACTGATGTGTTGGATTTTGCAAATTGTTCTCTACAAAAAGGCGTTTTTTACAGATGCATTCAAAACAGCTGTGCTCAAAAAGTATAATCTTGATCCTTGTATTCTGAGTACTTTTTAGCCTTATTTCAAACCTGTCTTCTCAAAGTAAGGTACAGAAAAGGCAGTGTTCAAACAGACGTGGTCTTACACAACAACATTCATGAAAAAAGGGAAACTTAAAAAAAATATATAAAGGTGTCGACTTGAACATTGGATTGGCCTCTCAGAAAGAGCTCTGAATTGGTTCATTACTTACATCACTGGTAGAAGATGTTTTTGTCAGCATCAGTGACCATGTTTCACACACACATGATTTACTTTTTGATCCTTCACAGGGTTCAATTTTTGCTCCGTTGGTGTTTTGTCTATATATTTCTTCCACTCGGAAATATCATTTGTGATCATGGGGTGAACTGTCACCGTTATGCTGATGACACTCGGCTATATTTATCTGAAGAAGATATCGATTCCCTAAATGTATGTATCATTTTATGGTTTTATATCTTTAGGCAGACATTCTCAAACTTAAGACGTCAGAAAGCCGCAGACCAATTTGAAATCAGAAAATCTACCGTGGCCCACCCAAACTTTTAATCACAGCTCTCTCACCAAATGCGTAACACCTGTTAAATAATGTCAGAAAATGAAGAATAACAGGTAATTTATTATTAAAGACCTCTCATAGCCCACCTCAAATACATACACAAAAAGTCCCAAAACAAAATGTTAAAAGAGTAGAAAGTCTTTCAAGTATTTGTGGAAACTTAATGTTTTTAGAACCACAGCATGCTGCAACCTCTGCTTAAATATATGCTGAAAATCTATCTTTGCATGACCTCACTTCAAACCATACCGAAACATAACTGACAGGATTTAAAGAATAATTTCTAGCTCAATTTGAGGCTGTTTTCTGAAACTGTCAACTTCACAGTTTGACAGCTGGCCCAGCGAAGAGGATGAAGGGTCATAAGCTGTGTTCAATAACACTCAATCATGCACACACACATACACACACGGTCCACACTCGTGCCCTTGTCTGTCAGGTGAAATGACTCTTTTCTTCTCCGTTGTGGCTCCCTGCTAGGCTCTTGACCTATGGCTGAAGGAGTCCCAGCCACTTTGCTGTGACAGTCCAAACGGATTGACTCAAGTGAACGACCTTGTCCATCCCCTCTGGACATCTGCACGCTCGCTCAGTGTAGATAATCAATCCTGCTTTTTAAGAGCGTGCCGTGCCCTCAGTCACCATGAGAGGGTGCTGAGATACTCTCAAATCTCTCAGAACAAACTATTGTTTGCTCTTCTTTGCTTCAGAGCGAGTCCTTCTTTTTCTGCTGTTCTGTCTCTCTCTCAGTCCTTTCCATCCTTCTCATGTGTCCATCTTTCTCAGCATGTGTGTATGACTGTGTGTCTTTGCTTGCTGGTGTGTGTGCTTCAGTTAACTGTGTGTACTGTATGTGTGTGCGCACGTGCTTGTTCCGCTCTCTGTTGTGGAACAAATTACACAGCGGCTGGGGAGCCAAATGACTAATCAGTGGTACACAGATTAAAATCCAATTGCTGCAATTTGAAGCCACACAGGAGTAGTATGGGAAATTAACTACTACAGTGTCTGCGCTGCTGTCTCCACCAGGCATACCTGTTAGATGTTGATCTTTTAATTAGTGAGGCCCATAGAAACTTTAGATCAAAGATTCTAAAATCGAAGAAACACCAGACGAGGGATTTAGAAAATACAACAAAGCTGATAAGTGACACTTCGGTGTTTTTTTGACAACCAAATTAAAAAGAATGTGTTTCCTGTCCTGTCGGTGCAGTGCGTAATTCAGTCGCGCTTAATTTTACAGTACACTAAAAACATCTAACAAGCCGTGCTTTGAATCAAATTAAACGAAAACCAGAAATACGTTCTTTAAGAGAAAGTATTAGACCTTTTATTAGACCCTTATCAGACTTAATTACAGGGTAATTACAGACACATTACAACAGAACTGTACTGTAAACTAAATGAAATCACATATCCTCTAATTGCCCATTTAAAAAGAAAATGTTAACCAGATCTACCAAGCAAAGGTCAAAATTTCAGCGCCAGAGGAAACTTTTGTTTATGGGTAACTAATACTGAAGGCAGAAAATGTGATGTGACAGAAGAAGTAGGGATCGGTCTTGGCTACTCTCCCAATTGTATGGGACCAGCCAGAGAAAGTGTGTCTCAAGTAGAAAATATGTGATTTCACTTTAGTGTACATTGCAGTAATATAGGTCTAACTGTGGACAATGATACAGTTTACATTACAGTTCTGTTGAAATGTGTGCATAATTACCCACTAATAAAGTATAATAAATAATACACTTTAGTTTACAGTACAGTTCTGTTTAAATGTGTCTGTAACTACCCTCAAATAAGGATCCAACAGTGGGAAATAATACACTTAAGTTTAAAGTTAATTGTAACATGTCCCTAATTACCCTCTAATGAAGTCTAATAAGGCTCTATAGAGGGACATGAAGCACTTTAGTTTACAGGACAATTCTGTTGTAATTTGTTCCTAATTACACTCTAATAAAGTCTATTTAGGATCTAATAAAGGGTCTAAATATGTCTAATAAAGACCATATTATTTCTAGTTTTTCTCTAATTTGATATAAAATGAGTACCAATGCGTATGTGGTGTCTGATTAGGGTATAGCTGTGTTTGTTTACTCTCTAATAAAGAACATAATATCTCTAGTTTATGTCTAATTTAATAAAAACTATAGCTTGTTACATCTTATTAGTGTACTGCAAAATAAAGTTCAACCTTTAATGCATCTCAAGGGTTAAATTTATTGCTTGATTGCTTGAGATGTAATCTGTATATGCGAGATAATAAAAAATGGTGAACAAAGTTAGAGCAAACCACAGTCGGTGGTTAATTTGCTCATATTCACCGGGAGGGACGTTAAGAAGATGAAGTGTTGTGTTTATGATGGGGCTGGGAGGATGGGAGGTTGTCTGCAGCCACTCATTCGCCATCACTGTATCATCCCCTGCCCACAATAACCACTTATCAACCACAGGCTAAAGTGCCCATTGCCAGGGCTCACCATCTCTGCCTTAGAAATGGATTGAAAGCGCTGCTTGTTTATTTTAAACTACAGCACGGCAGACAATTCATTTCTCCTCGCACAAAAACAGGGGCGAGAGTGAATAATGTGAATAATGAACAAGCCCTCAGCCCTGTAGGTGAAACCAGGCAATTGACTCCCGTTCTTATTATATTCTGATTTTTTTTTTTTTTTTCCTGGGATGTACAGAAGTGCAATATGCGCTTGAGCGGGGCTGAGACACAACATGAACGCTTGCCTGGAATAATCTCAATGGCAAAAAATAATCTCATTTTGTCTGGGAGTGTAAAAATCCTGTTTGCATGGCTGTGGCGTGTGTCTTTGTGCCTGAGTGTCTTATGGCAGGCGGGAGACGTGCGTGCAGGCTGTCGCTGAAACCATAACAATCGTGCTGGAACATTTCATTGGGAATGACTTGAAACATGCCACGTTTACCTTTTTCACAGATGTGACATATTTTAGTTTTGGATCAGGCACACAAAGGAGAGCCTTGTTTTTTTTAGGTTTTTTTTTTAAACAGTGTGGAAAATGCTGTAAATGCCAAAACTGCACTTTTTGAAACCTTTATTGACCGAATGTGGGTTGACAAGACACACCTGCTCTTTTATAGCAATGTCCTGCAATAACCTGAATGGAAGTGAACATACCTGCTCCAGCCCCTGTGGACACTGCAGCCACTGCTGGAGCCATTCCTACCACAGATGCCTTGGTCAAGGGTATCTGTGCAGACAGAGGAGTGAATGTGTTCAGTGGTTTTTCAAACAGTCAAACCCTTCACTTTACCTCCATAAACCTACTTCTCCAAAGTCTGGGCTGTTGTGTGCGACTCAAGGAGTTTTCCAGTATGGATCCAAGGCTGTCAGCACTATCTTTTGTCCTGGATGGACATTTGAGTCACCCATTGGCTTATGGAATTAGTTGCCATAAGACTTACAGACAATCTTTTTTTAAAATAGTTTGGCATTGGGGAAATACAGTTTTTTACTTCTATCTGTCTTCAGTCAGTAGACAGCTTAGCAAGATTGGAAATCGTTAACACTTTCATACAAACATGAAGATAAGTCCATAATGGAAGTTTAAAAAATTTCAAATCAGGCTTCAAAACATTGGCGCTATATCATAAGCGAAAGAAAGTAAGTAAAGTGGAGAGGGACTGTGTGTTCACACCAGACATGGGATCATTTGTGCTTCTCTTCTAAAAAAGTTAAATACCAACAATTTTTCTTTCCGCCATTTTCTTCAGTCATCAACCATGGCAGAAGTATTCATTATTGCTGCCCTGTACCTGGTGTGGAAATCCTAATGCCTTTGCACAAAGTCTGTCTGTGTTCACATTGGTGGCAACAATATTTTATCCCTACTTTTTGTCAAAACCACTTTGCATCCATGTGCACTTTGCATCGACCTTGTATGCAGCTTAAATGTGCCGTGCAAAAAACTTCAAGTTTGAACATGCCTTACATGTGAATAAACCATCAGAAAATAACAGAAACGACTAGAGATTCTGCTGAATTCTGATATCAGTCACAGGCTGAGCTGAAGCACACAGACTAGCTAGCTTACAGCTAATGATGTTGATGGAGTAGATCAGAATAAAACGCACAAACTGTCCTGTCAAAATTTGTGTGAAGGATGCAAAAATGTGCCGTGGTTCCTGTGTGAGTTGTGGCTGAGTCTCAGTACTCAATACTTTCAAGATATCAATTGAAATAACCCAGTATCAAGTAGTATTGAAACTTCTCCAGTCAAACGATGCCTGCATTCATATCGAAAAAGATATGGAATGAAGTAGTATTGGACACTGGTGTCATAATTTTGTTGATATCAAGATAGCAAACTCTAGTCTGAATACGCCTCAAAAACTGTTTCATTTTGCCACTTGCCACTATGAGCTGTGTGTCACAGCCACTGTTGCAGCTCGAATTGCTGTCCATGTTGCACATTTTCATGTTTTTTGGTGCTTTATACTCACTTGACAATGTTTTTTTTCCACCTTAAGAAGATTTCCTACCATCTGGAGAGCTGGTGTGTTGAACATTGTTCCCAGGAAAGAATTTTATGAGCCGATCAGAGACTGAAATGTCAGAGATATGGGAGATGGTCATCCAGGACCGTGATGTGATATGTAATATGACAGTCTTGGATCAGGACTGGGAGTTTTTCGAGCCACGTTTTCCATCCAAACCACTTCCATCACATTGCATGAAATAATGATTCCAGAATGACGTGATTATAAGCTTTTATTTAGTCGTATAGCCATAAGGCATGCCACTGTCAATAAATCATTAAATCACTGTAGCTCGGGGCCTGGTCAAAGGACCATCCAAAAGCCATTACTCCAGATGGTGCATTAGGATGAATATCATTATGATGATATCATCCCCCACAGGTCCTTTCTTTCTTCTGTCATTTTCATCATATTTTATGGCTGCTAACCACTGTGCCGCCATTTTGCCATGTGGTCTTTAACTCACTGCAGGTATTGTTCGTACATGACAACGGAGGACACAGTGTTGAGGAAAAGCGTTGTATTTTTTTCTGCTCTAGATTAAAACACTTTGGGCAGGTTGTTCTTTTTAAACTCCTTTTCGGCGTATTAAGGAAAGCTCTTTACAATCCTCAACCGAAAAAAAAAGAAGAAAAGGAAAAGATTCCTCGGGCTGAAACATTTCCTCCCCTCTCCTCTCCTCTCTTCTCTTCTTCTTTTCACTATATTTCTAAATTTACCCATCCATTAGCAGGAGACACAGAAGAAGACAGAGTTGCTCGAGCTTTTAACAAGGCTACTTCTTCTCTTCAGTGTCATGCTCTACTGGGCTTCAAAACACGCGGCCCTCTTTTGTGTCTTTATTATGGCGGGTGCTGAAAGAGATGAGTTTGAGGTGGTTGAGCTTTTGTGCGTCTGTTGGTGAGAAGGGGGGAGCTGGCATAGATAAAATTTTCAGGAAGCTGCAGTAGGTGGTATTTGGCGTGGGAAGGGGCTAGTAGGTGTGTGTGTGTGTGTGTGTGTGTGTAGAGTTATGTCCCAGTTATCTACCACAGATAATTGATGCGGACAAGCTCGAGTGAAATCTCTGTGACAGCGATAGGCACGCCGCACGCTCGCTGGTGATGGATGCCCATGTCAATCTTTCTGACCCCCCCCACAATCCCCTTCATTCACACACGTTCTCACACACTCACAAGCTATGAGTCCTTTTCAGCGGGGCACAAAAGGAGCAGTCTCCTGGCACGCCGTCACCAACTGAGCTGTAACAGAACAGTGCTCAGAGGGCACGGGTGGGGGGGCGAGGGAGGAGGATGCGGGTGGAGGACAGGGAAGAATGGGGAGGGATAGACAATATTGGGAAGAAGGGAGGATTTGAGGTGATATTAAAGTTTCCATGAAACAGCTTATTGCTTACGTGACTAGGGAGGGACTTATCACAGACACTGACTGCCATTTACAGTAGCCAATAGCACTGTGCGTTACCCCAAAACAGCCTCCGAGACCAACGGAAGCCAGTTTGACAACAGGAAATTCAGTACCAATGTGGTTTTCTTGCTTGGTCTGGCTCCCAGCATCCCAGAGTCACAGCAAACCCAGCTAACGGCAGTTAGCAGTTAGCTAAGCCACTGTAGCAACAACTAACGCCATCTTTTTGTCAGTTAACTCTGTAAATGATCCGGTTCACGCGCCTACTAACACAAAGTTGTTGCAGGAACATAGCTGCAATGTAACTTTTTGGGCTTTTGTGACATTGCAGCAATCTATCCAGTGAAATTCCAGAGAGTCGTCGCCAGCGTGTTATTTTAAACATCACTGGTATGTTGTCATTTCCACCATCTTTTGGAGATGTTGTGACATTTTAGCAATGTTGCAGCGACATCATTATTCAAAGTAGAGGAAACCTTATGCAGACAATGGCAATACAAAAATACCATAGAATACCCGTCGTTTCAACAAAGTAGCAGCAATATAAACAATGATAACGCTGTGATTGTAAGTTTGTAGTAACATTGTTATAACATCAAAAATTATCCATCACAATCACAGTGTTGCAGGGACATAAAATGTTTGTAAGGTGGGAGGCTGCTGAGCCCAGTTCTGTTGTCCACACAGCAGCTATTACCCTTTCATGCTCCGCTTTCAAATTGTGTTCCAGGAAAAGACAATCTCTAAATTACCATTGAAGATACCAAAGATATCTACAAAATGACTTTTTTTTGTCATTGTTAGGCCAAATTCTGGCATATAGGTGACCTATAGTGCAATACACATATGATATAAAGCTTTGAACATCGACTTTGACTGCATGGGAACTTTAATGAGCCACAGAAGGAGGAAGAGGACAGAGGATTGATGGAGAAATATAAACGTTGTTGAGATGAGGTGGTAAGGCCGGCGGAGAGAAGAGGTGGTCGGCTCAGAGAAGAATATACAGTTACATAAAAGAAGAAGAGGACAAGGGGGAGTGTTTTGTTAACTGTGCTGAGTTTTCCCTGTGATGCTAAGAGTTTGGGAGGCTGCTTAGCATTCTTTCTCTCTCTCACACTCACTCCAACTTTAGAGCTGGCTCAGCAGAGAACACATAGATGTTAAAGTGGCGTGATTAATTTAGGATGCAGTGAGCTTTTTTGGCCAGCGCGCGCACACACACTCCCACACAAACTCACACATCAGCATCTGAATGGAGGTAGTAGTTGTAGAGAGTTGGCCTTTCAAACTGGAATTCATCCTTATTCAATATCCATCAGGTCTCACAGGTGGGTATCAACATGATATAATGAAACTTCAGTTCAGGCTTATCAAAAGGGCACAGCTGCACCCACCACTAGACATACTATTTATATCAAAATATAACAGATTAACACTTGAGAAATGCACTTATTTGCTATTTCACCAAGGTTTAGATTATCTTTTATTATTTACTGTAATAAATAAATAAAATGAACTTTATGTGTCATCACAGATCAAGGAAATATGCTAAATTGAAATATTCATTTCTCTGACTTCAACACTGCAGCCACGCAGTCCTATTGAAATTTCTATTCCGGGCTGCAATAAATGTTTTTGTTTGCCCTTTTAATGTTAATTAGGGTTCAAATTAATGCTGAATGTTCACAGAATGAATAAGTGTCTGTTTATGAGTTGTAAAAAAAATCATTAATAATCTGGTGGAAGCCGCAGCTGTTAATAATGGTTAAACTGAGCAATATGTTAATGGAGTCTGGCAGGCAGTGAGACAGGCCAGAGTGCGTATTTTTCAGAGCAGTTGGCTTTTGTGTTCAGGACAACGGGCTTAATTTTACATTGACAGATAATTGCCAGTTATAAACAGTCAAACATAATCTGACGCTCATCCCTTGGCCAGCTCAGTCCCCCTTCACTGTGAAGACATAACTCGAAACAAAACTTCACACGGAAAAGGGGGATACTTGACGGTCCTCTCGTCGCAGAACATCTCTCCTCACTTCAGGGTTCCACACCTGCTCCCCATCATCTCACTTAACTGCTTTGGCACACACTTTTCAAACTAACACCCACTAAGCCCACCACCTCGCTTGACAGCCATGCAGGACAGCCAGTAGGGGTGCTGTGAACATGCAACATACAGCTGAGGCTGATGGGAATGTCATTAGTTTTGCAGGCTGTTAATCATAAACTAAAAAATTAAAAGGGAAATATTCTGACCTGATGGCAGTGCTAATTTGAACTTCAGTTTATCCTGATGAGGACAAAAGTAGTTTTCCAGTGTGCAGTTATTTCTCTCTTTTCTTTTTCTCTTGGCCTCCATCCCTCTTTCTGAACAAGAGGGGGGTGGGGGATCACAATGTTCTCTAGTTTCAGCTCTTTTTCTTTCTTCACTTCAAGGTTATTTTCAAAGTCAATGTAAAAGGATGGGGCTGGCAGTAGTAGCACTGCAGCAGCAGCACTGTCTGTATGGGGAAAGGTCAGGTTTATTTTTTATAGTCCACAAAACTGCTGGAGTTTCTCAAGAAAGCAGTGTTACAGAATCTCCTGAACAATGTTCACACACACACACACACACACACACACACACACACACACACAAAAAAAAAACAAAAAAAACAAAACAAAACAAAACAACAACATAAAATGCCTGCATCCTAATCGTCTGGTGTAATCCAAGTCTCCTAAAGCCCCAACATTCCAAGCTGACTTAAAAGACATCGTTTACACCATGTTTTTAGCTTAAATCTCACTGTGGATTCTTAGCTTGGAGCCACGTTCACATGTGCATACACACCGTCAGAACTGGATGTTCTGTAACGCTGTTTTCCTGTGAAAGTAGATAATGACTGAATTTTCATTTTTGGGTGAACTATCCCTTTAAAAGACCACAGACATTGGAAGTCTGGTACATGACATCCTGTTCCCCAGAGGAAACTTCTTCTCTTTCTTTAACATCCATTAACCATCATCAACAATGGAAATGGTTTCCCAAGCATCATCAATATTCAGTTTTACTGCAACAAGCTGAAATTAAGAGATGATTTGTTGAATTGTTTCATCTAAATTTTGTGAGAAAGTGAATAAGCATATTTCCCAGAAGGTCAGACTATGGCTTAAAGGTTGACATCCAAAGCCCTCTTTGATGGATCTATTTCTCTCTCTGTGTGTCTCTCAATTTCCTTGTTATCTTCTTCCTTATGGTGTTAGTGGGCAGATTGGGGCTCAGCTGATTGGGCAAACCCGGGGGACAGATGAAGCAGCACTCAAGACGCACATACCTGCCTTCATACAACACTGACTGCCTGCTTTCTCTGCCTGTTGATCTCCTGCCTGTTTCTACATTGTGCGGCCAGATTGTTGCCTACCTGTCGTTGCAGCCACACACATCATAACCCTCCGCTCATCACTGACCACACCAATATGCATTGTTGTCTCAGCCCAGAAGAGCACAGGAAGTGAAACAAACGCCCACTGGTGTTTCCGGAAATAAACCCATTGCTCTGGAGTGGCATGTGCGGCGGCGGCAGTGGCATCGGTGGGCACTGCGATGAGAACTGGACCACTCTCCTGGCGTCGGTAGCGTTCGTATTTTCGCTGCCACGAGTGCCCGCGGTGCAGTGCGGGGCCGGCTGGCAGGCTCGGGGAAAAGGACCCATCTGTTGTATGAGATTATTTCAAACCAGATACGGCACAGGATGTCACCTGTTTGGAGGGACTCAGGGGAGGTGGGATTATGGGGAGGAGGGTATTGACTGTATGTGTGCGTGGGCGGGGGGTACGTAGGTGAATTTCTCAAGACAACATGTGGTCTCTCATCCTATCTAGTCGCACTTGTAATCATGTATGTGTGTTTAATGTGATTCTATATGTTTGCTTGTACAGCTGCCAACCTACAAATGTGTTTATAGTCAGCATGAAGAAGCTCTCTAAGGAGAACATGCAGCCTCTTTTAATTTATTGTATCATCTGCCATATATATATATTTGTTGTAGTTCTTTCATATATTATTTTCAATAATCTGGATTTCTTCTATTTTTAAACAGTATATCAAAATTTTCGCTGCTGCAGCAACAACTCAATTCCTCCAACAGCTCATGAAAGTTTCATCTAATCTAATGTCATGCGGAAAAATGGACAGCTGCACCCAAATAACACACCTCAAGCAGGTGCCTGCAGTATTTTAACCAGTGTTAGCTTTAAATTCAATTCTCGAATTTACAGGAGGTTGTGTTTGAAGCTGCTGTACTTCAGCAGTAGCGTACTTTGTCCAGCCCAGTAGGAACTGCATCTATAATGGATGACTACACACCCCACAATTTACATCCAGTACCAACGTTCAGTGTCAGGAAGAAGGGAACCCTTTGTGTAGAGCAGTGGAAAGTAAGGGAATTTCATAAACCTTTTTATCAGACACAACTGTGATCTCTCCCTAAACGTAACTGTACTGCTGCTGCCTCTCAAAGATATTCTTGAAAGTGAGAATATAAAAATGATGGTATTGGACGTAATCCAGGGTTTTGCAGAATCTTCCAATATTGACATTCTTGTCTGATGATAATGTTTTGTTATCAGACCTAAAAATGGTGAGGAACCTTTCCTGCTAGACCAGCTAAATATTTTAGAATAACATATAATGTTCATCACAATAGCAGAAGCTATTCTGCTAGTTTACGGTCCTCTAAAGGATAACTCCAGTTTCAGGCATCTCTGGTTTTGATTTGGTAGTTTCATAACTTCTGTTTGTTATGACAGAATGCAGATGGTCAAGAAACGAGCAGTCAGAAGGCTTTGAACAAACCCCTATAGTTTAGCAAATTGGACGAGAGACTAAAGGCGAACTGCAAAACAATAATCCATGCCGCTGTAAACCATAACAGTGCTATGAACTGCTGTGACTTTATGGGTCAACTGTGACCTACTGTACTTTTTTCTGTGCAATAAGGGATTGTTACCACTAACAAGGAAGTAATGTTTTTTTCTTGGTTTGTTAGCTTGTTTGTCTGTTTGTGTGCAGGATTACAGAAAAACTACAGGCCCTTTTTTAATGAAACTTGGTGAAAGGGTGTAGACCAAGGAAGAAGCCATTATGTGTTGGAGCTGATTCAGTCTCAGTGTGGATGTGCAAATTATTTTTCACTTTTGTCCCACATTGTGGGATAGGACACTTGTAACACTGTTGTCTATGGCAAAATGAACTGAATTTGTAATTAAAGTGAAAGGTTTGTTGTGATTAAATATAAAAGAAATGAAGCAGGTATGTAAGACATTAGCAGAGTTTTTTTTTAAGCCTATTTAAATACAGTTTAACCAGACACATACAGTATACTGGTTGTGCCTACAGATTTGGATATCAGAGAAAACTGGACTTTTGGCCTTGCCGGAGGTCTGCGGTCTCTGATTGCCCTTCTAGTTATTAATATTTTGGGGGCACTTAATTAGCACTTGCCTTCAAACAAAGTGGTTTTACACACGGACTGATTATCAATGGGCTCCCGGGCACAGAAATGTAAAAGGCCACCATCCTACCATGCAGCAATATATCCCCCAATGCTGGAGAAAGCTGCATCGCTTGCAATTGTTTTGTGTCATTTTCAACAAGATATTAGAATTTACCACCACCGTCTAAAGCGTTGCTGTTGATCCAATATTTACATCTGAACTTTATAGGAGGTTAGAGTAAAACTGTTTCCTAAAGCAGAGCTATTCTGCTGAAAAACATATTTATATTGCTTCACTACTTCTGATATGGGACAAAGGACTGAGAGGAGCAAAAAATGTGATCAGCATACGACTCTCCAACAAGACATGCGAGTCACTTTAATGGCACAATATGAAACATTTTCCTATTAAAAACCTGTGTCTAGACTCATATGAGCATAATCCCTTTCGATCATCACTTTTAACTAACTAGAAGTGTGAGTCTCTGCCCGCTGCCTGTCTTTCCTTATTTTCTCATTATTTTTGCTCTGCTCTTCATTCTTTACGACCCAACACGTCTGGATTTGACATCCTGGGAATGAGACTCAACAATCAACTATCTTTCTGGTTCACTTACGAGCACCTCAAACAAATCCTACTGATTCTACCTTTCAACATAAGCCCTGGTTTTGGGCCCGCCTGAACCCTTGGGCCCTCTGGGCCTGTGCCAAGCAAGCTTGTGCTGTAATCTATCCATGGGTTTAGATAATCTGGCTGTTGGCTTGTTTACAACCTGTCTGACCATATGACTGATCATGTTTCTTGCCCTGTCAGACTTTCTTGTAGAAAAGCGACATCCCCAAATCAAAGCAATTCACTTAGAGAGCTTGAAGTTAACATAATTGGATTTTCTTGTTTTGTTGTGTGACTTCAACATTTAAAAAGGACAGTTCAGTTTCACCAAAGTCACACAATAACACAAATAAACTAACAGATCAAGGCAGTGAAGAACCAGTGACCCCCCTGTTCTGCAATATAAAATGACTGATGTCACCTATGGAGTTTAGTTGGTGTAGAGAGAGCTCATATATTTGTTGTTCTTGTCAAAAAAAAAAGCTGTTTGATGACAAAGTAAAGCAGTGAAAATATTCTAAATATAGCATACACTTAAACTAATATTGATTTTTTTAAGTGGCTAAAATGTATTTTGTTGCTGACCCCTCTCTGTGTCTCCTAACTGGGGCCATGCCAGCTGTCTTCTTTAGGTAAAACACTGATGATTAGTACCTCATACAACTCCACTTCAAATAATCTTAACTATCTGTTTAAAATCTTTCTCTCTCTATGCTTAAGTAAAGGTTTCCAACAGGCGAAGATGGCAGAACGAGGTGCACGCACTGCCACATCCGAGAACTCGGAGACGACAAAGTACCGCTGCAGGAGTCGGACCTTCGGCCAAGGTTAGACTCATCCACCACCTGCATCCTAATGGCTGTAAAGCAGAATCCCTGCCCACAGGTGATGAATGAGTGTCATGTCAGGAGGGAAGGAAAATGGGAGGAGGGTGAGGAGGTGGTGAAGAGGAGGAGGAGGAGGAGGAGGAAGATGAAATTTGGCTCCAGAGATGTTGCCCACAGGATGCTCAGGCACAGACCTCAGGAAGCCCTAACCCCTTCACTCTGCCATCTGTGGCTCAGAGGTGTGTGTGTGTGTGTGTAGGAATGTGTGCTTGTGTGCATAAGGCAGATAGTTTTTGTAGTTTTAGTGGGTTGTATTTGAGTTTGTACGTGTGTGTTTGCACACTTCAACTGGTAAATTGTTACAGGTGTGTGTGCATGCATCCAATAAAACATGCATATTGTTATATGAGTGATTGTGTAATGAGTGTGTGTGTGTGGTGTGTGTGTAGTTGCATGCATGTTTACGCATTTATACGTTTCCCTACATACCTGTATACTTGTGTGCATGCACTGTAAAAAAAATCTGTACAATCTGTAAAAAAATAAACAGTAATTTAGTGAAATGAACTCATCTTTTCTCATTAACTACCATGATGAGTTAAATTTATTTTCTAAAGAGACATCATAAACATATTAGACTTTCCAGCATGTATCATTTGAGGGTTTGAGGGTTCCTGAGACCCTTCTGTTATAATTTGAAGAAAACATATATGATGAAAACTTGCTGTGCACTAAAAAAAGAGAATTGATGACCCATTTTCAACTTAAGAGTTACCAGTTATCCAACTCAATAATTAGCTTTACCCAAAAGTAAAATGCTGCTCTTTAACAGCCTAATTCTATGGTTTCAGAAAAAGTATAGTAACCTTAGTGTGTTATTACAGTCAGTCAAATATAATGAACATAATTGCTAATGTTAGCGTGACTTAACGTTAGCCTGTTTTAACAATAGTGTGTTTCATTTAGTGCTTCCAAGAATTTAAACAACACAATTTAACTTTAACTAACTTAACTGATTCAGGTGGACCATTTTATATATAACATAATTCAATATTTGATTTTAAAAATATCATTTTTTCTTGTATTAGACTTCACCTTTTTTCCGAGTCACCAAGATAAAATGGTATGTCAACTGTAGGAGGGAAAATCTGAAAAAGACATGGACAATATGACATTAGAGATACAAAACTGACACGCTTTTACCGAAACAAAAGTTTAAGGGAACAGGATGTAATTTCAAGTTGCTATAATCTAGAAAAATAGACTGCCATCACTAAAGCAGAAAACTTAATGAGACTCATTCAAAATATTACACGATTCAACTCCCACTTAAAGTCACTATTTATAGTGAGTTGTTGGGGCAACTCAGGTATAACTGAAATTTGGCTATAAAAATTAATTTATTTTGATTGAATCGTGACAAAATCATCATCATCAATGTGAAATTTTAAGGCAGCACGGACACTAACTTTTTTTAAGTTAAAACAAAGGTTATTTTTACAGTGTGCCTGCATGATTTTGTGTCCCTTTAAGTCCATTTACATACACACACACACACACACACACACACACACACACACACACACACACACACACACACACACACACACACACAATCAGCACCTCTATCACCTCTTGCACCTCCACCAAGAAGAACAGATGGGAGAACAGGAGAGAGGGTTCCCACGTCCGCTCCTCCACCTCGTCCAAACTCAACCCATCGCCGCCCAGCCCGCCTCGACCCTGCCAGAACCACCGTGACTCAGCCAAAACACACACACACACAGACACACACAGACACACGAGCACACACACCTCTGCTGGAACCCACAACCTCCAAAAATAACGAGCCAAACTCATGCACACAAACACGCTTAAATACACATTTACGCTCAAATCCACACATTCACATGCAAACACGCACACACACACACACACACACACACACGCATCAAGTGCTCTGGCTCACTGACTGTCACACCAGTGAGCCAAATTATGATGAGGTAATCAAACTGCAGTTAGTGGTGAACTATCTCACATCCATCTCCAAGTTATTAGGATCCTGATAATAAAGTGCTGCTTCAAAATCAAAGTCTGGAGACAGGGTCAGCTTTTGGTGCTGAAGAATATATCGTACTTAAGAGTAATTTGTGGCCGTGGAACAACTTTGCTGAACAGTGGCCACTGTGTCAACAAGTGGCAATTACAGCATAATGACACATTGAATTTCCTCTCATTTCCCAAGATTCCCTTGAGTTAGTTGCTTTATTCCAGGTCCAGACTACATAATACTTCTGTCTGTTACTGTGCCAGATTAGGTGATCATAGAGTCTTAAATTCTTGCCATGACCTGGCCAAGAAACATGACAGGCTGCACGCTGGTGCCCGACCAATCAGAGCTTGGTCTTTCACAACACGCGTGAGGTCACCAGAAAGGAAGTGCAAGGGAACAAGAATGTAAAAAAACACCAATGGCCTCTTCAAACACAGAAACTTTTCTCTTTTAATGTGTTATTTTCTGTTTTTACTGATGGATCATGTAACACATATGACAGAAATAAACTGGTAGGCATTGGAAAATGAAGTTTTGGCTTTGGAATGGACACACAGCATCATTCGACAACGCAGTAAGATTGGCTGGATGCACCTCTGCCGACCACCCCAGAGAAGGAGAGGAGGAGAGCGGATAAGAACCATGGTACAGCTGAAGACTTAAGGCTGATCCTGGATAATGTCTAGTCAGGGAAATGAAATGGATGAAATGGGACCAAACAATGGCAAACCAGAGATTGTTGTGCCCACACACAGAGATCGGCACCACAACATCCTGGATCAAGATGTTGCCCCTGTCGGGGCAGACCAGTTTTGAAGTGACAGGATGCAACATGCAAGCCTCGGGCAAAACAAGGAAGACTCTGCGTTTCCACCTGTTATGATGCTGTGTTTTGCAGCTTGCATATTGCTGGTGTTTACATTTAACCTAACACAAAGTCAAAAAATCTACTGCAGAATTATTTCCTGGGTGTATACATGTAAATATATGTATAAATGTAAAACTGTATATATTCATTCATTCATTCATCGTCCATAACCGCTTATCCTTCATGGGTCGTGGGGGGCTGCAGCCTATCCCAGCTAACATTGTGCAAGAGGCGGGATACACCCTGGACAAGTCACCAGTTCATCGCAGGGCTAAACTGTACATATTGTTTTATTTTGTTTTGTTTTATATTTTATCATATTCGACTCTGAATTTAATTAATTATCTGTATATATGTTAGATGTGTGTGTAGCACAAAGGAACCACACTTCTTATTTCCTTGTGCAACTGTGTAGTGGGTAATGATAATAAATGACCGTGATACCTTGATCTACTTAAATTTTGCTAACATTAGCTAAAATCAACCACCATACGCTATTGGGCATATCAAGCCAGTGGTGGATAGTATCTGTTCCTTTATATGGCTTTACTATTGACAATTAAGCCTGCCCCCCCCCCCAAAAAAAACAAAAAACAATAACAGTGAAATATTGAGTCCAGTTTCCCATTATACCCCCAAAGAAAAACTACATAATAAAAAAAAAATAGAAGTGGTATTATACTTATTTATTTATTCATTACCTGTGTATGAAACGTACTATATAAATAAATGTGCTTGCTTGCTTGCTTACAATCTAAAGTAATCAAATAAATGTTAATGTGGAATAAAGATTCCACATTCATGAATGAAGTTATTATTATTATTATTATTATCCATTATTTTTTCAGTTGAACTTTCTGTTTTTCTTTTCAACACAAAAGTCATTTCCACCCCACCAGGAATAAACTGGGGAAATACTGACGTCATCTGTTGACCTAAAAATAGTCACATTGTTACATATGGAGTCTAACATACTGGTTTACTAAATGCCCACTATGTGTAACCTTTTAATTGTAGACTGTAAACTCCACCCAAGTCGCTAAACCCCCTACAATTCTCATAAACAGACATGACCTGAGTGAGGACAATGACAACTGCCATTTGAGGACAAACGTTGTCCCTGGTTGCACTTCTCAGCAATATTTGTGCCAGCTGCGTCACGTTGGGTCAAGTCAGACCCTAAGCCCACTCAAACATAAATGTCAAGTTCAGCCTGTGCCAGTGTCTGCCCCGTACCATCCAGCAGCCTCGACAGATGCGACTAGCTCACTCGCCAAATCCATTGATTTTCCCGAGACCAATTACCCCGGCGTCAGAGATCTCACTCACGAGTTCCGGACGGCAGGGGGATTCTCCGACTTTAATCACACATCAATGCTAGTCCCTCAGAGCAATCTCCACTGTTTATCCCTAGCCCCAGCCCTTTGCCAACTCTATATTGATTACTACCCAGCTTTAGCCCTGTACTGCGATCCGTCGCTATCTGTGTCCATCCGCCAGCCGTCCCTCTCACTCTGTCTCCCCATGGCGGGAGAAAAACAGCCAGAGGGGGCTTAGGCAGCAGAGAACAGAGTGCAAGAGTGATGATTTCCTCATGAAACTGTCATTGATTTTGTGACATGCTGATGCCATCTCTTTCTCTGTCAGGAGAGACAGTGAACCAGTTATCTGGTCTTGACAGAGCAGCACTGCTGTACGTAAAACCATGTTTATGGTGAGTGGGGTGAAGCCCAGGTGGTTCATTAACAGCCAGGCAGGATATGGTGATTTACTCACTTACTGTTGTCCAGTATGAGGTTTTTATTCAGTCTGGTGGAACAGATCGGTATTTCCCTGTTAAAACAAGAGTTTGTCAGAACAAGAAAAGCACAGGTGTAATTAAAGCTACAATATGTAGCATTTCCACATATATTTTGTGAAGTTGTCTGCTCACATTATCCTAAATATTTCCAGTAATTTGTATTTTATTGAAGCTAGCTTGTTGCTAGTTGCAATGAGGTCTAGGAGATCGTGTGTCGGACAAGTTGGAGTGAGGATGGAAGTCACCAAATATGACTAAACGTAACATGAAGAAAACTCCAATATCTGCCTGAGTCATGTCAGATAATATTTTCATTAGCTATGGTGGTTCTTCAAAAGTGAAGCAAACATCTCCCATGATCCCATGCTACTTCATGATGTCATCAAGCTACATCTTTAGATATTGATTTAATGTGAGATTCCTGGTGGCAGAAATTACATATTGTGCACTTGGCAACATGAATTATGGTGACATTCAATATAGCTGCATTAGTTCCAGGGTCATGCGATACAGTCTTACTTACTACAGTGAATGACAGTTTTATATTTACTGAAGCATTGTGCTTGAGTACAGTTCTGAGGTGCCTTATGCTACTTTATACATTTCAGGGGCATATAATATGGTTCTTATTTCGCTACTCCACTATTTAGGAGAAAGCTACTTATTGCTTTATAGATTAAGATTTCACATGCAAAAGTGAACTGTTATAAATTAAATGCCCTAACAGTATATAAAGTAGTTAAAATGAGCTAATCAACTTCACAAAATGCTACTTACCTTCATGTTTTAACTTAAAGTGATAAACTGGTTGCAAACAGTTACAAAGCAACATTATCAGTCACTCGAAGTTGTGTGTTTTGGCGACCTGGTCCGTCCTTTAAGCTCTGTTTTTGGTCACCACCAACTCCTGAGGCAATATTTGGCTCTTAAGCTGTAAAATGCTCCACTGTGCACCAGTTGGTCTCTAAAACCTGGATTATAATCCCAAGCAAACACAGAAAATTATGGCCACTATGGATTCATCTTAGCTCAGCTTGTTGTAGCATAGCAGCCACACCAAAATTGAGATGTCTGCACACATCCAATGAAAACATCCTCTGATAGCAAAATTTAGGTCACACAGACCTTACCGGACCATTCTGCTGTGTCTGCCTGCTGTTTCTTCCTAAGCAATCAGTGTACAGTGGGTTTTTAAAGCATTTTTGCTGAAAGAAGCTGCCTGCTGTGGCTGACAGTGGCGCTTTGAGAGTGGTTAGAGTCAACTAAAACATCCTTTCACATTGTATTTTTGCATTTTCTTAAATAGTTATTATGAAAATAACCATTACAGACATTCAAGGTATTTCAATTTATTCAATGGTCATTTAATTGGGCCTCAGTTTTAAAATCAAGGGCCTGAGAAAAATTTAAAGCTAGAAATTAGATTCAAGCTGTCATTCAAGCAGATCAGATTGTCCTGTGATTTCCTGTCTTTGCCAAAGGAAAGACAGTAGACTTACATGTCATTTGGCAGCAGAAACATTTTGACTGACATGACAAACATTAAGTTAACTGCACCTAACAAACACTACTGCAGCTTCCATGTCAAAAGATAATGACCTTGATTGGACTGATGATGTTTTTAATTAAATTGTATCCCACTGGTCAAAGCTTAGCTCACACCGTGAAGGAATCCAGCCCCACCATCCTTTAAATGATGAGCCAAGAGCTAATGAAATGTACAGCAAAGTGGTTGTTTTGAATTATTGTGCTTCTTTGTGGCCTCTTTTAATAAAGAATCAATTTGTCACGGAAAATAAATTGTGACAAGTGGAATCAGGTTGGTAAGTTGATTGCTGTAACCCTACTGTCATCTCTTGCTCTGTTCAACATGACAGCCTTCTGTAGCACGGGCCTTCATTTTCATAAAGGTCATTGATGATGCAGGGACACATCAACATAAATCTGATGCAGTGACAGCTGTGCCTGCGAGCCATCGCTCTCACAGCGCAGACCAATTAGAGAGGGTCTTGTATCAATCAGAAATCAAATAACATCTCATCAAAACGCACGTCTGTTTTTTGATTCCCCCTCCTCCCCCAAGAGAACCCAGTTCTCCCCAGATCCCAGCCCCATCACCCCACACCTCTTTTAGCTTCTGCCTATATCTTTTGATTTTTTTTTCAAACGTCCGTCCACATTTTACCAGTACGTACACTTCACAGATAGGCACTCACGTCCTCACACATGCTGACACACAGGAGCACACACACACACTGCCCAGGGCAGTGAGGGACAGTGCAGGTAACCAATCCAATTAACACCTTAATGAGGAGGTCCCCAGTCACAGTCTGACTTACTCTACATGCACAGCAGAACACACACACTCTCATCTTCCTGGATACAGCATGAAGCCCTCTTATGGATGAGCTGATGCAGCTGGAGTCTGTAGGTCATATTGTCCAAAAGAAAAGCCATCCCAGGTGAACATAATGATTCTAGCCAGACAGGGAAGGATGTATGTTTTTTTAGAACATAGTCTACACTGTTAATTGTGAAATACATGTA
This sequence comes from Lutjanus erythropterus, assembly GCF_056507025.1. NCBI lineage: Eukaryota > Metazoa > Chordata > Actinopteri > Lutjaniformes > Lutjanidae > Lutjanus > Lutjanus erythropterus. The sequence continues at coordinate 11,100,477 of NC_139331.1, forward strand.
CAAACAGTATTCTCTAATGCTTTATAAAGGCTGTTTGTCAAAACAAAACCAATAGGTTGGCTAATGGTAGCAACACACATTTTTTAACATATGACAGGCTTTAAAAAATGTTACTTGTCATTTGCTTTAGTATTTTGTCCAAATGGAAAGAAAAGGTGTCATTGTGTGAAGGTCCCTCTGGAAATTCATGAGTAAAAATAGTGTTGTAAAGTTGTATGTAAATAATAAGAGTAATTAATAAGTCATAATGGCTTTATTATTGTGAATGTGTTCTAACAGAAGGAAATTTTTCATCTCACTGTTGGTGTATATTCCATCTAAACAGCCATTTATGGGAGCTACTCAGCAGAAGGCGAAGATGTGTTTATTTTTCACGATTCCTGTGTTCAGGATGTTTTGGTCGGACTTGAAACATGGCTTGGTAACGTGATGGAACCAGGGTCCTCAAACATTACTATGAAGCCTCAGGAAACAACACACTAATGTACCTCAGCGACTCCAAATCAGCCAGATCAGCCGAGCAGTTCACTTCAACTCACTTCAGTTCCAACAACCTGACGCAGAAGAAAAAAAAATTCTATCCCCTCACCGTCTCATCCTCTGGCCCTGGTGGCTCAAACATGTCTGGAAATGTCCAATAATGTGTTTCTGGTCGTTTTCAGCAGACATGTCCTCGGTGTTTCAGAGCAGAGAAAGTGATCATTTTTTTTCCAGATTTTGAGTCCAAATTTTATATACCTGGTGACTGTTTCCAATAATTCAAAGTTGGTTGAGTGGCCGAGTCTGAACTGTTACGTGCTAACTAGCAATGCACACACAAACCATTTGACAGTTCCTTTCACTCTTGTTCTCTTTTCTTAAAGTCTAGAGATGAATGCTAATTCATCTAAGTCTGACACATTTTTTAACTGGTGTAAATGCATTTTTGCCTTAAAATGTGCGGCCCACACAAACCTATGACAGCCTGCATCTACTTGCATCTTCTTTATATGTGGTTTAGGCACCTGCAAAACTTGCTCAACATTCTTGTTCTCTCCTTACCAGAGAAAACCCACTGAAAGCATCATGGCATGTAAGCCACTTAGTAGCTTGCTCATTAGCAGACATTATTTAAATAAGCAACCAGATGACTTTCTCCAAAAATCTACATGACTTTGTGACAAGTAGCACTTCATCTTCTTTGTACTTGTAATACTGAGGGCAAGGGACTTCTAAGAGTTATCTAAGAAATAATATATAATCGAAACATAGTAATTCACTCATATAAAAACTATTTTTTTAGCCCACAGCTGCATCACTTTGTCTTTTTTGTACACACTTTCAACTTTGAACACATTTCTTTTTCACATCATTGGTCAATCCTGTGTTCCCTGCTATCCCATGGTGTTACAGTTCACTCTGATCTGATTTTAGAGCTAAACTAAAGCTGTGTTTGTTTTGATCACTTCAGAACCGATAAAGCCGTGTGTGTAAAGATTTTGAGAGCAAAATACTCTTAACTGTGACCAATATCAAATTACCAACCACAGGTGTCCAGTGTAAAATTTACCTGGTATTTATTGGCAGAATAAGACACAAATTAAATTTTGATGAGTATGTTTTCATTAGTTTTTAATCAGCTGAAGAAGAAAAAAATTGTTGTATATTTCTTACGTTAATGAGCCATTTATATCTACAGAAGGCAAAAGTTCTCTTCTACATAGGTCCCCATGTTGCACTATAATATTTCTACAGTATTCCAGAAAGGATAAACCAAACACTGTCTCTAAACACAGCATTTCACGATTTTTCGCCACTTTTGCAACCATTGTAGGTTCTCCTACACACTTAGAAAGGGAGGGTGAGGCAAAGTCTGCAAGCTCACCTCTAGATGTCACTATATCCTACACACTGGTCCTTAAAGTATACTGACAGGAGCTCTGACCATTGTCATTAAATATTACTTTATCCTATTTTGCATCTGTTTAAATAAATCTATTTATATAATGTAATAATGCAGAATGTATTTTTCATGAAAGAAAAAAAACAGGAGAGAGAGGTGTTATCCATTCATGTATCATGTAGTAAGAGTTGAATCCAGCATTGCTTCTTTGCATACCACACAGTTGTGGACAAACAGCACTGAAGTACATGAAAAATTCTCAAGTGTACGGCAAATCACAGCAGTGTGAAATGGACCGAGCTGCAATGCGCCTTGAGATTTCTCTCGAATATCAAGCAAAGATTAAGTAAAGCGTTTTGAGCAAAGGCATATACACTGCATGAAGCCTTGATTAAATTTGATTGTAATTGATTTTGCGCTAGTTTAATAATACAGAACCCCTGATGTGATCACATAAGTAAATAACAAGTGCTATTATTGTTATATAATTTCAGCATTAGTGATAGAACTTGTAATAATTGCACTATTAGATGCAGTGAGTAGAAGTTGAAGCAGAGAGAAGAAGACAGGAGGCTGAAGTTTTAGATCTCGAAGAAACTTTGAATCTCTCGCTTGTGATCAAAGCGGCAGAGTGACTCAACCTGAGCTTTAGTTTTAGCCAGTTGTTCTCTCCTCGGGGTTGGAATACAAGTTTGCCTGGAATAATAAAAGCACCTTGATGAGGCTCGGTGACGCACACAGCAGCATTAGGGTAGACAGTTTGATTCATGACTCTGACAAAATTCCTCTTGTTTATGATCACACAACATCTGTTGACGGTGAATCACTTCTTGTAATCAGCACTCCGCTGCCATTTGATCATTTTATCTGTCACAACATTGTGTGACTACGCGCGTGTGTGTGCATGTGTGTATTGGGGCACTTTGCAACACAGCACAGTATAGGGTGTTCTATTTTTGCAGTTCATTTACTTAGAGTGAACAATGGCACTAATAGACCGAGGTGAGAAGGAACTAAGTATGAATACTTTCTATTGTACTAAGTAGATTTTGTCAGGTATCTGTTCTTTACCAAAGTATTTTTCAGGCAGCCTTTTACTTCTACTCCCTACATCTGAACACAAATATCTGTACTATCTATTTCTTACATTTTCAAAACAGGCTTGTTACTTTAGTTTTAAGGCATTTGAGGAGAATTATTAATTATTTAATTATTTTTACCTTTATTTCTCAACATCAAGACTGAACACAAAAAAGACGATTCCTTGTGTATCCATTTGTGACAACAGGTCATAACAGATGCAAAGGGACGAAAAAGATGTAAAAGAAACAAAAACAGTATAACAGACACAACAAGACGAAAATGACGTAACAAGACATAACAAGATGAAGAAGTGCAACAGATGTAATAACACAAAAGCAACCTAAAATTAAATTAAGAAAAAAAAAAAAGATAAAAGAGTTAACAAGACAAAAACAATGTAGCAAGATGCAAGAAGACGTAACAAAACATAAGAAGAAGAATACAACATAACAAGACGCTATAAGACAAAAACAACCTAAAAGACATAGCAGAACAAAAATGACATAACAAGACTTAACGAGACATAAAATGACGTAACAAGACGTATGAAGATGAAAACTACGTAACAAGACAAAACAGAAAAAGGTGAGGTTCAGTTAGCTTTGCACAGAAACAGGCAGTAGAAATGTTTTATCCTGCCTCTACTTTTTCACTCTTACTTGAGTAAAGAAGTTGAATCAGTACTTCTACTTTTATCACTCTTTTTCTACACAACTATCTGTACTTCTACTTTTGCCACCTCTGTTAGTAGACCGTGTGTGTGTGTGTGTGTGTGTGTGTGCTGGGATCATTTCCAGCAGAGAATCAGTGTTAGATGAATAAAGCCATAATCAGCGTGTGAACATGCACACACTCGCCGTTGAGGGGCCGATGATGGTGGCAGTTTTTTCTTCATCAAAGCCGATAAACATCAATGAGCTGTTCAAACACCCTCCACCGCCATTAATTAGAATGTACCAAATACCAAAGACGGTGATGTAGCAGCTCGAACAAATAAAGCTGGAGTCTGACCCTGAAAATCGGAACCTGACTGTTATCCATTTGTTTTTGAAGTGAGCGCCTGTGCTGCTGCCACTTCTAATTCCAAACACTAATTCAAAGAGGATTCGTAGGCATTTTTTCTAGGTCAAACATCACAACTTTGAAAATCCTTTTTCCCCCTCTCCTTCCCTTGCTGTTGTTTTTTTTTTTTTTCCTGGCGTTTCTGCTTTACTAAATAGCACTTCTGTTGAAAATGACAGGAGTAAAAAAAGAAAAGAGGGGGAGGCCAAGCTGTAAAGGTTACAAAGTAGAGCTGAACATATAATGCAAAAAGCTCGCACAAGTTGGCTCTCTCAATCCCTGAGAAATGCTTATAACACCAAGAGGCAATGCTTTTCTAACGTCGATTTGTTTTCCGTGTTCTGCCACCGACATGTCTTGCACTAAATCTTCCCCTGCTCCCGGTAGAGCCATGAAACAAAAGCCAGAATGCCAAGAGAGGCTGTGGGACCGAAAACACGAGACCTTGATCCAGAAGGGCTTAGCCATCAGCTGGCTTGAAGGGTGTCGCAGACCTTCAGCGACTGCCATGTGCTGAAGTGATAATCTGTGATTTTTCTCTCTTATTCTAGCAACACGTTGGTGCTAAATGATCACCTCTGTGATGTTTTGCAGCAGTCTGCCCGGCGATCACTTCAGACCAGTGTCACAGTTCCTTTGACATCACTGGACTGACAGCAGCTGCCACGACCACAAGCATGGGCTCCTCTACTGAGATGACTAAAGAGACTATAAATAACAGAGCAAGATTTATGTGCACAGACATTCATGTCTTCTTTATTAAACATGTATTAAATCTGGACTATATGACTGTATAATAATGGTTAATTAAATAACAAACAAATGCCCTTCAAGCCTATTCACTGGTGCCAGAACTGCTTAATGCCAAAGTGAAATTAAACTGACTAAGTATCAGTACATACATATATATATATATATATATATATATATATATATATATATATATATATATATATATATATATATATATATATATATATATATAAACCCTAACCCTATGTGTTGGTAGATTTGGCCAAAAGGCAATCTCAGAACCCACTGGCTATTATTTCACAGCAATTTAACATTTTATTATCTTTTTTTATAAATTATATGCATTTATAGTCAGATATCTGTTAGAGATTAGGCTCCAACTCCATTTTTGCATCTGAAGTTGCTAATCAGACTGTAAACAATGGCCACGGAAAAGGAAGTTTTGATCTACATATCCGCTGGCTACACTAGAAGCATAGCTAATGAGTTCCAAGATTGGTAGAAATAGTTCACAATATCACTTAAATTCCAATACTGACAGGTAACCAGCCGGGAGTCGATATCGTTCACTTTTGACAGCTGCTTCTGCAGTGTAGCATACGGACTACTAAGGTTTCATTACTGTGAGTTTTGACAGTCATTTGTCATTATCGGCTGGACTGATAAAACAAAGACTAGTGCTAGCTAATGCTAACCAGACCACCAGCTTTCTGTAATGTTGGACATGAAACACAAACAAAAATTTAACATCCGGTTAGAATCACTGTTAATGTTAGCAAAATAGGTTAGCTGTTTTCCGTGATCCTAGCAGAATACTGATGTTCAGTACATGCATTTATCTTCTTTAAAACCAAGTCTTCAACGTGAACTGACTGTACTGTACCACCATTGTGACTAATGTAATCAGCAGCTTTTAGCTGTTCTCCTCAATGGCGACAAACAGCACCGCTGTCAGCTCAAATGTAATGCACAGTATGTTACTTCCTGGTTAAAAGCTTAATTAAAGACACTGAAAACCACAGAAACAACTGGAATAGTGCACAAAGTAGAGTGCAGATCACCAACAGGCAACCAGAAAAGAATATTCAAGTATCACCCCTTTGTAATCACCTGAAATTAAATTATATATTTTTTCATCAACTGTAATGAATTACAATTACATTTATTTTGTAATTTAATTACATGCACACCTCCCTCATTATAATGTGATGATGGCTGCAAATCATTGGCTGCTGAATGAACTTTACAGTGCTTGTACTTGTACTTGCTTTGAACTGAGTTTTTCATGTAATGGACTGCATTTGAACAGTGAAAAATTGCCTTTGCTTAGTGAAGTCAGGGACTAGAAGAAAAGTCACTGAATCTGAACTGAACAGAATGATTCAAACTGACAAAATGATTAGTAATTTCCAAAACACATTGCAACTCTGATATGGTTAAGAACACTGGAAAGATTGTGGTTACGGCATATAAACTATGGTTAAGGTACGGTTGGGAAACTGAAATCCTTGGTAAACTTCTCAAATACCACACTGACTATTGACAGCAACTATTGTCCTGCAAGTTGGATGACAACTTAGACATAAAATCTTTAAAAAACCTAATGAAATTCTTCACCACTCCTCAGTCCTGTCTCATTCTTCAGCTCTTTTTTATCCTCAAAAGGCAGTACTCACTTTCACTCAAAATTTGGAACGGAGACACTTCTCTTCGACATAACAAAAAGAGTTTCATTTCACTTGATGTTTTTTGGTGGTGGTGTTGTTGCTGCTTTACCTGGGTCGGTGCTGATTGTTTCTTTTTGTGTTTAGTCAGGGCAGTTTAATGCTATGTGGCCAGTTTTGCTATTTATTCTGAACAAACCACAGTTGATATAAAATTCATTAATTCCTGTGCACCCAAGGGTTTTTCCTGGGAAATGGCGACACACTTATCAGTGTTTACAACTGCACATAGAAAAGGAAAAGTGGAAATTAATTTGATTTACATTAAAATGTCACATATTATTGCTTGCATTCTTGCTTTTATGCAGGCCCTGGCTGGCACGCAGACACTAAACTTACAGTAAAACATGAGTGCGACTAAAGCACTACCTTGGGATCTCTGCAGTTGATCAGAATGATCCTCTGAGGTCTATGTTTAGACATGAGAAACCCCTGAGGCTGAGAGGTTTGTTTTGTTCAACAGGGAATACAGTTAAACTACACCATGATGAAAGTGTGTCACACACACAGCATGGCACCCGTGGTGATAAAAGATCATAACTGACTGTTGAGCCTCTGAAGAAAAACTGCATGCTGACAACACTGGCACTATAATACAATTAGAAAACATCGAAATACGACAGTTGACGTTTCCTTTAATGCCTTCGCCAGGTATTGCGCTGCTTCTTTGATCAATCCAACTTTATTCCTGTGTAACCACCGTAAACTTCGCTATGGTGCAAATGTTGCAGTGACAAACACTCTTGTGGTATAATGTGGACACTTCGTACAAACAGAAAGAAAATGAAACCTAATTCACCATGTAAAACATGTCATTGTACAAATTCTTGTGTTTCTGGTCTGTTCTGTGTCGCTGTTGTTTACTGGTTTGTTCAGGTTGTTCCACAATAAGCTGTAACCATCGCTTACTGTGAAGTAGGATGTTTAGGCTAACTGAAAGGAACTGCAACTTCCACTGCCACAAAAAAAGAGTGTTGTTATTTCGGTGCTTTGTCCACCACAGAGAAACCAAAGAAAATTCAAATCACTCATTGGAATGGAAACCTTAAGTCAGGCTTACAAACTCAAGTGGGACAAAAAGGTGACCAGTTCTAAAATAAAGCCCTTGTCAAGGAGCATGAGGGAACTAATTAGAATTATTTTTTTTACAGTTTTAACATTAAGATCACATGATACACTCTGATGCATTAAATTAGAGATAAGAGATGCATGTTATCCAGGGTTTCTTTTTTCTTCTTTTGTTGGAATTAAACACGTCAACCCTGATGATGTACATCTCAACACCTTGCATTCGCAAGTACACAAGGGTCCCCTAGGTAAAAAATTAATCATCAGAAGGTGTACACATAGGCTCTGTGCAGAGATCTGTGTACCCCCACATAGTTATGACCGACTTGTTACACTACAACAAGCTACACTTCATCATCCAAGTGGACTCCAGAAAGTAGTATGAATAAAACTACTTTGCGTCTGTCCACCAAAACAGTGAGCAAAACACAACGATGATCGGAGTGATGTAGAAAGAATGACATGAGTGTAGTGCAACCCACATAGTGTAATGCAACCAGATTGACCACATATCCTTGCGTATAAATCTTGCTATCTTATTGGTGATGGCCTTATTATGAGATTCTGCCAAGAATGGCAAAAAAATACCTTAGCATGTACTATGATCAGCCACAACATTAAAACTGCTGACAAGTAAAGTGAACAATATTAATCATCTTGTTGCAATGGCACCTGTCAAGGAGTGGCTTATGTTGGGCAGCAAGTGAACAATTCTTGAAGTTGATGTGTTGGAAGAAGATAAATGGGCAAGTGTAAGCAAGACTTTGACAAGGACCGAAGTGTCCAAAATGGCAGGTCTTTTGGGATGTTGCTGGTGTGCAGTGGTTAGTCCCGACCAAACCTGATCCAAGGAAGGACAACCAGTGACTCAGTGACAAGGTCACGGTTGCCCAAGGCTCATTGATGTCATGGGTAGTAAAGTGTAGCCTACCCAGTCCGATCCCAGCCACAAATTGCTGGAAAAATTCATGCTGACTGTGATGTCAAAGGTGTCAGAACACACAGAGCATCCCAGCTGTGTATGCATCAGAGTCAGAGTGACCTTGCTGACCAGTCCACCATCGAAAGCGCCTACAATGGACACCTGAGCATCAGTACTGGACCATGGAGCAATGGAGGAAGATGGCATTGACAAAGTATTGACTTGGCAGTTAGTTTTAATGCTGTGGCTGATCGCTTTACGCACAACAAACTGAAGGTAGAAAAGTTTAGCTGGTTGGTCAAAAGTGTAAGCAGCTTATTCCGACTGATACGTTACTGTTATTAGTGGCAACCCCTATTGGGCATAGAAAGTATGACAGGAAAAGGAGCTAAAAAGTCTGCATTTAGAGGAAAAGGGCAGGATTTTTCAGGAAACTAGGGTTCAAGTCCTGTGTAAAACAAAAAGTAAATAGAGAGTAAGTAGAGTAATTTTAAGTTTTGAGTAACATAAAATTTTGTTTCATTATCTCTGTTGCGCATTTTACAACATAAACCACATTTGTTCATGTATGTAATGTAATGTTAATGTAGTTAAGAGCTGACCTGTCATTGCTGGTATATGTTGTTTTCAGGGTAACTGACAATCGACCTATGCTGGAGTTTAGGTATGAGGATGTGTTGAAAAGTTACAAGACTGGCAAAAATCATTCTCTGTCTATCTCTTCAGCATATGTTGGATGCTGCATCTCTCACAGCCTGAGGCTAGATGATGCTTCAAAGTCTCATCAAGACGAGTGGCAGGTGTTGGGGTGTGAACTTGACCAATTGAGTAGGAGGAGAAAGGTGGAACTGATGACACACTTCCTGCCTCAAGGCATGAAGTTACTGTTATTAGCTAAGTGTTTATCATGAACATTAAAGAGGTTATGCCTCTGACGGCTCAGAGGTGAAGTTTGTACAGCAGCAATTACCTCAATAGGTAGGGTGGTCAAAGCTCCGTAAGTCATAATTTGGTTGTTTTCTTTTTAAGTGAGCCTCACATTAAGGCAAAGGGACCTCATCCCAAGGGCAGCACGGTGCAAAAACAGTTCCAGCTTTGTAATGAGGTAAAAATTACAAAGCTTCTCTGACCCTGCGCCAATGCCAAGGGCTTTACGGCTTTATGTGCCTATTTATGACTACTTCCTGGGTGCAGCAGCTGAGAGGAGGGGTGGCGAGCGCAGGGTGCCACTGTGGCTCTATCACTCTATTAACAAAGGGAGGACACACAGAAGAGCAGCACATTCATCATCTCGCCAGCAGCCGGCCCTGGTGGAAAAGACAATACACATTGCTCTGAGCTCACATTTGCTTGTGGTGCCGCAGATGTGCGTGCGTGTGTGTGTGTGTGTAGCGGATGGTGTTAGATCCCTGTGTAGTTGAGGTAAGTGATGGCGACATCCCACAGATCCTCTCCAGACAGCTGGGAAAACTCTAATGAGCCTGTGAACCTGCTGCGAAGTGAGTGTGTGTATGTGTGTGTGGAAGTGCGAGGATGTGTGTGTGTGTGTGTGTGTGTGTGTGTGTGTATTTACCTGGATGTGTACACAGTTCTTTCAAATCAGTAATTCTGATCCCAAGACTGAATAAAAATAGAACACTTTTAGAATGATACATCTCTTATGGTTTGAAAACAGCTCTTCACGTTCCCTAAATATAAATACAAATGAAATCAACTCCGTCTGAAGCGCAGCATCAGCTGTCTCCCTTGGTAACGCAAAGTCCTGCCTGCTTCCCGCCAATCCCCATAAAAAACAGTTGGTGATAAACACTATTCTGCACGGAGGTTTATTGTTAATACAGATTGAATTCGTGTGTGTGTGTGTGTGTGTGTGGCTTGAGCTGTGTGTCATTCATGACAGCCGCCCAGCAGGAGGGGAACACACTCCATCTTGTGACCTTCGCGGGTGCTAACGTCGTTGCCATGGCAGCACGGCTTGATGCTTTCTGACAGGTCTGATTTGCCCTTGACAGAAATATGGCTGCAGGCCTCGCCATCTCCCCCTTGTCCTTGTCTCATATACAGTATATACAGTATCATATTCACACACATACAAACATCCATATGCCCACACACATGCTTTCATACAGTTAAATTACATTTAAACTTTACAAGCTCATGGCGAGCTTCCCAGCTGCGAGGCCCCCTGCTGGTGTGATACAGCTCAAGACTAAAGTGAGACGAAGCCGTTTGAAGAACAGAGACTTTACACGTTCACAGAGAGCGCAACACACTCCATCTATCCTCCCTCCTTCTCTCTCTTCACTTGACTTCCCCGTGTGACTCTTTATCTCAGGCTGGTTCACAGGCTAAAGGTTCAATAAGGGTTGGACGGAATCACAGGACGGGGGCGTGTGACTTCACGTCCCCACCACTAGTGTAGTGAGTCATGAGAGGAGATATTTCACTATATAATAGATGGCAGTGTAGTGAGATAACCTGAAATATCTGATGATGGTGCGAGCACACACACACATAAACACACACACACACAGCACTTCCACTATTCTCCCTGCTCTTAATCTCTGTCTGGGCTGCATGGGGACCCTGAGTGCACCTCCCTGACGTTGACAAAGCGCTATGGGTGTTTTTGGCAGTCGTCCTCCCCCTCGTCTCCCCCCTCAGCTACCTGCTCACCACTTCATCAAAACCACGGGCACCAAAACGGCGAGGGATCCATCAACTTCCCACGCTGAGAGATGATGTCATCAACGAGGGACGTCTCCCGGGGGATTGTTGCTGATGGCTGACATGGATCAGAACCATGGCGAAGGTAAGTAGCCTGCAGTACTGCAGTGGAAAACAAGAATAACACTGCATCAACTACGCTGAGATGTGAAAATATCTGCGCTTATGTTACATTTTCCCCATTTAATAGCACAAACATGGTCATACTTTAGAACTGTGCAAAAGAATGAGAGTCAAGCTATTGCTTGTTTTTATTTTGCACTGTGGACGTGTATGTTTTTTGAGAGCTACAGTTTTTTCATCCCATGGCACAAAATAATAAGAACCTTTAAAATAAACATTTTTCTTTTCACTTCAATGAAACAAATTCACAAAGATTTTTTTTTCTATGGGTGTAACTCACTGTGGACCCCAAGGACAAAACAAATATAAATGGGGAAAGCACAAATATGAAAAGAAAAACGCTTGCATATTAAAACACACATGAGTGAAAGCCCGATATTGGGGGAAATATACTTCAAATCCAGAAATCATACATAGATAAAACAACAGACAACAGAAACGTCCAGCAACAGATGGCGCTGAATAAATCCCCCAAAGTGTTGGAAAACTGATACAAAAGACAGCGCAAATATAAAAGACATACCAAAGAATCACACAAGAGCCAAGAATTGTGTGTCTGGACAATAAAAAAACATTTATTTGAAAGTTTTGTATTGTTAAAAAATACCAAACTGACACAGAACTGTGAGTTATTAGCAGTGGTGGGCAAGTTACTCCAAGGTCCATTAAGGTGACCAGATTTTCAACTTTTTGTGGGACTGCACAGCATTTTTCTCCCTTGTCCCATGTCTGACATGTTGAAATCATGAGCCACATTTTGGTCAAAAATCAAACAGGAGATACAGCAGGGTGTCTTCACGTCTTCGCTGCTCTGTAAATTGCGCACACCTGGGTCAAATGCAGGCTGACCTGTCATCATCTTTGCAATCCTACACCCAACAGGGAAAATTGTGAGTCACCACAAAGTCAAGAAAAGGAAATGCAGCTACAATGAAGACTGGGAGACTTCTTATTTATTGTGTGCTACTGAATCAACCAGATGGCAAAGTACAGAAATGGCAGACATGTTTATTTTTAATAACATTGGTAATGTATTCCACATTGTCCCCCACAAACATTGTGTCATATTTGGTTTGTTGGGATCTCATGAGTCCAGTGTGTATGATTCATGGGGATTTATTGGCAGAATAAGGCAGAAACATAATATAATTCATGAGTGTGTTTTCATTAGTGTATATTCACCTGAAAAGAACAAGCTAAAATGTCAAGGCAACTAAGTAACTGAAACATATTTACTGAATTTCAACCTCGTCATTACTTAAAGAAATTAACAGTAGCTGCTAAAAATAGTAATATTATCTCACTGACACTCTAGTCTCACTTGGTGCTGGAGAAACATCTGGCTCCACTCATTTCCATTCTGAAAAAACACTGCATGGTTTGTATTTCCCTAAATCAATCACGGTCATCTTAGGTGGCACTATGCTGCTCAGGATGCAGTGACGGCGCCCTTGCCAAATAGTCATTATTGCTAATTTCTATGTGAAGTGATGCTAACTGCCAACTAATGTTAGTGAGTTAGCATTACTACTATTTGCCTACTTAACCATTAGTCTGCAATGTTAGCTATTAGCTGAACAGTGCTACTGTCATAGCCTGTAGTGCATACGCTTCTTGTTATTGTGCTTTTCAATGCACCTTTTTCATGGCAGACACTTTGACGTTATAAATGCCCTCTTGATTACACGTTTGCTTCTCCAGGACATGCTGTGAAAAAAGATATATGATTGCAGTTCACATGAATATTATTTGAATTTGTTGGTGTTGGTCTTGTATGTGTTTTTCCATGCAAGACCATTTTTTAGGAGTTGCATCAGCTTTCCTGGGTTTCGAAATTGCAGCTGTTTCTCTCATATTTGTGCTTTCACCCCCGTGTTTTGGTATATGCAGCATTTCTTGGAGTGCATTTCTTTGAATGTTTGTCTTTCGGTCTTGTATGTCTTTTTCTCCTCAAGGGCCACCACAGAAAACATTTTTAAAGTTTGAAGTCTTGCATACTTTTCAGGGTTACAGCGAGGGCTTCTTGTTAAGTTTTACATATCAGCTCATCATGGTTTTCTCTTCTGCTTCGTCATCTAACCTCAGAGTGACTCGGGCATTTGTGTCATAATTGGGCTGAGTTGTTTCTTGACCAACACCATCACCAGCTGCCACAGCATGTCTCAGTGAGTATTGAACTCTATTTTTGCATGTCCTGGTCTTCCAAAGAGAGTGCCCGGAAAATAAGGAACAAACAGTGGTCCTCCACAGGACTTTGACATGTACACGATGAGTACACGACTGTGTACTCTGTGTTATTGTGTAATCTCTCTCTATAGCTGCTGTAAATCCTATTTGAGGTAATGTACAACACTTTAAGGCTCCCTAAGTCCTCTTGCCTGACACTCATCCTGAATTTGCATTTCGCTCTTCTTTTCATTATTCTGGCTGTATCTGGTTTTCTTTTGGTAGCTCTGAGTAACGCAGTCAACAATGATTGGACCCTAGTTTAACCAATTAAAAACTCATTAGGGCACAATTAGCTGAACACTGGTCCTCCTTTTCACTGCTGTGTTGTGTGCTTTTGTCACATATTAGTGTGTCCCTTGTACCTGTGTCGCCCGTACCTGTGTATGTCATTTTACTTTCCCCTCTTTACAAGAAGAATTTGGATTCCCCGCTCAATTCTTCAGCCCCTTAATTGACATAATTACAGGATTACAGTGTAAAGCTGCCACTCTGTCAGTCCTGGGCTGTAACCAGCGAGGTGACAGTGCCGAGGCGGGATCCACGCGCCGCCTCTCGGTTTGACACCGACATCCAGGAGGACAACAAAGATAAGGGCGGCTAGAGGGAAAGCCCTCGTTCTGACAAGAGCAAATTAACCTGCTGTGCCCAACAGAGAGCTGCCGTTATCTCCTCCCTTTGCCCCATTCATACTCCTTCCTCCTCCCTCATTTCCTCCTCTCCCCTGGGCCTCCTTTTGAAATTTTTGCTTTATTTTTTCCTGTTGCTTTTGAATCATTATAACTTTTGAGCTGGTGTATTGTCATCAGCTGCAGGCATGCATTTTTTGTTCCTACTTATAATCATATTGAAACCTCTTTCTTCTATTTCTACACTGTAAAAATAAACTTTGTCTTAACTTTAAAAAAGTTAGACTGAATCTGACAAGTTTAGGTAATTTTGTCATGATTCAATCACAATAAATAAAGTTTCAGTGGTACTTGAGAAAATGCTCAATGAGCTTAAGATATTAAGTTGAATCAACAACAAATTTGATTTTTTTCTTTGATTTTCTCATTTTTAAGTTCTTCATATCATACAAAGAACTTCGCTTCAGCTGCTCCTGTTGAGCTGCTCTCAGTGAATATATTAAAATTTAAAATTATGGAGGGTAGGAACAGAATTCAATACTAACCTCTTATCATGGCTCACAGTATTTTCAATATTGTGAAAACAGCCTTGACTTATTTTTTTACAGATTGCGAGTTCAGGTACATGTTGTCTATTAAGACTATTAAGAAAAAGGGTCTTAAAAGTTTTAACTCTCAAACAATGCACACTGGGAAATCTGCTAATGTGTGTTTCTTAACTTAATTAATTATTAATTATTACTCAATTTAAACCCAAAATATTTCAATTCTGCTGCTGGAGATCTCTCTCATGTTAAAACAAGAACAAAAGACTGATGACATGAAGCAGTGTGATCATTTTCTTTAGAAACTTGATTTAATAAGTTGATTGAACATATGGTTTTAATGAGTTTATTGAACTCTGTGCAGTATATTCATTCAAATCATCATTTTAAGTCAAAATACTTTAAGTTAGAACTGATGTTTCTAATTTCTGATGTGTTCTGACAATAAATACTAGAAATTTTAAGTTTAATTAACTTGAATAAATATAACTTGCATAGTGTAGTTAAGGAGGAAAGAGTTGATTTCACTAAATTACTATGTTTTCTTTTTACAGTGTACTCTTTCCCTCCCACTCTCACTTCCATTTACCAAATGAAATAAATAAAACTTGTATATTTACATTTAAAGAAAATATTGGTTTATTACACTGCAGGATTTTTTACAGTGTACTCTGTCCCTCCTACTCTCACTTAGTCCCATTTACCAAATTATCCCTCTCATTCTTGTTTCCTTTAAAGATGCATTTAATTTCCCTACAAGATGACCACTCAGTCTTTCCTGGACTCTTTCCCTATCCTTCTTTCTTCCTTTTTCCATCCGTCCTCTCTCATTATTGGCGTAGCCGCGCAGTAGCCTCCGGCATCTCACCTGGTGTGGGTCGTTGCTAATCATATCCTGGAGCTAAATTGACTAAAATGGCATCTTTATCAGGCCTTTGTTGTCCATAATACCTCTGCAGCACCCCAGGCATGGATTAAACCCTTACATATCTGAAGTCATCTGCCGCAGCCAAAGTGTGTGTGTGTTATGTCCGTTAGCGTGTGTGTTTGGTCTTCTTCACCTTGTAGGAGCCCTAGCGAGAGGTTAAATAGAGCAGCAGGTTGTGGCCGCTCATACATACATGTATGTGATGTATAGGTGGTTGCCTGTTTGCTTACCCGTGTGCAAAGGGAGGACCCACAGTCTCATGTCTAATTAAGAACAGCAAGTCGGTTAATAGAAATACTTGTGTGTTAACATGTTAAGTGACCTCCCTTAACATCCCCACATACACTGTAAAAAAAAAACATATATTTGTTTAAAATTTATAAAGGTTGTAGCTGGACTGCTTGAAAATTTTAAGTTGATTGAATTTGAAAGACAAGTTGAGCTAATTTTGTCATGATTCAATCAAATTAAACAACTTTTATAGTCAAATAAACTTGATAATAATTAAGTTGTACTTGAGAAAACATGTTTAGAAATACTGAATTCAATGCTAAACATCAACATGGGTCGCAGAGTTAAAACAAGCAAAACAAGCAACCATGATTTATCTTAAAGTGCACACTGTAAAAATCAGGGATGCACGGCCAGAGACCGGAACTGGACGGTTTTCAGCATGACCAGCCCTGACTGGTGACCAGCCAGTCAGAGTCACATATCTGATTCTGTGCCCGTCATTGTCACACAGGAGTTCTGCATGATGGTCATGTCATGCGCGTAGCAGACAAACTGACCAGGATATCAACACAGCGCTGATAACAGCTACACACTCAGACACATGCTTGCTTGAAGCTGGTGTCAGCGACAGATTCCAAGAACAGGATAAAGAGAAGACACAGTCTACAACGAGACAGAGCAGCTGACAATGTTGCAAAGCAGCCGTAAACTTTGTAGTTCTTCAGGCTAATGTTAGCCAGCAGCAGACTGCTGTTCACAGAGGGACAGTTAAAATCTCACCTCCTGTTCTGGCTAAAGAATAAACAACCTGTGTTGATGTGTCTCCTCAATGATTTTCTCATCCAGAATCATTTGACTTCTGCGTCTGTTTGTCTCAAGGCAAAGTTTTACTGCAGCAAACTGTTGCACCGCGTCAGTCTCCGGTTTGTTTACATCTGCTTCCACAGCAGATCACATGAATCGCGTCCCGCGAAATTCACCCAATTGCTAATCTTAATATAAAACTATAATAAGGCCTGGCTGTAACCTGGAGGACTTTGAGAAAATGTAAATATTTTTTAATTAATATTTAATCGTCAGTGTTTTATTTTTATATAACATCCAATTTAATTTTTACAAGAAAAGCTGCAAAAATGTTTGTGAATGCTGTCAATTACAGTTCTTAGAAAGACTGAAAATTGGAATTGGCCAAAATCACAATCGGCAGGTCAGACCCTTAAAAAAAATTGGAAATCGGAATCAGGCAAGAAAGTTGAAATTGGTGCATCTCTAGTAAAAATCATACAGCATACTAACAGACTTCCCAGCATGCACTGTCTGAGAGTTAAAACTCTCCTGAACTCCTTCTTTTTTTTAAGTTTTAAGAAAATATGGTGAAAATTTGAAGATAAGTCATGTCACCTCAACTTGTTTTTTCAAATTCAGTAAACTTAAAATTCTAATGGGCTGTCCATGCCAAGAACTATGACTATATCATTGGAAAAATTGTTCTAACCTAAGTGGAGTCCACACCATAACTGTAAAGCTGCAGTCCAGAGTCCTCCATCCACTTGAGTGATTTTTACAATGATATTCTTATAGTTATAGTTATTTTTCTTGGTGTGGACATCACTTAAGACAGCCCAGACACTAACTTTATAACTTTATATTTTTTTACATTGTATGAGACACACAGCAGGTTTCCATTATATATGTTGTCTTCAAACTACAGAAAATAAGGTTTTCAGGTTAGTTTTAACTCTCAAAGAATGCATGCGGGGAAATTCCTTTAGAAATGTATGAGTTTTTGAGGTTTTGTACAGTACATTTATTCAGCTTATCATTTCAAGTCAAAAGACTGGAAGTTAGAAGAATTCATGTTTATGAAGTCTGAAGTGTTCTGAAAATAAATATTAGAAATTTTCTGTTGAATTAATGAGAAAAGATTAGTTGATTCCACTTAATTCCTCTATGATTTTTCTTTTACAGTGTAGCCACTTAAGGCCTTAATGTTGCCACCCCGTGTTGAAGCTACAGGTAGACTCGATCTCTCAGCATGACCTCTGCTGTCAATACAGAGTCAACCTGAGTGACGTGCTGTTCATTTGTCTCTGCCTCCCTCCACCTCTGCAACATCCGCCCTCCCTTTGTTGTCATTCTCTATAGCTAAAGCTCTCACTCACCTCCTGCTAATCACAAAGTTACACATGTGTGTGGCATACAGCCATACTATACAGTTTACACAGCTACACACAGCATTGTACATGTGTACGCTGATCACACACACGTTAATTAGAGATTGATGAAAATCCACAGGTGAGGACCGGTTTGTGTAACTAAATGAGGCCTCTGTCTGTGTGTGTGTGTGTGTGTGTGTGTGTGTGTGTGTGTGTGTGTGTGTGTGTGTGTGTGTGTGTGTGTGTGTGTGTATGAGGATGTTGAGGCTGGACAAAAACACAACGAGCCCATCAGGCTCACGCCGACACCTCTCACAAACGGACGCTTGTGGGCAGATCAATCGCGCTGTCAATCCAAACCCAGTTTACCTCCTGTTTCCATTGTTGTTGCAGTTTAGGTTCACAGACGATAGAGATCAGTGCAGGAATAATAATAAGCTGCAATTTTCATTTATTTAGAATAAATACAACCTTGGGTCTCTTGTCGATCCTTCCATGTCTCCTCTCCTTTTCATTGCCTGTCCATCTCCTGCCTCCAGTAATCCCATCATGCTCCACACAAGAGCTTCGCTCCTTCTCATAGAAACTGTGACTGTAGATTATTCTCAAGTGTAAATCAATGTGACACTGCTTATGAAGAGACAGCTAATCCGATTTGATAAGAGGTTGTTCAGAAATGTGTGATGGTGTATTGGTCTATTTGGCCCACTAAGCAGTTGACTGTTTGACTGGAACTTGGAGTTAGCAGATATCAATCCCCCAACTTTTTACTGTTATAAAAAGTATGCTCTGAATCAACTTTTCATTTTCCTATCGACATTAATTCTTTGAATCAATTCAACAGCTGGCAATAGATTTTTTTACGAGTAGGACTAGGACTAGTACAGTAGCAGTCTTAATGATAAAGGTGAGGTAGCAAACACTGCAGACTAACAATTGGTTAGTGTAGCGTACTGTAGTAAGTGTGTAAGCATGAGAGAGGGCGAGTGGCAGATTAATTACTGTCTGGTGTTGGTCTGACAGGAAACGTAAAGTGTAAGTTAGAGTTTGTCAGTGAATAAAGGCTGCATCTTCTCAAGGCCAAAGCAACGTTACTCATTGTGTGTTATTTCCCAATTGCAGGAATAGCATTGCTCTGACAATCAGCTCCATCGAGGGAGTAATGCTTGCAATGCAGTGGAGTGGTGTTGAGCTGTTTTACAAAAGTTTTACACAATTACTGCCTCTATACTGTATACCCCATTAAAATGTCAGGAAGGAAGATATGAAGGAATAGATGCCATCTAAGCAAATCTCACAGGCAGATGCAATAGAAGATACCTTGGACTGCATGACACAACATGTAAAACAAGTGAAGTATCTGAGATGCAACAAATCCAAACTTTGTATGATAATTGCTGCACGAAAGCCAATAAGTTATAGGTAGTGTTAATGTTCTTGGGCCGCCTATAGCTCAAGTTAACATTAACTAAGAGCGATGAAGATCTGAGATTGGTCCGCTTCGTTGCAATGCATGCATTCAACCTGAGCTGAACAAACATGAACCAATGTCTTCACCCTTTTCTGTGTTGCAGCAGTTTCAGTAAACATTGTTTACTTTGTTCAACATTTATTACCTCCGATCCAACATGATCCTCTCAGTTGGAGTTTCCATTGATTGAAATAACCAAAGAAACTCACCATAGTGGCATGTAAACCCCAGAGAGATGCAGACACACTAGTGCCCAAATATAAATACACAAAAGTATAGGCCAATTATTGATACTATGGTGTTGGCTCTCGGTAGCCTACGCATAACTATAAGTCAGACTGACACTGTCCATCAATCATTGATGGGAGGCCAACAGAGGAGTTAACCTGCTGTTCGTAATTCCATAACTTTTTTTTAGAAAACACAAATTATGACTTGATTCAAGACTTGCTGATAGACAAGGCGTGAGACTGTCCCTATTCTGATCAAAAGCTAATTTAATTAATTTTTTTTAAACTAATTTGAAGTGTGTGTTATAAACTGTGCTACACTCACATTTTTCTAGGACGCTCAGCTCTTTATTTTATGAGGTCCTTAAACAGTGGATTGGGGATTAAGTTGGTATCTTTACTGTTGCCCAATTGATCCTGAATTCTAATGCTCACGTCTTTAAGGGAAATGAACGAGGTGAATGAGGTATTAATGGTTTTTGCCTCAAAATATGTCAGAGCCACTGACTGTTTGCTCAAGATTTTTGGATTGAATACGGATTTCTCACTAGAGATCTTTGGATTAATAAGGATTTCTGTGTATCTAATATCTACATACTGCAGCTTCTCTTCATTCTGCCTCTCAATGACGAAACAACTGCGTCCGTCAGGTTCGTTTCTTACTGGAGAACATATTGTACTAAACAAATTGATGAGGAGCACATGAAGACACAATTAGTCATAAAAAAAAACAAACAAAATGCTCTGATTGTTTTAGAGCGCTGTTGGCTCCGACATGTAACAAAAAAATGTTGGTTTGAGGCCACTGGCGACTTGGCAAAAACAGGTTGAGCCTTCATCCGTTCCTGTCTTTTTCCTCTCAATGCTGGTTTCATTCCAGTTCTGGGAACACACTGTGAATGTTCAAAAAACTTATTCTCCCTTCAGAAAGCAACCAAATGCCTGTTTGTGAGAGACACACACGGGATGTATACTTAAAGGAGTGGTTCAGATTATTTGAAGCGGGGTTGTAAGAGATATTTATCAATAGTTGGTGTATCAGCTACAGTAGATGCCGGTTGACACAGAAGCTGAGCAATGAACTACTGTGGACAGCATCAGCAACAAAAATGATTGTAGTTTAAAAAAGGTCCAGCTAAAAAAAGAAATGGCTGACACCCATGTCGACATGCTAAGAGTTTGCACCTGCTTGAAGGTGTGTGTTTCACTCATCTTGTGTCAAGCATCTCAGTGGTGGCTGTTATTTTGTTATCTACAGTAAAAAAAAAAAAAAAAAAAAACTTTTTTATGAAGATGCAAAATCAGGAAATGGTGGGGGATTTTCAGCACTTACTTAACACAACTTTTCTATGGCTGAAAGCGAACACAAAACTGTAAAATAAAGTCGATACCTGAAAGTAAATAACAGAGTTTCAGTTAGAAGCTAAAAAAAAAAAACTACTGAGAGCTGAACACACTCTTTTAACACTTTCAAAAACATCTTTCTCTCTGCTCTCCACACTCGAGGCTTCCCAACACACTTCAAAAAAACAAACAAAATTAAAAAACTTAAAAGCAACTCATGTACTGGCAATCGGAAAAGGTTCAATCACATATACACTGCATTTAAAAAAACCTGCATATATACACTTTTTTTGTTGTAAAATTTTATTTGTGTTATTGTATAACTTCAGTGTTTTAAAAAGATTGACTGAAGTCACACAATAACACAAAGAACCTAATAGATTAAGGCAGCAGTAGACACAGCTGACTGATTTCACCCATGGAGTTTGGTTGTTTTGAAGAGAGCCCTTTTTGACTTATATAACAGTTTCGTCTCAGAAAAAGCTATCTAACAGTGAAGTAAAGGGGTGAAAATAGTCTAATGTACAATTAAACTTTTTTTTTTAGGTGGACCTTTTTAAAGTGGCTAAAATACATTTTGCTGCTAACCCTAACCCTAACCCTTAGCAATTAGCATCCAACCCAGCTTCAAATAATACAAACTATCCCTTTAATTGTGCTTAATAAGGGGGTCATAAACTCATTGACACAGCAGAGTATCGAAGCAGACCTGCAGCATTTCCAAAGTTTGTCAGCAAGAAATCTCCTTTTCCTAGAAACCTGATTCTGCCTCCTGCCTCTCACTTTGTCATTGGGATTCTTCCTCCCTTCTTTGTTTACTCGCTTCCGTCATCCTGCTTTCTCTCTCTGTCCCTCTTCGCTCTCGTCGTATTGACTCTGCATAACAGTCCCAGATACCACAGCCTACTATTACTGACTGAGTCAACCATTACAGTCCAACCGTCTGCTCATTTGACCTACATCTACAACTGACTGACAGCTGTGAACCCAAGCTGGAGTTACATGCATTTGTATGCATGCGTGTTTCTGTGTTTATGTGCGTGTGTGTGTTGCCATACATTTATCCTTACATTGGCAGCCCAGAATAGCACTCATGACCCCGCTGTGCTCACGTGTGGAAGCTGCCATGACAAGTTAACATGACACTACATCATGTTAGCATGCTCTCTACACGGGCATCCTCAGCTGAGAGATGTCACAGATGACACTGTTTTGGTGTGGAATCGTCCAATTTTCTTTGTCCGCTTTCATCTTTGCTTTTGTCTCATTTGATCCGGCGCCCTTGTTCCTCGCGGACTTTCAACCCCCCGTGCTAAATACTCATCATTATTCTTCCATTCTCTCTCTCTGTGTCCTCTGTCCGCGCGAGTCATCCCAACAGAAGGACGGCGAAGGTTCAAAGTGACGGAGCGCACTGGAGGTCAGAGCGGATTGTGTCAACAGTGACGAATCGTCATGTTTGATGACGAAAATAAAGTCAAACAAAAGCACGAGGGAGGCAGAAAAAGATAGGACAAAAAAGGCAGAAGGAATAAAAGAATAAAAAAGAGACAGAAATTGAGAGAAAAGAGTGGAAGAAAGTGATCCACAGAGAGCAGGAGATAGAAACAGGCAGACAGGCATTATCAGGACGCATGCAGGGACTTGTTCCCTGCCCGGACAGAGGCTGGCAGCGTTAGTGAGTCCATCCTGCTAGGAGAATGAAAGCATCTGTGTCAGCCCACAGGCATCTGGTTGACATCGCAAAAAGCTGCATGACCACTAGGGACCTGTCTTTACAGTGTTGGCCTCTTTTCCTTGTTGTTCTCAATGGTAAGAACATGTTTTTGCGCATTCCCAGCAGTATGGGAGAGACCATATTTTTAGTGTTCAGTATGCTAGGTGCTGAAAAACATTTCAGCTTTCCAAAAACCACAGTGCTTTAAAGCATGTTTACAGTGGTCTACACCAGCACAGTCATCTGCTGAATATATCTAGCCAAAGAGGCTTACAAGGCTAGCAACATGCTGAGTCCAGAAGCTCTAACATTTTAAGCCTCAGATGAAATTCCTTCTACTCTCTGTATCGATCTAATGAATGAATGATCAAACAATTGTTTGATTTATGTAGCTCAGATTGCAACCAGTGAGGACAGTTTCTTGTTTCTTCATTTTTTTTTCTCCAGCTGGCCAGTTCAGCAGAAGGAGAAAAAAATGATGCGTGACAACTTGATGGATGGAGATAATAAAAGGTTTGCATAGGGCACTGCGGCATTCAAATGATCTCCGGTAGCCTACATAGCGTGCCATATAAATATATGTCTCAGCTTTGCTTTGTCTGCATACTTTCACAGCCATGTAGATGCAAGTAGTGCAATTGTGGTTGCACATGCTTTGACCCAAATGTGTGTAATCTGCTCAGTATCCTACGGAATATTATATAGATATTTGAGTTGGGCATGCTTGAGTTCCATATTGGAAATTTTGCCTGTATCAGGGTTTTTTTTTATTTGATTCTAAGCTCTTTAATTCTTGTTGTGTAGCTCTGCTTGAGATTAACCACTGGAAACCCAAGTCCATAGTAGCCTTAGTAGTTTAGCGCCTTGTGTACATAATAGTACACATCCAAATTGAAGTGTTAGGACACTTTCCTGATATTGGCTTTTAATGTTTTATTGTGGTTGACTTTCATTGTGAAAATTACACAATTCCATAAACAATCATTGAAAAGAAAAAAATCCCACCAAATGGGCACAGTAAAATCTCCCACCTCTTTGAGTCAAAGCCAACAAAACAACGAGGAAGTGAAGCTGTTGTAGCACTCCAGACTCCTTTAACAAAAACAGTTATTTTATCTTGCAAAACACTGGAGTCGCTGGTCTACCGCTGTCTCAGAGCACAGCCAGTAACGTTAGTCTGGATCCAAACTAACATGTCAAAACACCAAAGTCGCACAATAACACAAACAAACTAACGAATCAAGGCAGTGGTAGTCCATTAAGACCCATGCTGTGTGATGTAAAATTACTGTTTTATTCAAAGGAGTCTGGGTGCTTTGAAAAGAGCATATCAGTTCTCCTTCAGGAAATATCTATCTTCTTTGAACAGATCCAGCCTGTTCTCATTCCCAACTCCTCAGATACCAACGTTTTGCCACCAACCCTCCGCGACTCACACGTTCCTAAACCTACCCAAACTACGACCGTTTCACAGAGTTCATCAGGTAATAAAAATGCTTTCTGGCAACGTCTCATGCAGCTGTTAAAGGGTACCTTGTGCACCTGCATGAGACGCTGAGGGGCGGTGACAAAACACTGACACGTGACGGGTTCAGAAGAGAACGGGCTGACAGATGGGGCTGACTGTGGTCGCCGCTGAATGCCACCTGAACTGAGAACTGATTCTCAGGATTTCACCTAGATGTAAAACAGATTCTGCACAGTGGTTCCACATGATTTCCGCCATTTTCACAGCAGCCATGTGGACATGAAATCGTAAGGTAAACACAGGTGCTACCAATCATATTGATTAAGATCCCGGTCCATGTGGTGTAGCAGAGCCTTTCTAGGGAGCCAACATGCACAATAGCAGCACACTGACTCTGTCTGACCTGAAAAGAACAGAACCTTAATTAGTATCATTGGTAACACCTGTGTTTACCCTACTATTTCCAGTTAAAATGGCTGCTGTGAAGGAAAAAAAAGGCCCATTAGTTGTTCTTCCTGCTGCATTATCAGTTGCATTTCTTCATGGACATTGACCTAAGACATTTTTCTTTTGATATAGTATTTCTGGACACACTTCTTCAGTATAGATTTCACACCTTTAAATCTAGTAATGGGACTTCATTCGCTAATTCTGCATGCTATATGTTCCTGCTTTGAACTCTAAATTAACTGCAACATCTGTCGGAAACAAGAATCTGTTGTGTCCATTAGCGTTTCCTTGCTATGCACATTGTATTGCTATATATACACACCAATGACCCAATTTCCTTTAGCAACCTTATTGATTGCTAATGGAAATTGGGTTCATCTTGGACATCGCCTTTTGTTCCTTGAGGTATTTGTTATCTGATCAGTGTGATTTACATGCCTCTTTTTCTAGACGCTGCAATTCATTACAGTTAGCGAGTTCTTTGCAGTCCAATTACTATATTCTTTTCACTTGTGAAGCATTTCTCTCCAAGCCCGGATCTTGGCTGTACAAGTAAGGAAATCTCTGCATGCAGAGAGTGCTAAAAACCTGAGTGTGGTGATGAAGGCCATTGGAAAAGGGATAAGTGATTCAGCAGGCGGATCAATAGAGAAAGATCCATGCCTCCCAGCCGGCTCAATCAGACCCCCTGGGGGGTGAGAGAAACATTAGGAGACGGAAAGATGGACAGAGAGAGTGTGTGTGTGCGAGTGTGTGAGTATGCTTTCATTTAAGACTTGATTAGACCAGCAGAGAGAGAGAGAAAGAGAGAAAATGTGGATCTTTTGTCTTGGTGCTTTGGCATTTCGTTCTCAGCTGCCATGCCAATAAAGCACATTGTGCTGAAATGAATTATAATAAATTGAACTGAACTGAAAAGAATTGAGAAATAGAGACTAAGTGCATTGGGACGGGAGGGCTTTTTTTGTCATTTGATTTGATCTTGAATTTCATTTTCAGAGCTATTTCAAGAACGCAAATCAGATGCTTGACTCATCGGCTGAGTCAAAGCAATGACACAGTGCCCTTGACACAATGCTGAACTTCAACGCCGGCTTGCGCTCAGGTTCACTGAAGCCTGTTCTTAGTGCCCAAATTAGTGACTCTCCACAGCGGCTCATCCTGGAATCATCTGATGTGTGATTGATTAAAACAGAAGCCGGTGCAGCAGCAGCAGCACCACCGCTGCATTGATGTTAACATCTCTGACTGCTGGTGTGGATTTCAGCATTGACCTCTGCTGAGACGTGTAAGTCAACCCCATTGTCCTTGTATGACCGTCACACTAATGCCCCCAAGACAGTTCTGTTTAGCCCCCGACAAGCCAGCACACGCTGCAGCCCACCTCCCATCCAGCCAGCACTCACTCCGAGATGTTTTCCTTACTTGAATAATGTATCAATTTCTACAGAAACGGCAATGTTTGCATTTCTCCCTCCTCTCTCTCGCGCTCTCTTCCCCTCTCTCTGGATGGTTCTCCCTTTTCAGTCTGAAAATAGAGTGCAGAAGAAGGCTGTTGCTATGGTGATACATCCACTGGCGTTGCCCGGGACATTTTTAGCCACGCGATGCGCGGGGGGATTTAGCTCGCCTGTAACTTTCTGTAATTTCCATTCTAATTATATCACTCCTGCCTGCGCTGTGTGCCACCGCATGGGGTAAAACAGCAGAGCGCGGCTGGGTGAGGATCCTAGTCACTGCTCTCTCCGCTGCCCTCACACCACATTATGCGATAGTATCGTATAACATCACCATTCAAAGACGGAGGAAAGACAGGGACAGGGAGAGGGGAGTTTGTGCGTGCACGCTGGCTGCACCGGTATGTGAATGAGAAACGGGAGACGGAGAGAGAAAACTGCCAGAGCAAAAAGAGTAATGCTGCTGCTCCACTCTACATGACAGAAACGCTGGTTTTACAATGTCATATAAGACAGGAGTCTGTTACCACTCAGTGGACAAATCAAATGAGAAGCAAGCTGAGATTAGTTGGGGGCTCAGTTGACGCTTGCTGGACTTAGCAGAGAGGACCAGCAGGGGGTCTCAGCTATCACTAATCACCAGGCCTATCAGCTGTGCACATAATATTACACCTTTCTAATGCGCAGATTATGCTTAATACACCAATGAGAATACAAGATAAATGCATTTCTTTTCACCTTTTTTTTTCCATAATGGTATTCTGTATAAGCTAAACCAACATTTTTTAACTAATCAGAAGAAATCCACAGTTGAAACGTGGGGAATACAATTCAATTCAGCTTTATTTCCTTTATACTTCCATATAACTGAATATGGTCTTTTTTTATGATGACTCAACTTGCTAAAAGTAGGGAAAAACTGAACATAAAATATTACAGTTGTAAATGAAAAATATACTAACTGAAAATTCTACTGCACTAAATTGTTTTAAAAGGCAGGTCATTATTAATTGAATGCACATCTTTTTTCTTTGGAGTACTATCCTGCACATTTCAAATATTCTTCTTATTCTACATACTGTGAACTTTTTCACATCCTCTGGTGAATCTAATGCACATTTCTGCACAAAGTCTGCAGCTCTTTCATTTACATAACATATTGTACATATTTTATATTTTCATTTATTTATTATAGCCTAATATGGTCTTGCTATTCCAAGAGAACTTGCTTAATTAGGGAAAAATTTAACACAAAATATTACAGTTGTAAATGAAAAATATAGCAGCTGTGAAAGTTATAATGAGCTAAATGATTTTGAAAGGGAAGGATCACTAATACATTAATGCAGAACATTTTCTTTGTAAAATGTACATTTCAAATATTCTCATATAACTGTGAACTTTTGACATTGAATATACTTTTTCTACACAAACTCTGTACGGCTCTTTCATTTACATAACATATCATGCATATTCCTTAACATTTTATTATCAAATTTCTATTTATGCTTCTTGATTTGCAGTACTTGCTTTTTAGCTTTATATTTATTATGTTTATTTTGATGCACCAAAACTCAAAGCAGAGGAGGGGGTCTCTATTTCTTTCTTTTTTTTTTTTTTTCCCTGCATTTAAGTCTGCTTCCAGTGATCAGCATCTCACCACGGTCCCTGGTGTGCATTACTCTTCTATACTTCAGATAAAGATATGTCAGTGATAAAACATCTGCACTCTGTGACCAGCTGCCCTGAACTCAGTAAGCAATCACAGAGTTGGAGGCGACATAACCAAGCTGTAAAGTATCAGTGTGCTTCCAGCAAACTGTAGGTCAGATTATTGAAGAGCTTCAGAAACCCCGTAACTCCACACCGTCTCTTTTCTTTCCCAACTTTCTAAAATCACCAATCTGACATTCACACCTATTTCATACTGTGATTGGCCACCTGTCTGTCTGAAAGTGTGGGGCGTTTTTCCACCTTGCCTTCAAGTGTAGCTATGATGAATCTAGCCATTATCGCTAAAACTGGTTAAGAACCAAGATACAAGCACTTAAAATGGTTAAGAACCCAGATATAAGGGCCAAAAATGGATAAGAACCCAGATATAAGCACCACAAATGGTTAAGAACCCAGATATCAAGACTAAAAATGGTTAAGAATCCAGATATAAATGATAAAAATGATTAGAAACCCAGATATCAATGCTAAAATGGTGAAGAAATCAAACATAATTGCTAAAATTGTTAAGAACCTCGCTAAGAACCCAACTACGCATTGGACAGCATGTTCCTTTCAAGCATACTGCAGCATTAAGATCAACAAGAGCAGACGATCATTTGCGTTTTGGCAAATGGGGTCATCCATCCAACTTCAGTCCTGAGTTTTCCCACTGCCTTCAAACTAAAAGACTGGATCGAAACCTTTCAAGACTTAAACAGCACTTTCACATTTAGCTTGTATGTAGCTTGCTAAATGTGGTACTTGTCTTTCCTTTTGTTTCATCTGACCTTGTCCTGAAGATAGACATGAAGAGGTAGCTGAGAGAGTGAAAGTTAGGACTTCAAGGGCACTGTTGGTATTGAAAAAATATACTCTTGTATTTGCAAGCCACTTACTACATGTACTTGAACAGCAGTATCAGCCAACTGTGATAAGAGGAGTTTTATTCCAGGAAGAAAAAGAGACACTTACACTTATCAAATGTTTTATTGCACCAAATGAAAGCATTTAACAGAGAACAAAAGTTAAGAAAACACAGCAACATGGCCTTGGTCATTTTCATCTGTGGACACCGTTTGTCTCCGCTTCCACTTTTGTCTTCCAGGTGTCGATCATCCCATGAACCACCACAGCGATAATGACTCGGTGGGGCAGAGCAGGGAAGTATTTACCAAAGTGAGGGATTATTCAAAAAAGTGTTGCCTTTAAATTATTCATGCACATCAAAGGCCTTCCTTATTGGACCTCATGAATAAACCAAAGACTCGGTCAAGCTCTGTGTTTCACAGCCGAAAAAACCTGGGGAAAATATTTAAAGTTATCAAAATAAAAGAGAAGTAGACAGAGGGAGGAGAGTAAAAGCAAAAGCGGCATAATAAATAGGACATCTCAGATCTCAACAGTTCTCACTGAAGTCGACAGATCAAGTTGTTGAAGCTGTTTAAGTGTCCAGAAAAGTTCAATGAAGCATGTTTAGATGTGTAAATGTGGAAAATATATCCTGCTGCATAATCAGAAAGCTAGAAATAGAGAGCATGCTCATCATTGAGTCGTCTTTCTAAACTGAAGCATACGTAAGGGAATGGAGGGCCTGACTGATGCAGCCATTCCCTTGTTGACCACGACATCTTGTATTTCCTAGTGTCATTTTACGCTCCATTAGGGCTGCTGATGTTCATTAAAGATGACTGCCCTTCAGCAAAAGTGGCATCACAAACTAATTACAACTTTCAGCGGTCAACGCCCCAAACCGTCATTCACTGTCATGGTGCCTTAAGAGAGAAAAACCAAGAAGTGGCTCAGGATATCAGCTAGAATTATGTCGCATGGGTAGACACACTGTTTCAGAGTTTGTTGAGAGTCAGAGCATCTGCACCTTAGTGAAAAATGAGACGGGCTTTTGTTTTGAAGTTCAACAAGTGCCCAGTACAGGAAACACTTCAGTTAAGCAACCATCACCAGCCCTGCTGCATCTTTTATTTCAACATATCCTGCAGGTAAAAGGTCCTGTTTTTAATTATTCATTATTAATTGCATCAAAGCTATAAGGTTGCAGGGAAGCTTTCCTGACATAGCCACTCTCAGTGATCCATTATCTAATTTCCTGCATTATCTCAATCCCCCTCATGGATGCTCATTTACTCACTTGG
The DNA here is from genome assembly GCF_056507025.1 of Lutjanus erythropterus. NCBI lineage: Eukaryota > Metazoa > Chordata > Actinopteri > Lutjaniformes > Lutjanidae > Lutjanus > Lutjanus erythropterus. Next base: position 11,130,542 of record NC_139331.1, read on the forward strand.
GATGAAAAACAATTATTAGAAACCGAACTGCTTGTATTATTCCTCCTGTAAATTGTTTTTTATTATTTTTGGCCTTTTCATACCCTTATCGGGAGGTCTATAGAGAGATGACAGGAAATGAGGAAGAGAGAGATGTGGGATGACATGCAACAAAGAACTGGGGATGTTCAACGGATTCTCATTTCAACTCATCACATCCCATCGTGTGATACTGAAGCAGAAGGTACCCTTTGACTGCTGTATCTGACACGGTCAGGAAGTTGTTTTTAACATGTGATTAATGTTGTGAAAGAGTCGCAGTTTGGTTAGGTTTAGGCACAAAAACCTACCTGGTTGACAAAAGTCACATGACAGTGTTATGCAATAACATAGACCTACACCCAATCAGAGCAACAAAACGGACAAATAGGACAAAAATGGTGGTTGTCTGTTCGCAATCTTTCTCTTATCACAGTTTAAGAGTAGACAAAAGTATGTTTTTTTGTGAAAAAAGGCTATGTCGTGACAGATTCATGTTTGATCTGTGCTGCCTAGTTTGACAGATTGAGTTTAGAGAGTCTGAGGCATTGAGTTGGACGGACCCGCTGACTGGACACAAGCAGATAGACTTACAGCCAATCGGAGCAGCAGAACATGTGACATTGTGACTTATCAGTCAATCATCGTATTAAATAAACAGTTGTGATTGGCCCGACTGGATCCGAAGCTGGTGGAGTTCAGTCTAAATGGAAGTGGGGGGCAAACATATATCTGCCAGAGCAAATGAAAACATGAGCTCGACTGATTATGTGGTTCCCAGGATAAACAAGATTAGATAGAAGCAATATATCAATAGAAGCACTATTGAAGAAGTCAGAGGATCAGTTGCCACAGTTCATCCTCGGGGGAGCATGAACTATTCATCCAATAGCTGTCTAAATACTTCACACAAAACCACAATTGACAAACACATGGTGGCGCTAGAGGACAAGACGCGGGATCACCAAAGCCAGTATGGTTCATCCGTTGGGCACCATGAATGTCTATCCAAAATTTGTGCCAGCCCACAGGCCAGATACAAAGATACATCACTGGATAAGTGAAAACTTTGGCCCAAGAGAAAAAGTCAGGGGATCACCAAAATAATTAGACTACTTCCCCTGGGGATTTTGAATGTCTGTATAAAGTTTAATGGCTGTGTGCCGAGTTAACAGTGAGCTAAAGCTAAAGATTACAGTGTTGAAGAAACTAGTAATACAACCTGCAGCTTAAATTAATTATGAATATTTTTTTTATTAATTAAGCAACAATGGTGCCATGCTTTGTTCTCAACCCCAACGATGAAGCGTTTTTAACTTGCTACGTCTCCGATTTGCGTGTCATCTCCAATGGCAACTGCAGCCAAGGCTCATGGATACTGTAGTATTTAGACCCGCCACGACAAACTGATGGACATCCATGTGCTAGATGTTTAGATGTGTCACAGGAAAAGTGAAAACTTTGACCTGCTGGAGGCACTTGAGAAAAAGTCAGGGGATCACCAAAATCATTACACTACATCCTCTGACTTTCAGTGTCTCAAAGTTGAATGACAATTCATCTGTCCAGCTGATGAGACATTTGCATCTGAGCCAAAGTGGTGGATCGACCAACATCCCCAGACCCATGCTGCTAGCGAGGCTTTAACAGTGGAAAAAACAAAACTGATGATTCACTGGGAAATTCATATTCTCATCTTTCTGTTTTCAACCAAATTCTGGTTGTGTCCAGACGTCCCTTTTAGGAAAGTTTTTCTTTTCAGATGCACACATGCTGCATCACTTCTGGCACTAATCATATGCTGTAACCACACTCTACATGCCATTTCTTAAGAGAGACTAACTTTCCTCTATGGGTCAGCGTTGCATGAATCCTTCTTCCCTCTGTCTCTCTTGTTGTTAGCCCTGCACACATTTGCTGTAGTGTGTCTGACCCAGTTTTTCCAGCCAGTACAAAAGATGGTTAACATGTGTCAGCTTGTGCAAACAAGTTCCCTGTGCCTTTAAATACCCCTCTATTCATTTCTAGCACATGAATGACCTTTTTTGCATGCTGCTTTTTGCTTTTGGCAAAGTCTGGTTTTGAATTGGCCTATGACAAACATACAATATTAATTGAATCACTTGGCCTTCTTCTGTTTAACACTAGTTAATGTAGGTTTTAGTATTTTATTTCACCACTTTCAGCTTCAGTGTGAAGCTAATGCAGATTTTATTCTTGGATTTTGTCTATTTGTGTCTCTGGCAAACAGCCTTGTGTCTTTCTCTGTGAGTTAACATTAGCAGTGCTAAACAGGGCTAGCCAAGTATTATTATTAGTGCCACTAACATAACTCCCAGTGCAGCAGTTAAATGATGCATTTTGCTTGCTTTATCAGTTGAGAAAATTGTAACACTTTATTTGAAGGAGTTTGCATAAGATTGTCGTTAAACTGTCATACCCATGCCATGAAAGCTGTCATGAACATGAAGGAGTCTTTATGACTGTTGTGTCATTAATTAATAATGTTTTGTTTTTGTTTTTTTTGAAAAGTTGACATTGTTTGATATGTCTTTATGATGGCAACTTGTCATTAACCAAAACAACATAACCTGCCAATGTCTTTGTCATGACAGTTTGGTTTTGACACTAGCTCTCATAAGACTATTATAAGTGTGTCATGAATGTTTTGACCTCAAGTAAAGTGGTCCATTTTGGACTTGTCACTTTGCTTAATTACACTTTTATTTATTCATTTTTTTAACATGACCAGAACAATGTCCAGGACTTTAAGAGAGTGGTACCATTTGGACTTGTCATAAATATGTCATTAAATGTTATAAGGCCACTTTGAAGACAAATTAAAGTATCTATGTGAATTAACTTACAGAGTTACTTTATGGACAGACAGCAGTGAGCTGACAGCAACGGTGTAATTTTCTTGCTGGGTTTGGCTTCTGGCGCCCCGGGGCTCAGCTAATTAGGTGGCTAGCTCCACGGCTAACCAAGTTAACCGGCTAACACCAGTTACAATTAACAGCAGACAGACTTTACCAACAAGTAAACTAGCTTACTGCTGTCTGTCCATCAGCTAACACTGTAAGCTAAATCACCCTGATACTGTACTCTGCTGTCAAACTGGCCTTATATCATTTAATGACACCTTTATGACAAGTCCAAAATGGACAACTTTACTTAAGGTCAAGGGAAATATTCATGACCTGCTGATAATGGTCTCATGACAGCCAGTGTCAAAACCAACCACACAAAGACAGCATAATGTAATGGTTAAACATAAAGCTACACTGTTTAATAATGTCAATTTGACATGACAAAGACAATGACAGGTCATGCTCTTGGTTAATGTCAAGTTGTCATAGCCAAGACATTTTGGGCTTGATTAATTACAAGCTATCACAAAGACATCTCAAACAATGGCAACTTTTAAAAATGACACAATTGAAAGAATAGCACTTAACATAAATAACAACTTAAATGATAAATAATAATATAATGTATTGTATATAATCTATCAAATCACAACTTAACATAAACATCTGTAAAGACATGACAGGTGTCCTAGCATTGTTATAATAGTGTCTTATTCAGATCCCTTTAAATAAAGTGTTACTGAGAAAATTGTGACAATTTTGAACATTTGTTCTAAGTACTTCATACCATGCATAGCAAGGTGGGTATATATATATCAAGCATTTACAGCGCGCTCCACTGATCATCATCCTCACTTGGCCTCTCGCGGTGTTGGACTGAATATTGCATATACAAATGTCCTTTGTAAGAGGCTGCACACACTAGCAAATATAGAACACTGCAGTATTTGGATTTAGCACAAGAGTGAAATCAATAGGATTCTGGACCCCCTACCCCCTCTTTCCCAGTCTTTTTGTGTGTGTCTTTCTCTCACACACACTCTCCTCTCTTTCTCTCTCTCCATCTTCCTCAATCCCCCCCCCCCCCCCCCCCCACGATTGGAGGCAAAGCAGGCCGGCTCAGTTCCATGGGAGGGCCTCTCCACAGCAGATAATGGTCCATTCCACTCATTTTGGCTTCCTTTTATTTGTTCACATCAACATCAAAGCCTGGCCGTTTCCTCCGCTGGGGAGCGGGGCTTTAAGTCTTTGACTGATCTGCCTCGTTCACTCGTAGCGCTGCCCTGGTGATGTCCATCCCTCATCGCATGTGCGGCAAACAGACACACATACAAAGGCATTTACACATACATACATGTTAATACACACTCCCACACAGGGGAGAAGGAGCTGCACTGACACACATGTGAAGGAAGCCTCAGCATCCAGAGTAAATGAGGTTCTTCCCTTTATTGAGGCTTGGATACACTGTGGCATACTGAATTTACAGGCATGGCTCCAAAACTTTTTGAAACCATGGTACCCTTACCTACTGATTTTTCAACAGGATTAATTGAAATACTATAAGTGAAATCACCTAAACAAAAAGGTGTCAGCAATTTTGTTTTGATGCAGATTTGAACACTACATAAGTGCTACATAAATGTATTTCTTTTGTTCAGAAGTTAACAAGTTTACATCTCATTTTCATTCCAGACAAAAAACGTGCACACCAAGGTAGTATAACAAGATTTTGACACAGTTCTGATGATTGATTGATTGATTGGTCTCCAGAAAGTGCTGTTCATGTGCACATGGAAAACTCTTGTGCGTTACACTGGCAATGGTGAGCTGTTGTCACCAGTCTTAGCTGCAGCATAATAGTTGTAAAGTTGAAGGAGCTACATCAGGTGCTCCTGGTTCTGAAAGTCGTGTCCATTTTTACCATAGTCAGTGTTGTGTGACTCACAGTTGAAGCACTTCTATGGCTTTGCTTTCGCCAAGAAACATCCAATCAGAGACCTTCAAGTTCAAAGGGTAAACTACAAGCTAACAATTACTGTGTTGAGAAAAGTAATAACACAATCTGCAGCTTTTGAATTCTGGATCAATTTTTGATGACTCCAACATCTTTGTTGCCATGTTTTGTCCTCCACTAGGGTTGGGTCAGTGAAGCATCACAATGGATGATGATATCGTTGCTGGGTCTTAAAGGGTCTTTGTCTCAACATCACATGTCTGTAAACTGATGTAGTGATGTAGTGCAATGACCAGCAGCAACAGCTTCTTTTTATTTTCCCTCCCACTTGTCAAAAATGGGACATGGGCAGCAACTCTATGGAAACTCTGAAGGGCAGCACCACCTCAAATACAGAGGGCTTTTAAATCCTGATCTTGTAATGACAGAGGGCTCAGTGGTCAATGACTGTCAGCCATTGCGATGGAACATGGATCATCCATGGGCCCAACCCTGAAACAATGAAACATTTTAAATTTGCTACAGCTCTGATTTGCCCCTCTGACTGCAGCCAAGGCTTACTGGTACTGTAATATTTAGATCCACCATGCCAACCTAATGGAACAAACTGCGCAGATCCGATTGCTATTTGTTCAGTACTGGCCAAAATCACTTGAACGGTTATCAGGGGTTAAAAAAAAAAAAAGAAAAGCAACATAAAATCCATTATGATCCATTAGCCTAAACTATCATGGCAGTGCTTAACTAAATTTCCAGGGACATGCTGTAAAGACAGATGTGTCACAGATGAGCAGCATATGTCACGTGAACAGTAGCTAAAATGTGAGAGGGACCTGTTAAGCAGCGCCATCATCATATCAGCTGTGTGGAGTAATTTTAAGTTCAAGAAAGAAAAAGGCAAAAACGCTGATTACGGTTTATGCATTTATTTAAATTTCATTTTGAATATTTGAATGGTGTGGGCCAATCAAAACTGCCGCTAAAAGTTCTGTGTGTGTAAACAGCAGTGTTGCAAAACTGAGTCATGTTGTGAACCGTGCATTTCTTCCTCCATGGGAGCAGAATTTTTGTTTCACAGTTTGAGCGTGATGTTTTTAGATGGCTAGGTTAAGCAACAGCATAGTTGTTTAAGAGAGGGGTGTCAAATTGTTATCAGTGTCTGCTGATACTCAAGGTTGCAGACAAACATGAAAAAGCGGTAGCATGCTATCCCAACAAAAAACATGATTTCTCATAAACAAAGCTGAAATAATTAAAACTGGTGCCCACGGGATTGTTACCTTGTCTGGGAGAGGATGTTAAGTGACATTGAAGATACTGAGGATTGAGGATATTGCTTGAAGAAAAATTCATAGAGAAAATACTCAGCCCCAGTCCTAAATAACTACGCCGCTCTTAAGGAATCTCATATCTATCAAGAACAACAGTGTTGTTTATCTATTACTGTAATAAACAACAACTTCAGAAACAGTCTACTTAAATCCCTGCTTGTTTCAAATATCTTGAATATGGGTATTTTATCATGAAACAAGTGAATTTCCTGGAGACTGTCAGCATGGCAAAATAATTTGACTTAAATTTCAAAGTAAGCTTGATAAGCCTGAACACCAGATAAAAACATGTGCTGCGCTTATCATCGTTGTCCGTGTGGTTGTTAAGTTTGCCTCCGGAAAGTGCTGTCCAAGGGCTTAATGTATGAGAGGTCCATTCTTAAACCGCCCCCCCCCCCCCCCACCACCCCCACCCGCTCATGCAATCACACACACTTACACACTCATATGGATGCAGAAGGCACAATGGCACAAGATCAATTCCTGATCAGACGATTGGAGCTCCTTCTCTTGGCTTTCTTCAGAAGTCAACCTCTCCAGCTTTCTCTTAATTGGCCCCTAATCTCTTCTTTTCCGTCTTCTCTCTTTCCCTCATTTCCACTGGCTCTATTCTGTCTGTCTGGATATCTGTCCTCTTTCTGTCTTCCTGTTTCTCTTTTTGCCTGTCGTCTGACCACCCCCATCTCTTCCCCTGCGTCTCCTGACACTGCTCCTAATTAGAAAACACACAGGGGCCATTAGCGCAGACCTCCAGCCGACGCCTCTCCCTTTATCCATTCATGCCCTCCCCTCTGTCGCTATCTCTCCATCTCTGCCCTCCTTCTTTCTCTGTTGTTGGTCAAAAGTCGCTTTGTGTGGGACCCGTTAGGCGAACAAAGGCAGCGGGCTGCAGCGGTGCTCAGAAAGGTCACAGTGATGTACGGCCCTCGGCGCTGCCGCCAGGGTCAGGCCCGTCTCAATGGGGACGCACTTAACGCTCACACAGCCAAAAGCATTATGGCATTTTGAAGGAAATGCATGTTGTCTTGGCTCTGCTTAAAGGGGAATATCACTAAATGGAAAAAGTAAGAGGTTTTCCTATTGTTAAGTAAACTTCACTGGTTATCAAAACATGGGCAGCTTGCTCCTACGGGTTGAAACCAAACATTATCTCCTCAAAGTGTCACTTTCAGCATGATGAGTTTGGAAGCTTATATAACAACTACATATGACACAAAACTAGCAGAGCAGTGCAAAAAGGAAATGTCCCACAAACAGAAAAGGTAGTCAAAGAGCTGTGACAGTCATATTCTCCATTTTGTCCAGAGCTACATCTATAAATATGCTACATAAAACACTTGTTTCTGTTCCCTGTTTTCTTTGTAGAATACATGTTGGAGGAAACATAACGGTCGCCTGGAATATGTTCATTGGCAAGGTTGTTTTCCCATTCAGGAAGTGTCATAATGAGGAGGACAGGGTGGACGGTGGGCGGACAAAGCTGTGACACTGGAGGCAGGAGTTCAAAGCTGCCACAAACGACCTGGATTAAAAGGTTGGTTTTGTGAAAAGTCACCCCTATGGTTAAGGTGTGGTCAGATTTAGGTAATAAAAAATGTCTCGGTTTAGGGAGCCTTTGCGGTCGTGGCTGAAAGAAGAAATACTAATGTTGACTGTTGAAGACTCGCAGTGGCGTCTTTGACTCCATCCACCCACTCTGACCTCCTTTGTGGCTTGACTAAGGTTAGGAAAGGTTCGTGGTTTTGGTTAAATATTGAAAAGTAAACACAACCCGTCTCATGCCTCAAGTCAATGTTTACACTTAGAATCCCTAACTTTAATGTGCTTTAAGTTGCCTAAACAAATTGTACATCATGCGTTGTTACAGATATTGCAGAGAAAACTAAATAAGTTGGCACTGAATGTTTCCCAGACATTTTCTCGTTCAGTGTGAAAATTTCTGTTGGCAATGAATAGTTTGTAGGTACATTGAAGGCCAAATTAATCTGCTGTCAGGAAGCAAAAAGTGAGCTGTGGGCGCATGTAAACATAGTTGGAATATCAAATGTATTAAAATTACATTTTGTGGCAGGGTCCCTATATAGACAGGGTCTCAAGATAAGGTAAGATTGCTGACATATTGTTTGTTGACATTTGCAACTACTTGCCACACAGTATACTTTATTGCTGTCTTTAACACAGCCTTATATGGGTTAGATGTATGTGCAGTTGATGATGAAAGTAAGGAACGAAGTTTTACAGGCTGCATACAGTTTTTTAAGAGTACTTGATTACTCAAGGACTTTCAAGGCACCTAAACCAAAAACTTCCAGACACTTGAAGACTTTATCAAAACAACTAAATTGTTACTGTAAATGCAACTGCGAAAAATAAAGTTTGAGAAGTTGCTTCATTCCCACAGCAATCAGTGTCTATTGTTACTTTGTTTATCTTCCAAGCTGTTCATATTAACTTTAATTGTTTGTTTTGATCATGATTATTTTATGCTCAGTAATTTTGGTGCCCTGACAACAAATGACGACACGAGTGTTTCATTTCAAATATGAAAAATATTTTTGTTTTACGTGAGTAATTGTGTAGATCAGTGTTTCACAACATTTCACACTGTGTACCACTTCAGAAAATACTGAGCTCTCCAAGTGAAACTACTACTGAAGACATTTACTTTACTGGTGCTTTTTAAATCACCACCATCGCATGTAATCATTTCCCTCTCATCCACTTCATTTTTAACATGGCTGCTTGAAATATTCTCCTTCTGGTCTGCTCTTCTCTTAATAATTTTTTATGTTTGGAGCCATGATTGCAGTGTTTTCACGCCATCCATTTTCAGTCTCTACATTTCACCTCCACTCACCAACACAGTTTAGCTCGCAAATACGGGTGATCAGGCTGATATTAAAACAAAATTAGAGGAAAGACAGAACTTATTTTAAAATGCATTTCAGCAATATCACACTTTATATGTTTTCATTTGAAATTTTGTAGTATTTTGATAGTATCATATGTTTTAAAGTAACTTATTTCATTTTTAAAAAGTATTTCTGACATTCCTCCACATATCACTAGAGGCAGCTCACATACCACTGTCAGTACCACAGTTTGAGAATCTAGGGTGAAGATGAAACACCAGATTATGTTGAAAATAAAACTTTTATCAAAGAGCATATTCAAATTCAAATAACCTTGAAAACATAACTGTAATGATTAAGAATTTTCAAAACTTTCAAACCCTGCTTTTAGGAAACAGAATTGAGAATAGCTTCACGGCTACAAGCCCCACCTGCAGCATCTCAGAAGCATTTCAATAGCGGAGCATTTTGCCTGCCTGATTATGTTTGCTTGTTCGGATTTTGTTGATTAAGTCCGCTTTTCTTGCTCTTTGCGCTTCTACCATGGATAAGCAGGCTACATGGCTAAATAGTTTCTTTTCTGTCTGTTTATGATCGTGAGTTTGAACAAGGTCTTTTATTTTGAAAATTGACCGGATTCACCCTGCCTTTTCTGGACTTCCTGCCCGTTCAACCTGCTCTGTGCTAATCTGTCAAAAATACGGAGTGGAGCACCAAGCTGCTTCTGGGACACGTCTGAATCTTCTGGTGGAATCGCAAGCACTGTGTAGACTGGTCACGGATCGCTCAGACTGTCGCAGTGCAGCCGAAATGTGGCGCAGCCATGTCTGGTGGAAATTGCGGGTAATAGTAACCTGAAACACCAGATGGATTGTTACACAGAGTGATCTGGGAAGTCATCCATAGAGACTGTTTGGAAAAGGGTGCTGCTTTCCAAAAAAAAAAAAAAACTTGTCAGGTGATTGGCAGGCATCTGTCATGTCTAACATGGTCTGACTTTAACCAATTGGATCAGCTTACCGAACTGAAGCCAAAGCTGGCCGGAAGAAGAGTGAAAACATCTTCTCCATGGAGAAAAGCCTTCAGTGTTGTTCTTTGCTCTTCTTTCAATGAAGAAAAACTCCCCAGTTCTGATATAACTGATGATATCATAATATCTACGCTAGCCTCTTCAGTTTTTTGTTCAAGACGAGTCTTGCTGTCTGTGCATCTAAAACCATGACTGTAGCTGCCAGTAATCCATCCGACCATGCTGAATGGATCAGTTTGTGCCCACACCTTGCGGACACAAATGGATAGCTTGGAGCCTGGCAAGATGGGTTCTTGCATGATCTTGTGATCTTGCAAATCCAGCTGCCTCACAGCGTATATAGATCAAGTGTATTTTTAATTGAGTGACTTAGATACCAGTGGTCTGACCCACTTGCTGAAACCAACTGAAACACCTCTCATCCCCGGGAGAAATTCATCCTACCTCACTCACCCACATGAAAGTAAATGGTGGTGTAACAGGTTGATATATACAGTAATGATATAATCCAAAAAAGATCACAGCACTAATGGGAGAGCGGCATCTACTACAGTGGTTGCTGTGTATCTGCAGCCCCTCAATTAAAAATGCAAGTTTGTGAATTCCTCCACCTCTGAGTTACAGTGGCACAAGGTTTCTCTGGGACACTGCTGGTCCCTAACAGAGCTTGTGTTTCTATGAAACTGTACAGCGTGTAGGAAGACGTGCTGTTTAAAGTGGACGCATTCATTGTCCTTTCTCTTGTGAATGGCTCTCTGTGTCGTGTGCTCTGTAAGTGATATTTGTGTTAGGCTGTGCGGCTTGTATCAGGGCTCCGGAGGACCAAGAAAATTGAATCCCATTAGTGTTCTATTCAGCCTGTGTCTTCTGGATGTGTATACAGCGCTATCTGAGCTGTGAGATTTGCTCCTCTGTGAGCCTGTGCATGAGAAGCATGTCAAACTAGCCAGCTATGTTGAAGTGGGCTCAAGTGCATTACACTGTAAAAAAAAAAAAAAAGCCTCACACAGGACTTAAGTATAATCTAATCTCCTCTCAATAATTTCATGTAAATACACAACTTTTGCTCTCAAGTTACTTAAACTTGAAATTTCTTGTAATTATTTTAAGGATGCTTCAGAACTCATAAACATTAATTCTTCTAACTTCTAACTCATTTGAACTATTTTATATATTGTTTATACTGATTAACAGTAGTTAAATATGTAGACAAATGGAAGATATTTTTTTTAAACTACTCTTGTTTTGTAGGTCAAATTTTAATCTGCAAAGTAAATAACTACAGCTATTAGATAAATGTTGGGAAATACAACAAAAGTATGATGTTGTTAAGTAAAAAGTACAGTATTCTGATATGCTGCAGTGAAGGAGAAGTCAAATAACAGAAAATTGAAATATTTCAGTAAAGTGCAAGTATCTTGAAATTATACTCAAAAACAGTATGTGATTAGTATTGCAATATAGAGTAAAAATGGCTTTTCTACATTTTAAACTTTGATCACTGATATTAAGTATTGGCCAAAAAATATAAAAAGTTTTCAACATTTGAAAAATGTAGCTTATTTAAAATATATCTAGGGAATGTTGGTATCCACGTGCTGATTAATGTAGCTATGTGGTAAATAAAGAAAATGCATAACTGTTTGACTGTAGTGCAAAAAAAAATGCAATTGTACTAAAACACTATTTTCTGTTTTCTTACTTTGAATATATCAAATAGGTTTTATAGCTTAAGGTACAGTGTTCAATCAGCTTATTAAGTTTCTAAAGAAACATAATCAGCATATTAGCAGACTTCCCAGAATGCGTTGTTGGAGAGTTAAACCTCACCTGAGACCTTTCTATTTTATACTGTACCTTGAAGAAAACATAATGTAATTAGTGTAGGGGTTAATTGACTAGAAAAGCTTATTTGTTTTTGATTCATTTCAAATCATTCACCTCAACATGTCTTTTCAAATTCAGGGAACTTAAAAATTTAAGTTAATTTTTTTTTTAAGTTTAAACAAATAGTTTTTCACATGTTTTCTGAAGTACAACTTAATTAGTTTCAAGTTTATTTGACTAGAAAAGTTGATTTGTCTTGAATCTTAACAAAATTAGCTCAACTTGCCTTTTTAAAATTAGCCAATTTTTAAATTTTAAGGTAGTCTGGATGCTAACTTTTTAAAGTTGCAACAAATAGTCTATTTTTACAGTGTACTGTACATTGTGTGTGTGGTTATGTGGCAGCGCACACACAGCCTTGACCCTGCCTGCATTGTGTGAGTGGTACATCTGTCCGGCTCCTGTTGCCGATGCCGCAGCTCCTGGTCATTACAGCAATCACATGTTAGATTTATGCCGCCGCCTGATGTTTCATGGCTTTATAAAAGGAGATGAAAGTGGATCTCAATGGCTGGAAAGTGAGGGATGGAGGGGGTGAGTGAAAGAGGAAAGAACAAAAAATAAAAGAGAATAAAAGAGGGAGAGAATCCAGTGATGTCCTTAGCATGATGCCATGTCATTAAATAAAAGCTTTTCATGAGCCAGCAATGAAAATGGACTATTACTCCTTAAGTAATCCTTGTGTAAAAGAAGAAGGAAACACAGGCAAATAAATTTTTAAAAATTGGCGTGGGTGACATCAGGAGCAGTTAGAGGCTAAACCAGTATTGACCCCCAGATATAATGCACACACACACACACACACACACACACACACACACACACACACACACACACACACACACACAGAGGCATACTCAACCCCCGCCCCAGCCCCACTCCACTTTCCTCGGCTCCAAACGGCAGATGGAAGGCGTCATTACTGCTGCAGCTCTGGGAATGACAGACACACACTCATTCACACACACACACACAAACACACATAGATTAGGGATGGATCCGAATCTGAACACGTTAGTTGGGAAAGGACAAATAATGCGATGGAAACAGATACTTCTTCCATCAGAAATTGCTTTTTATTATCGGGAAAAAGTCAGCTTTAATCATTTGCTGATTTAATTCACCAAGATCATTCCTTCCAACTGAAGGAAATTCTCACATACTTGTATATCTTTATTGTAGAGTTTCTATTTCTAATGCAAAACAGAATCTTTCAGTATGAAGCACTTTTTTAGTTTCTTATTTTTCAATATCCCCCAGTCAAATGGGAGGCAGTGGTGGGTTTCACATTATTCATAAAACTTATTTTAGTTAAAAATAAAAAAGAGCTTGAGGTCAATGAAAACAGCAGAATGAGGATTATGTGAAAATACATTTCATACTTAATTATATGAGATTATTATATCATTATTATATTTTGATGATTTGTAGGCATTGCATTGCCAAAGAATATTAGGTTAGAAAATAAAACTTTACCCCACTTTAATGTAGGACTGTGTACTGGAAGGAATCTGGGATATTATACGTATTACAACACAGGGATTATAATTCAAAATATAGTTAGAGTGCTGCAGGAATGATGTATTTTTGTAGGCCAACCGGAAGTTAGCGTTGCACTGGTTCCCTACTGAAGAAGCCAATGGGATTTTTCTTCTGGATTTTGGATTAGTGCAGAAAATAAGCTCTGCAGCAAACAAAAGTCACAGGACTCAACGTCGCCCCTACTAAGTGATCAGTTTTCAGACTGATTTCCAAGTGGAGTTTTGACTGACATATTTTCTGTCGAACAAAATGTGAAAATCTCTTCAACTTGTGTTGTACCTTATTTCAGACAAATAACAAAAAACCCATTCAAAAAAACTCGCTGAAAACTGTTCTCATATAAATAACAAACCACCATATGCAGAAAAATCGGAATTTTATGCAATTAGAGCAGTGACGACAGAAGGTCAAAACAATCAAAATGAACCACTGCCACAAATCAAATTACTGTGACACTCAGGTGTATTAACATTTTCTAACACCCCCGACCAGTCCCTCCAGGAAGTTGCAACACTGCGATTGCAATAATTAACACAAACTCAACCAACCCCTGGAAATTCTACACAGCCTTTCAATTTAACAAATTTGACCAATCATTATAGCTTCCTGCAAGTTCCACCAATCATAGCAGGTGCCTGTACAAATATCATACATGCACATTTTAATGAATAGACTCTCAGTATGTTTATTTTATCCCGGGTACTGAAAAGAACACAATGTTTGCTGTTGTTAGTGACATTTAGCTTTTGACTGTTTTGGGATCCAAAAAGATTTTGCATCCTTGTGGAATACCTCCAAGTGCATTTCTTCATTTACAAAGACAGCATCATTTTTGTAATCCTTAGCCTTTTTGGTAAGATTACTTTGAACACTGAACAGAATGTGGTTTTATTTTCCCTGGAACAAGTTGTCTTTGATTTGTAATGTATTTTACGCCAAAAAAAAAAAAAAAAATCACAACTCTTTTCCAGCAATTTTCACCTGCACCTGCAATTTCATTACAAAAAAATCTATCACAGTTTTTTTGTGTAATTCTGGACAGACTATGACATGATTTCTGGTAGAAAATCACTCCCCCTTCAAAAACAGATATTGAGACAGATAAATTTGTTAGTTGATCAAATACAGATACAAAATATTACGTCTCTGTGCACCTCTGACACAAATGCTACTAAATAAAAAAATGTGCTGGGTTCCCACCATGCAGCATACCTGTACAGTAGATGTAGAGATAAAAGCTGTGACTCATAAAAATAGAGCACATATGTAACACACACACACACACACACACACACACACACATAAACACACACGACACACATGTAACTCTTGCAAGACAGCCATCACGCCATGTCTCTGCAATACCATAAGCTCGTTGGTTTTGTTTATTGTTTGTCTCCGGGCACTGGGAGGCCTTTTTACACACACACACACACACACACACACACATACACACACACATACGCAGGCGCTCCAAATTGTTCGATTAAGTGGGTCATCCTCTCCTACAGTCTCTTGAAAGAGAAAAGAGCTTTTTTGTGCGTTTCTAGCCGAGAGGCAATCGCACCCTTCCATGGTTTTGGCTGCACCTTTTAAGAGTATTTATGGAAATGACAGTACAGCACTCTGGAGGGCTGCACGCTGCTTGGTTGCTTAATGTGTGTGTTTGCATGTGTGTTGTATGTGTATCCATGTGTGCACGAGTGTGTGCGCACGGGGAGGATTTGAAAGCTCACTTGTGTGAATATCAGCTGGTGTCTGCGGCCGTGCACAACAAATGTGTCCAAGTGTGTGTTTTCCTCATGAACGCTGCTTTATTATTTGTTGATTTATTTATTTATTTTTGTTTTTTGGTGTGATAAGCCTGGTCCGTATGACTTGAACTGGACTGAGCTGCGACTCCGCTGCACATTTGGCAAGAGCACACGGAGGCCGACCTGTCACTGCAAATGAGAGCCAAATATCTTGCAGCCGATCCACTTTGGCTGTCTGAGAGAGAGACGCTGAGAGGGAGAGGGGGAGAGCTGAAGTGTCCATCTCTTTCTCCATCCGTCTGTCTGTCTGTCTGTCTCTTTGGACAGCTCTGTGGCAGTCCAGTCTGATCAGACTCCCTATCATTGAGTTTTTGGACGGATTCGAGTCCAACAGCCACAGCTGCACAGGAAACGCTGGTGCTGCGTGAAACAAACAGGCTTCAAATCAAAAGACGGTTGATGATGAATGTTGCATCTCTCATGTTTGAGCAGTGCTGGAGGTTGGTGAGATATTCTACAACGTTCGATATTAACCATGGTCCGATCTGACAAATCATTATCATTTCATCGCTTCCTGACTGGTCAGCAACTGAAAGACCACATGTCATGAAGATATAGATCGACATCAGGCCATATTTTTAGCTAGCATGTGCTTGAATGGGCTGTTGTACGTTATTTTATTTTGAAATATGGCTCGTTTCACTTCAGAATTCTCTGTAAAACAAAGAACAGTACTTGTCACCAGCTGGCTACTGATATGATGGAACTATTGAAGTCTGGGTTTACTAATGGTGCAAAATATAACATCATGATAAAGTAAATAAAGATTTTAATGAAGGAGTTCATATATGTTTTCTGATTTTATGTACTGGAACACGACAACTTGGGCGTGTCATTCTCAGCTCTGGCTTCCGATGTCTGAGTTGAATGTAACATAGCGTAATGCTACACAAACTGTTCACACCGTCCTCACAGAAGAACCAGGAACACACAAGGCAGATTATGAAAGAACAAAACAGCCATGAAAATAAGAAGTGAATGGAAGCAGGAGTTTAAGTGGCTCGAATATGACACTAACTACATAATGTACTGAGGTGTGTCGCCAGTTTCCTCAGCTAGCTGAGAAGTCTAGCTCGTTTTTCATCAGAGGCTGTCATAGAGTTTTCCTTCTCTAGGCTAAAGTTTAAAGGCTGAGCTGACAGGCTGTGACTGACCTCAACTTAAGTAAGCATAGTTTCCTTTTTACGGTCCAATAAGTAGAATCCACACACACACATATATATTTATATAGCTGGGTCAAGAATAACTAAAATAAAATAGTGAATCATATATTTAAATGTCTGACAGGAAGCAATTGGATGACAGTTGACAGCAGTGATTCACTTGTATTGCTCCTCTATCTCCTTCACTAAATGCTACATCAAGGTTTCGTGAAACTTGCTCAGTCACAAGTTAACCAACTCTCAAGATATACTTCACAGAAACAACACTTTTACACAACTTTTACAGTTAAGTTGCCTTTTCTGTATTTTTTTTTTTTTTTTTACATAGGTTTACATTTGGGCCACCAAAAATCTACTTTGGCCACTAAATTAAGGTGCTTGAGAATATTAAAATATTTGCTGGTCGGGGTACACAGTTTACAGCAGGAACCACTGTATGTTGGTGTCATCTGGATGGAAAAATACTGGACAATATGAGAATTAATCAAAATGCAGTAAAAATGTGTACAAATGGCCTAAATGTGTACAAATAATAATGATAATAAATAATATCACATTATTACATTAATCCACAATTATTATTTCATGGTATCTGAAATAAGAGGTATGATGCACCAGCAATGTTTTGTAATACACACATTAATATTCAGGCTTATTGCTGCATCATCAGTTTAAATATTTCATGCAATTATGAAGTCATAATTGCAGGGTAATTTAACACGTAATGTTATTTCATTATCATTCAATGTGTCACAATAGCAGTGTTAACTACATTTCCAGTTCATTTAAAAGGCCACACACACAAAATTGTCATAGAAATCAAACTTTTCCCCACAGATTTACTTTATTTCTCTTGTGAGCTGCTGGTTTTTGCAGTTGTTAAACACAGTTTTTTTCAAGTAGGTCCTTCTGAGTAGCTCCGTCCTTTCTATTGTGAGTTGCATTGTGGGGCAATAGTGTCCTTCAACCCCTCTGACACATCAGAGTACACGGCTTATCCACTCATTTGATTCTTTCTTCTGTGAATGTACTTCATATTCCCACACCTGCTTACAGATAGTGCACGCATTGATACCAAGAAATGTTTCCGTAGTTTTATTATCTCCATTTTCACGCACCTTCGTCATTTCAAAAACATCTATGCTAATCCATCACTTGCCACCATGACAGGACAGATAAATTTCATCATGGCCAGTTTGTCAAAAGTGGACAACCATAGAGGTGGTAAAGTGACAAAGATGTATTGGCCCTCCTGAGAAGACTGATGCATATTTTAGATGTTTATGCCCTTGTCTGAGTCTCATTATGCTGTATGATAACACGTATTATAAGAGAAGTAGTTTCTATTACAGACTGAAATCCAATATTGTTTAATGATAAACTGTTTTTCAAAGCAACAGGAAAAAAATACACTGGGTGCTCACTGTTGTTGAACTCCAGGTGAATGCAAAGTGCTCTCGAAGTCAAAGTGGTTAATTATAGAAACAAGGGAGCCACTGGGATTGCTTCATGTACCTTCAGCCAAGGATTTAGTAAAAGCCTTTATTAGTTAGGGCATATTCAGGTTAAAAAGCACAAAAGTTGGACGCCGCCTGGTTTCGACCCACACCGGTCCTTCCCCGGGACGTGGCTGGAAAGAAGTCAAAGTCTTTGATTTTTAACTCTGATATGCCCCAACTAATGAAGGTTTACTACATCCTTGGCTCAGCGCAAGTGGGCCTGAAGTAAGACCAGTTGCTCCCCTTTTCTGTAATAACTATCTTTGCTTTAGTTTTTGCCAATTTTTTTTAAAGCTGTTTTGTAGATTTTGAAAATTTCCAACATGTGTGTTTACCAGAAAGTAATGCTTAACAGTAAAGGTCCAGCATCAGTACCCAGAAGACTGAGGTTCATGCAAAACCACAAGTCAACTCTGGCTTCTTATTTAGTTACAGAACGTGAGTAAATTGCAGAATGTATGTAACATAAGAAATGTAAGTAACATGTCATTCTAAGTTACATATGTTAAGTTACACAAATGTGCTAATTTGAGTCCAATGTAGCCAAGCAGTTCTGTTACCTGAAGCTACTCAAGCAGTTTTGTTTCCTTTATTTTGAAAGTCTAACTGCACATTGCATATTTATTAGCGCAAAGTTGACCACTGAGCCCTGCATGTGAAAAAGAGTTTTTGGCAATTAAAAGCACAAAGGAGTAATGTTTTACAAGTGGGTACTCACAAATCAACAGTTGATGATGGAAATATGCCAAGAAATGAAGCAATGCACCAGCAAAGGTAAGGAACAGGAAAACTAGATGCTTGGATGTAAACATTGCAGTAATTAGGTTCTGCAAATGTTTTACAAGGAAGGAAATGGATTTAACACATTTATTAGTCCTTAAGGATACAAATAAAACATTTAGGTCATGGTCATTGAATGTTTATATACTTTTGTTAGTTTACAAAAAAACTCAACAGGGTACCTTTAATTTCCAGAATAAACCATTCACAGTAGGGACTTTGAAATAAGTGTTAAGTTACTTTCAAATAAAGTAAAAGATGAGTAACACTCACCCTAAATGTTAGGGTATTTAATGTGAAAATGAGGGGTAAAGTTGTTAAAAGATGTATTTAAATTGTATCATGTGTGTTTGTTAGTGATTCCAACTCTAAAGCCCTTGTGGGTGACTTCATTGTTTACATGGAACACATGTAGGTGGTCACAATGTAGGTGGTTTCATCCAATCATGAGAGAAACATTTATACAGTGGTGAGTTTTAACAATGAAATCACCTGTAGTTTTGAGCAAAAGACAATTGTACCCCCCCAAAAAACATCTTTGCAGACTGAGACTTTTGCATATATCATGGCCCATAGAGATATCAGAGTAAAGTTTGTGTGTGTGTGTGTGTGTGTGTGTGTGTGTGTGTGTGTGTGTGTGTGTGTGTGTGTGTGTGTGTGTGTGTGTGTGCATGTGTGTGTGCATGTACCTTTGCTGCGTATGTCTGCACTCTAGCAGCAAGGTTGACATGAAGCTGAGAAGGAGTGTGAAGGGCACAGCACCTCAGGAGGAATGACACAACACACTCGTGAACACACACACACACAGAGATACAGTACACACGAATACACCTCCTCTCCTTTCTTTTCTTCTCTCTCTTCGATGACTCATCCCACCCAGGGACAGCGAGTGAGGGAGAGGGGGAGTGAGGGTGGAGACGGATGGGAGAGTGTGAGGGGCGACAACACAACAGCGGAGTGAAAGAAGCGAGATTCACAGAGAAGACATATGGCGTGAAGCATTTTCTTACTGACCTTTTATTTCAATGCTATGCTAATCCAATTGCGTGCATCATTGTAAAAGTTATTCCCAAGCAAACACGCATTATGATTCCTGCCAGTCCCACGTGGAGTCTCACAGATGATTCCCTCACTGTTGTCTGTTTGTTTGAGAACGTTTGCCCCCTTTTGCATAACGGCAGTTCAGCTACGAGCAACAGAAACCCTCCTAACCAGCTCGGCGACACGCTGAGCTTTGCTCCTGTCTGCCCCGCCGCTCTGCTGCTCTCATTTGATGGTGTCTGTTAGAGAGATCCCAAACTTCCTATGCGTTCCAGGTCTGTATCACTGCGCATCACAGACCATAGACCCAATTCTTAACTTGTTCCAAAATCCCATAGTCTCTAATGTCTTTATCTTATGGTTTGAGGGTATTTGAGGAGGTAGATAGACTCCTGAGGAGCCGGGGATGTTGTCACAAGAGGTGATTATACCGCACTGAAGGAGATACACTATTGAGCTGGCTGTATTGCTGAGGATAAGAGCGTATTGCTGAGGATATGTCTGTATTGCTGACTGCTGCAAAGCCCAGAGATAGTTGAGTGGTCAGGTCCCATGTGCCTGTAGAGCAACATAGAGCATCTGCCCCTACTGCACCATTATTCTATCCTGACTGAACATTTTAAGGGCACTAGTGTTGCTCAGTGGTTAGATATACCACCTGATAACAGAAAGGTCCCATATCTGACTAGAGTTAGAGTGACCTAAAGTTGACCTTTAAAGGGATAGTTTGGATTATTTAAAGTGGGGTTGTATTAAGTACTTACTGATAGTCAGTGTATTAGTAACAGTAGATGGTGGTTGGCACGCCTGGAGTTTGGAGGAGCAGCAGGAGTCCTGGTGTAGGAAGCTTAGCAATGTACTGCTGTGGATAGGGTCAGTAACAAAACAGGTCCGCTTAAAAAAAAAAAATCAATACCAATTTGAGTGTATGCCATATTTAGAATGTTTAATTGCTGTACTTCCTGCCATCAGACAGCTTTCTGATGAGAAACCACTGTTATATAACCCAACTAAAGTTCTCTTCAAACCTACCAGACTAGGTTAAATCAGTCATTTTACCTTACAGACCACAGCAGTTTTTGTTCTACTGCTGCTTTATTTTTGTTATTATATGGCTAAGGTGTTTTAAAAGGACAGCTCAGATTTGTCAAAGCCACACGATAACACAAACTAACTAACAGATCAAGACAGCAGTAGGCCAGCAGCTTCCATGTTCTGCACAGTAAAATCACTGATTTCGCCTATGGAGTTTGGTTGGTATGGAGAGAGCGATATGTGGCGCATATAACACAGATCTCAAGAGTCAAAAAAGTCTTCCTGATGGCAAAGCGGTGAAAATATTCTAAATATAGCATACACTTTTAGATTGACCTTTTTTGTGAGTGAGTAAAGCACTTTTTGTTGCTCATCCTGTCTACAGCGGTACGTTGCTTAGCTTCTGTGCTTCTCTCTGCTTCTTTAATCTGGAGACATGCATCTGCCGTCTGCTGTAGGTAAAATACTGACTATCTCTAAGTAACTCATACAACCCCACTACCAATAATCCAACCTATCTCTTTAAAATTGGATACTGGCTAGAAAGTGTAATGTGTGTGTAATAATACAATGATACTTTGTTATGGTGTAGCATAGAATTAGCTTGAATAATATCTCAAATGGACCTCAATTGACACCCTGAACTGCTCATTCAGTGTAAAAGCATTAACTAAATGTATTCATGTTAGCAAAGATCAATTTCCTCATCAGTGTTTGCTGCAGCGTGTCGTTCCATACTGTGCAATTTTATGTTGAAAATGACCGTTTTTCAACTTTATGCTCCTTTCTCTGCTTTTGGTCATTTTTACTGCTCTTACTTTTTGCCCCGCAGAAATGGCAGCGGGATTGGAAGTGCTGCTAGATTGCCTCAGATAATGCAATGCTCTCAGGCGGAGCACAGGTGTGTGTATGTGTGTGTGTGCAAGTGTGTGTGAGTGTGTGTGTGGGCCCGGCTGGCTGCCTCAGAGGGGAACGTTTCTTGCCCAGAGATCCAAACTGATCCCCAAAAAAGTCCAACAGCAAGCCCAGACAAACCCTCACAGCATGCTGCCAAACAAACCCTCTGGAGGTTTTTGCTGTGATTATTGGACCCCAATACAAATCATTTGCAGCATCCTATCTGAAAATTCAAAAGCCTATTTGCAGTGATTTCTTAAATTATGTGCAGGAAATGGGTGTTAATTGGCAAAAGTGCCCATGGAGCATCAAGGTCAGAAAACAAAGTTATGATGTCTTTGATAACTTGGCACAAGGTACAAGGTAGATGTATTTACCACTTTGCAACGCAGGATTGTATTATGAGATTAAGTTGTTGCTCCTTTTTTTCTACTCACAGAAAATGTATATACAAACATTACATATAGTAGATTAGAATTAAATGATAACTCAGAAATAAAAAGCCATCTGTTTTGCATGTATGAGTGCTGAGGATAAATAGAGAGCCAAAGTCACATCCCTTCCATTGTGCCCCATGGGACCTAACCTGTCCATTTGAAAATTTGTGGTAGGTTTGTCACAGTTTTGATGAACACCAACATGGCTGCCCCTTGTAACATTATCTTAACTAAAGCATTTTCATGATTCCTGGTCCATTTTATCAGCCGTGAACAGACAGAACATTGTTGTGCGACTAAATGCTGGTTCGAAAAACACACAGGCATCATCATCGACTAACGTTAGCTTTTAGAGGAAGAAAGCCATGACGTCACTCATGCCACTTCTGGGGGTGTAGTCTAATTACATTTCTTAATAGTCATATGTCTTAAAGTGACAAACATCATATGTGTGAATTCATTGGCTACCATTAATATTTTTTCTAAATCTACGTCTCACCAAAAGGGGTGTGGCTTTGCTTGTTTATTAAAGAGTCTCACAGTCTGAGGGACCAGGTTGCTCTGTAGTCTGGTGGTACGGTAGCGGATACTTTTGTATCTCTTGCCAGACGGCAGCAGGCTGGGATGGGTATTGTCTTTTAGTATCCTTTGGCACAGGAGATTTCCTTTGTTAAGTTTCTTGAAGAAATACACCTGTTTCTCAACCTTCTTTACCTTGGTGGAGACGTGTGACGTCCATGACAGGTTCTCTGTGATGTTGATTTCCAGGAACCTAAAACTGTTCACCTGTTCCACCTCAACTCTCCTGACATACTGTGTCTTTGCCTCTTTTCTCAGAAAATCAACAATTAGTTCCTTAATTTTGCTGACATTAAGCAGTAGGTTGTTTTCTCTGCACCATTCTGCAAGACTGTTGATTTCCTCCTGATATGAAGAGTCATCCAGAAACTTCACAATAGAGTTGTCTCCATGTCAGGGGCTGCAGTCAAGGGTGTGCAGCAAAAACAGCAGGGGGCTGAGCACACAGCCCTGGGGGACTCCAGTGTTGATCACAAGAGTGGACCAGATGAGACCGCCAAGCTGAAGGGGTCTGTTTGTGTGGAAATACAATATCCAGTTACAGAGAGTGGTACTCTAGCACAAACATTTCAGTTACACAAGGTCACTTAACAAGAAACGTAACTCGTTACAGTACTTTTGCTTTACCAAAAACTAAAACCCCTTCGCAGTTCCTTTTGCTAATGTTCTCTGTAGTTTACATTTTTATAACGCTTGAAAAGTTTATCATAACATGTGTTTGTTTCTTTGATGAGACTAAAAAGCTTTTCCACAGGAGTGTGGATGGTGTCGGAGCACTGAGTCAAAGAAAGATTTGATCATGACTGCTTTATTGTTAAATAAATCCATCTTGAGACCTAACTTGAAATACTCGAGAAGTTCAGGGTCCGCCAATGGACTGTCTGTCCCTTGTCTCAAACAGAAAAAAGTCACCTGGTCTCCTCCAGTGACAGGCGCAGGCGGCAGTAGTTTTTGGGTGTGGTGGAAATATAATAAAATTGTAACATTAAGGGACTGCTTCCTTAAAAATTGAACTAAATAACTGAGTAATTCAGTTGCAAGACAAATGTGTTACACAGCTCATTAAAACAAACGAGTAATCTGAGTACTCTACCACGTTACTACAGCACTGTTTATTACTTAGATGACCGTCTTTAGACTCATTCACGGCAGAAAGTGGCACAGCAAAGGTCATCTGCAGATCCTCTTGAAATCGGCTGTGATAAAAGCTCTCTGATGTAGGACCAGTTGTTGTAGCTGCTGAGCTAACGTCTAACACCAGCCTCTCTCTATTATGCAGCCTATTTATTTATTTATTGTATTTCCCTCTGACATTTTGTCTTCAGGATTGTACATCATTTAAGTGATTTTGAAGAAAACATTTCTGAGCTAGCTATTACTGCCTGTCTGTGAGTCAGCTTGTTAGCCTTGTTGCTAACAGGACAATAGTCAACACAGTTTATTCATGAGATGTAGTTGTACTATTGACTGCTGTCTCATAAATGTCTAACTACCACGTCTCCTCTGTGGCAGAGGACGGTTAAATAAAAAGAGGATGCTGTAACACAGCTAATAAGCTACCATAGCTTATTATAGCTCATCTTCCCTCAAAGGTCAGCACTGTCGAGGCAGTTTGCTATTGATCAATGATGGAAATTTGTGTTTCTGCTAAATTTATTTCACTCCCACAGCGAATCTACTCTTGTGTACACAATGAATCTGATTTCACCATGAAATTTTGCCATTTTTAGATGCTGGTGTGACCTGATCCTTTTTTTACAAAAACATAAATTATTGAAAATGGTTTTGTCCTGTCTCTGAATTATAAAAAAAAATGAATCCCTCCTTTTATTGGTGTGGGGGAAAAAAAAAGTTTCTCTGTGCAGAATTATAAATTCCTGGCAGGACTAGACAGCCAGCGGCTTGGAGTCAGCATACAGAGAGCTCCAGCCTAGCCAGCTGCTGAGAGCTGCCATCCCCAGAAACAGAGACCTTGGCAGGGGACGGTGTTGAGACACACTGGGTCCCCTCCTCCAGCCTGGAGCCCTGTGAGTTCTGCTCAGTGGAGGAGAGACGAGAGCCCAGCCCAACAGGAGGCTTTGCTTGTCAGGCCCTGAGCGTGCTGAGTGTGTACTTGTCGGCGTGCGTAAGTTTGTGTGTCAGTTTGTCCGCACCGGTGCGTGCGGCATCGTGCTCATGTGTGCGAGCGCAGCGCCGACTCCAGCTGCAGCGAGATTTATAAGGTTGCACACATGTGTGAGTGTGAATGTGGATTCTGTCACCCACTGGGCCTCACACACATTCCAAAATAAACGGCTCCCACTGAGGATTACTATCGATCCGTGTGGAGCACTCAGCTGCATTTGGAAAGAGAGAGAGTGAGAGAGAGACCATGCAACTTCCTCTCTCGCTCTCTCTGTCTCGGCCTGTCTTCTGAGGAATGTTATGTGTCTGCCTGTCTGCAGAAAAAGTGTAAGGGATGATTTGGAAAC
The DNA here is from genome assembly GCF_056507025.1 of Lutjanus erythropterus. Taxonomy (NCBI): domain Eukaryota; kingdom Metazoa; phylum Chordata; class Actinopteri; order Lutjaniformes; family Lutjanidae; genus Lutjanus; species Lutjanus erythropterus. The sequence continues at coordinate 11,155,745 of NC_139331.1, forward strand.
ACAGTCCACTAAACTGTTACAATGACAAACCACTGCTAGCTGTCTTTCAGACATATGAGACAACGAGTGTATGTGTGTCGAGGGGTGGCAAAAGTACACACATTTGTTACTCAACAAGTACAGGACCTTGTCATAAAAAGACTGGTAAAAGCAGAAGTACTGATTTAACTTCTTTACTCAAGTGAAAAAGTACAGGCTCTTAAATGAACTCAAAGTGTCCAAGTAAAAAGTAGCCATCTGAAGAACATTTCTACTGGATGTTTTGGTGTAAAGCTAACAGAACCTCACCTTTTCTCTGTGTTCAACTCTCACTCTCCATTTCATCTTGTTATGTCTTTTATGTTGTTTCTGTCTTTTTTAAAAAAAAAAAAAAAAATGTTAGATCTATCAATTATTATGTCCTTTTTTGTCTTATAACGTCTTTTACATCTTGTTATATCTTTTTTGTCTGTTATTTCTTTTACACCTTGTGTCTTTTTTGTCTGTTGCATCTTTTACATCTCATTATTTCTTTTATGCCTTGTTATATCTTATGTCATTTTTTTTTTTTTATGTCTTTTTTGTTTTGTTACATCTTGTCATTTTCATCATGTTGTGTCTTTTCTGTCTTGTTATGTGTTATGTGTTACGTCCTGTTATGTGTTATCTTATATTTTTTTTGTCTTGTTACTATGTTGTTTTTCATCTTGTTTCATCTCTTTTGTCTTGTTATGTCTTTTATGTTCTGTTATGTGTTAACTTGTTATCTTTTTTGTCTTGTTACTTTGTCGTTCTCATCTAGTTTAATATTTTTTGTCTTGTTAAATCTTTGTCATTTTCATCTTGTTACATCTTTTATATTTTGTTATGTTTTTTACTTGTTCATACATCTTTTTTGTCATTACATTTTTTGTCCTGTGACATCTTTTCCATCTTATACGTCTTATACTGTCTCATCTTGTTACGTCTTTTTTGTCTTGTGATGTCCATGAGTTACTGTCCCATCCACGTAGGCTGAAATCAGGAAGGGGAATAACTGATAATTCCCCTCAATTCCATTAAAAAGAAAGTGTTTGAATATATAAGGAGAAATACTACTGGTATTTGTGTGAAAATTAAGAAAATAATGGCTCAAGTTAAATACACGTAACTGAAAACTCTACTTAAGTACAGTGTCAAAGTATTTGTACTTAGTTACTTCCCACCTCTGTGTGTGTGTGTGCTGGTGTGAGACAGAAAGGGAATGGTATAATGAGACAGGGAGACTCTAACACCCTCTCACTTATTTTCCCTCTCTGAAGTAAGTGAAAATCTTTTGCTTGTCAGACTTGAGGGAGAGACGGGGTGAGAAAAAACAGACAGTGAGAAGTGGAGAAACACACATGGAGAGACAGAACGGGGAGAGGAAATAAAGAGGCTGTTTGATTGACAGCCAATACGCCTGCCTGTTTCCTGTCACACACATGATTGCTGACCCACCCCCTCCGCCCGGCTCAGGCCTCTGGGTAGACAGGCCAAGAAGGCAGCCCCATTTAAAGAATGAAGGATCATGAACGGATGGACGTCTCCCAGGCCACACACTGTCTCAGAGCTGGACATGTCTGCGTGTGTGTGTGTGCGTGTGTACAGTACGTGCATATTGTGTGTGTGTGTGTGTGTGTGTGTGTGTGTGTGTGTGTGTGTGTGTGTGTGTGTGTGTGTGTGCATGTGAATGTTAGATTCAGCATTTCACCCTATTTCACCCTGTTTCCATTAGCCTTAATCTCTACAGCTTAATCCTACCAGAATGACCACTGTGGTTTATTGGTTTTCACATGTAATGTCCAGCTGGATCCTGGTGACATAACTGGAGCACAAAACTTTTGTTGTTTTAATCAAGTGTCATTTTACTGCAAGAGCATGTCAGATAGATAGAGTTCAACCAATATTATAGACTGTTCATAAAAGACATTAGTCACAGGTGTGACCAGAGCTGCCCCAAGTAAAGATTTTCCTAGTCAACAAGCTGTTATCAGTTCAAGCCATTATTCAGTTTAAAATATATGTATTTCTTGGGCTTGAAGTGCCTCTTAGACGAAAATGCAAAGGTGATAATGATTCTGGACAACCAGCAAGAAGACTGAACATTTCATCACAGTATACCATCACATAATTCTTATTGTTCAAAACATCAATCAAATCATCCAGCCTCATAAAAACGAATACTCACAGACTTGGATGGGTGGATGATGTGCACTTAAGATCTGACTCTCTACAAACTTGTTCCTCAACCCTGACTGAGCCCGCAGAGTCAAAGTCGTGGTCAGAGTCGCTGTAAATCACCTTGGTACTGTACTCCCAGTGGTCACACTGGCCTCCATCTGTCTCAGAGATGTGTCCCAGTCTAATGGGGGCGCTAACTGAGCTAAGCAGTAGCAGTATGTAGTACAGTATCTGGTGACCTGAGGGTTGCAAAAGAAAAGTTCCATATTGCAGCAATCCTGGGCTTAACTGCAACGTGCAGCTCCTGAAAGAAGTTTAAGGTGTTTTTTTTTCTGTGACTAATAGATAAATGAAAACATGTAGCAGCGCTGCAGCAGCAATGCTGTCTGTTTGACCACCACATGTGCATGAGCTGCAGCAGTTCAGCAAGGCAGCCATCACACACAGGTTTAGTCTCTGAAAACTTGGTTTCAAGTCTCAAGTATTTTTCTATAGCTTTTAATATTTACAAAATGCAACAATTAAAGTTTGAATAACATTATTAATATAATTTATTAAAACCTTAGCATTCAAAATCTGTGGCTGTAGTTTCATCATTTGAATGACGGTGGAAACACATTTTTCCAACAGCGACCTGTCATTACACAGTGTTTTCATTTGAAGCCTCATTTCTGGTAGCCAAATATCAAAGTTAACATGAATTGCACTTTGCTAACCAAGCTAAGTAGCTAGTGTTAGTGTTAGCTGATAACGTTGGCTATGCTAACTGTACCTGTACCTGTTGATGTTAACTATAGACTGTCTACCTCTTGCTCCTCTGTAGCTCCACCTTCACATTTGAATATTATCACTTGTGGCTCCAGAAACCAAATTGGCACAGCCCAAAATGCCAAACTCAAGGCTTCAAAGTATTAGTCCATAAACCATGGGTGACGTCATGGTGGCTACGTTGAATTCTTGCGGACTGTCTGTACCAACAACGCAAGACATTTGTTGACCGCCAGCCGCACTTACCTAATGTTGACATCATATCAATCACACAATCACAGTTGGATGCAATGCAATAATATCAACCTTTATTTACACCAGGTGTGAATGCAAAAGCTTAGGATCAGATGTCATTATTGCGATAACTTATACAGACACAGATTGCACGTTTACACCAGGTGCAAACGAGGCATCACATGAGACCCAGATCGTTACTTTAGTACAAAATCTATGATAAGCTATAGACTTGCTCTCATGGCTTGGTCAGTAACCGGAACGCTCAGCCATTATGGAGATACTGGGATATAAACAGCAGAATGGATCACACGCTGAATATTTAATTCAAGCTGACTTAGGGTGTTCAAACCATAGAAAAGTTACGGAAAACTTGCGTAAGCTGCTAAAACTTACAGAGGACCAAGGACTTGGTCAACAGGATTATATATAAGGATATATATTGTGAGAAACTACGGTAAATAGATGATGAAGATCAATATGAGCTGACTCCTTTGTCTCAGAAGTGACAACCAGATACTGAGTTGATGGCAGAGGATCAAAATGCTGTATTGTCAGATAAGCAATTAAAACGGCTCTTCAACCAATTTATTGGCAAGATCAGTTAATGAGAACCTAGTTGTTATTCTCACAAGCTTATATTTGGTTGACCAAAATTGACCATTTTGTGCAACAGCTGCTGCCTTCAAGTTCAACTCATGAACTCTGAGCTTTCAGAGAGTTTCCACTCATGAGGTTGTGCAGCATATCATCAGGAAAAGTTACAAGTTCTGTATTATTTGTACATTCAGTATCTCCAACGTGGCCAGCCTGTGTATTGATGACGCAGCGGGAAAATACTCTATAATCTGTGGAGCAGAGTCACACCCATTTACACTAATAGCAAAAACAGAGGAAAAAGGTTTCAGAGAAACGCGTAATGCACATCTTCTGTGGTTTTTATCTTTATCTGCAAAATCTACCATCAGACACTGCATTACGCACAGTGGCGGTGTTTACCTTCACTATATTAGTCATCAGTAACAGTTAATTTCACACTGAATGACTTGACACCATCTCCACACTTTAAATATATCAGATTAACCAAAGAAGCCCCATTTCTTTAGAAAGTTTAACATGTTGTTTTTGCAGATAAGCTGCAAAGCCTGTTCCTGTATTTTTGTTGCCACTTGTTGACCCTGAAAATCATCACCTATTTGTGATTTTAACTGCTACCTGTACTCTGCCCTCCCCTTTCACTAACTCTGTTTTCTTTTGTCTTTGTTTACTCCTCTCATCTTTTCCTTCCTCTCCTCTTCTCTCCTGTGCTGTTTATGGGGCTCAAAGATAAGATCTCCCTCAATGGCAAACTTTGGAAGACATCTTAAAGATCCCCACTGTCACTTCAGCTTAATGCAGCCCTCTGGGCTCGCAGTACAAAAACACACATACGCACACATACACACACGGCCTCCCACTAATAACAGGGGCAGGGAGAAGCAGCCGGGATTCGAGGACTCGTAAACACACTTCTTCCTCCCAACAATTCTCTTTGATCTTTATCAAACAAAACAGTTTCCTTGGTGTATTTTGTGCTTCCATCTCTCAACTTGAACATACTGCAACACACTTTTCCCACTTAGATTTCCCCACCCATAAATAAAATGAGAGCACATTTGGATTTCCTGACTGTGGGCTTCCAGTAGGCCGATCGCTGCCACGTCTGTCAGATCCATTAATTCACAAGTGTGCGAGCAAGTTCTGCCTAACCGCTTCTTGAGGCAACATGTTTACATCTCAAACAGTCCATTTTGCATATCGAATCAAATTTGGTTTATTCTTAGCAACACGCTGGGAGAGTCGACAGGCATTACTTATGTTTTTGAAGGGTTTAAATGGATCATCCGAGCTCTTTTTTTTTTTTTTCAACCCCAAACAGCACTCAGCAAAACTTCCCTCTACAAAGCCATGCAGTGCTGCTCCACCGGGTGTTTAACTAAGAATGAGTTCAAGCTTTCCTGTTAAGGGTTCCCACTTCCTGTGTTCACAGAAAAAAAAAAAAAATCATGTCCTTCAGTTTCTGGATCCCATGGTCCATAATGATCTGATCTCTGTCTCCCATAGGCGGGCCGTTGCTATGGCAACCTGATGACGCTCTGAGGAAGGACGGGAGGGAGAAAAGGGAGGGAGGTGTAGGCAGATGAGGAAGAAGGTAGCTGCACTGAAGATTGCATATCTTTGAGATGATGACTCACTCGGATAAATATAAAGATGCGTGCCATCTGTCACATTTTTAGTCTTTGCTTAGGCTTCACATAGAAATGCAGTTTAGAAAGTATTTTGGAAGTGGATGCAGAGGAACCTTATGTGTATGCGTGTGTGAGGGGCGTGACCTGGGATAGATTTTCACGCACAATCTATAAGAAAGGGGTTTCAAAGGCTTCTCGACTGGAGCTTGACTTCAGCATAGAGAGCGTGAAAATATGATTTATGATCCGAACAAACAGAAGAGACAGAACTGAAAAGTGATCATGTGCAGAGGACATGTCCCCACCATCCTCCATATATAATGGCTCCTACACCCCTTGCATGGCTCTATGCCTCTGCTTCTGCCCTGCTGTTGCCATAGCGACCACTCGGGTACAGACTCACAACAACTTGCTGACAAAAACCTACATTTTACCTTTGGATGTTAACTGCTCCAAATGAGCCTTAGATGAGTGGAACAGCAGCTCTCTGTGGCACTGCATGTTTATCTCTCTGGTCCTATAGACCAGACTATATATCCTGTAGCAAGCAGATTTATAGGACTGTGGTTTTCAAATGTCTCAATGCATTTTGCAATTATGCTTGTAGTACCTGGAAAATTATGTGCTTCCAGGAGGGATGTTACAATATATCAGTCACTGCCATATCACAATAAAAATGTCTCAATACCAGACTGTGACAAGATCTACCATGATATTACATTACATTACATTTTTACATTATTATATATCTATATTTTAATGTTATTTTATAAAAGACTGATTGCTGCTTTGTTTTAGTTTTGCAATATCTTGTCTCTGTACTATATTCATTTGAATACAAGTACAAGTCAAAAGCAAATACTTGCATTTGTCATTGGCTAGCTAGTTACATCTGACAACTTATTTTTAAGAAAACGCTAGCTGATCTATGTCAATCCTTGGCTAGCTAGTTGGTTATTTTGCTAACATTAGCTAACTGAACATGTGACTATATATTGCTTTTACAGGTTCCCAGCAACATATTTTCACAATCTATAGTGTGTTTCTTTTTGACATACAGACAAACCTAGCATATAGCATGCATTAGTGCAAGAAACAGGAAAGGAGAAAGTTGAGTGTTTCTGCCAGGTCAAGCTTGTTCAACTCTTATTTTAGGCTCATTTTATTTCATTTTATTAAACAGGGAAAGAAGAAACATGTTACGATGTTTGTTTTATAGCAAACAAAATGTTGTCATACAAATGTATTATTAATTGTTATGTACTATTTAATAAGGGACATTTTTTCAGGCTGTAAGTTTTCTTTCTGTTTCTTCTTCTCTTCTTTTTTTTTTTTTTTTTTTTTTTTACCATGATTAATATTGTATTGTGGGCTGCTTATCTTGGCATTATTATACTTTGAGTTTTTGCTGTTTTTATTTTACTTTAATAAAAAAGGAAAGCAGTGGAACATGAACTTAAAAAGAGAAATTAATTTTATACAAACAAAAAATGCTGTATATCATAATTATTATTTTTTAATATATATATATATATATATATATATATATATATATATATATATATATATATATATATATATATATATATATATATATTAGTTATTCTCGTTTTCATTCTTTTTTTAAGTAAACAGCTTCCAATTTGGTCATACTTGTTTTATTTTTTACAAACATGGTGAGATATAGCTACAGGCAATATCAACGCTGCAATAATAGCACGAAAAAAATAAGTGAATCGTCTTGTTAAAACCATAGACGATCTTTGGCTCTATCTTCCGTACACAATAGCATTCTTTCAGTGAACGCAACTGGCGCTAGGACCCAGGGCGGGCGCCGGGGGAAGTCCTCTGCTGCTGGCGGGGCAAGGAAGGCAGAGCACAGAAACACACACACGTCCACGCACACACACACGCACTCACATATACACAAACACACACGTACACACACTCTCAGCACCACCACCACCGAGCTCTTCTCCGACAGAGGAGAGAGAGGGAGCGCAGAGAGGGATAAACAGAGGGAGAGAGAGAGACTATAGGAACGCAGCGGCTGCTCGTGTGTGTGAGTGCGTGTGTGTGTGTGTGTAGGTAGGTACGCTCGCTCGGTGGTAGAAACGACTGGCGGGGCGGATATGGAGGGGCTCGGGAAAAACGCTGGGAACTGACCGAGCACCGAGACGAAGAGAGGGAAGGAAAGAGAAGAGAGAAGAAGAAGAGAGGAAGGACGGGCGGACAGCACGGAAGGAAGGAAAGAAGGAAAGGAGGAGAGGAGAGGAGGAGACAGAGAAGTGTGACAGAGGAGAGGAAGACTGTGAAGAAGGGGCTCGTCTGGAACACAGAAGGATCCTAAGGTGACTTTATGGGGCTTTGATGGGCTGTGTGCAGAGGTGTGTGTGTGCGCGCGCGCGTGTGTGTGGTGTTGACATGTGCTGCATGGCTCCTGCACTTAAAGGGAAGAAGTGGAGGTGTGTGCATATGTGTGTGTGTGAGTGGTGTAAGTGTGTGTGCAGCCTATATATACATGTGTGAGTTTTTAGGCTTGTTTTTCCAGCAGTCTAAAAAGGGGGCCAAAGTGTGTAAGCGAGCTGAGCTGACCGCTATAAACTGGAGTGAAGGGATCAAAAGGAGTGGATACTTTTTAGGGAACGGCGTGAGCCCATTCCAACACACACACGCACACACACACTTCTCAGGTAGGCTACTTTAAGTTTAGCCAGAGAGAAAAAAAAAAGGGGCTAACCCTCCTTTAAGAGTCCATCTGCACCCCCTTTTCCTTCACTCTGAATGTGTGTGTGCATATAAGTGGACATATTACTCATGTTGAGGGGACATGAACCTGTTTCTTTACTGACATATTGGGGACCGCCTTCCTTATGGGAACCCATAACATAAATCATTAATTTCAGGTGGAAGACTTGGTTTATAGTTAGGATAAGGTTCGGAGTAGGCAAGTAGTAGTTATGGGTAGGGTTAGGGTGAATGCAATGTTCTCTGAAGTGATGGAAACACAACTCTGTGTGTGTGTGTGTGTGTGTGTGTGTGTGTGTGTGTGTGTGTGTGTGTAAGAAAGCAGAGTTTCAGTGCAGCAGGTAACACAGTTTGGTTAGAGGTTGCAAAAGCAGCACCAGATGAATTTTCTGTTTTTTTTTTTTACCAACACTGATTCATAAGTAGTAGCAGATTCTTCTTCTGTGTGTGTGCATATATGTGTGTAAAAGAGTGTGTGTGTGTGTGTGTGTGTGTGTGTGTGTGTGTGTGCGCCATAGACGGCAAACAGGTTGAGGGAGGCAGATCTGATCAGACGCACAGCAACAGAGGAGAGAGCGTGGCACAGGCTGAGCAGCAGCACATTGGATTACACACAGACGAATACACACACACACACACACACACACACACACACACACACACACACACACACAAGCTCCGTGGCCAGCAGAACAGCTGGGAGAAATGTGTGTGTGTGTGTGTGTGTGTGTGTGTGTGTGTGTGTGTGTGTGTGTGTGTGTCAGTGCCTGAGAGCGTTTCACTTAATGCATGCGTCTGCCTTCGCACGTGCAGGACTGTTTGCTTTTGTATTATCTTTTGCTACTGTGTGTGTGTTTCTGAGTGTGTGTCTGTGTGTGTGTATGTGTTTACCCATCTGAGGCTGTGTAAATATGTATGTGTAGGGAAAAGAATGTTCTGTCATCTCTTCAGACAGACGGCGTGTGTGTCTACCTCCGTCTTCTACCCCCCTTTTGGTCTAGGGGAGGCAGGAGGTGGAGGAGGGTCAGCGGGAGGAAAAAGTGATCAGATGGCCTGAGAATAAGGCAGATGAGAAGATTAATTCCAGTAGCGTGAGATGAAATAGAGACAGAGAGGAAGAAGGGAAGGATGATGGAGATTTCAGGACAGGCGGGAGGAGAAAGAGGAGGTGGAGAAATGGGAATGAAAGAAAGAAAGCGGAGGAGATGGAGTGCAGGAGACGGGGGCTGACATGCTCTCTCCGGGAGTGCTCATTCATAATTCACCTCCATGGCAAACGTTCATTCACATATTGACCCCCCATGGCTGCGCTCAATGGAGTTCTCGCCCCTCCACCTCTCCCTGTCTCTCAATGGACACCCCTGTGGCGCGACGTTCAGTTAGCCCGCTTCTTTTTCACTTTGGAGACAGTTGAGATTCTCACAGAAAAGCCCTCAGTGTTTTTGTCCGCTATGGCTGTTTTGACACTAGACTTTTTTTTCAGTTGGACACTCTGATGTGAGATTGAATTGTGTAAATTGAATATTGAATCCAGACTCCACCCTAGACACAGATAATTGGTATGGATGGCTCAGTGGGTTAGTGCTCTCCATACAACTGTTAGTCTGATTCCCTCAACGCAGCTAAAACAGTCCATAATGGATCTATAATTCATGTGTGAATGAATTGAATAGTCTGTGTTTTGAATAAAAGCATCAGACAGTTTTCTTGGATGCCAGCAGCATGATTTATTCAGCATAAATACTCAAAAATGGCTGCTTTAATATTTCTGATTGTATTAGCCTTGCCTGGAGCTACACTATAACCTACTGCTGTGCTCTGGTCAGCTGTGGCCCATGAGCCATATGGCGGAGTGTCTAAAATGCACAGTCAGAAAAAAAGTGTGCTGCAGAGAGGTACATTTAGTTCTAAAAGGTAAACTCTACAGAAGTCACCTTCTCAGCAAAAGTGATACAAAATATCCTGACTTCTTTAGTTTTATAGCTGTGATGGACTTGCATTGTGTTTACTCAGTACAGTGTTGACATTGTGTCTTCTCATATCACGGCTAAAAGTTCCTGGTGTTGCACCTTTGTTATGCAGTTATACAGTACAATGAATGACGCGGTAATGTAAAGATACAGAGTGAGGTACGTCTGTCTCAGTACAGTACATCCTGGTACTGCCGTTGTCAAGGGTTTGATTCCCAGTGGATCCAAGCACACTAAATATAGCTAAACTAATTAATAGCAGCCCCCACCTTCCCCCAAAAATGAAAAAAAAAACATCTTAACCATTCATCTCTTGGAGTCTCAATGGAAACTTGACTCAAGATTGCATGAAAATAAAAGACAAGAAATAACCTTGTATTTCCATTACTGCCATTAACAGACAAACCGTTCTGACAGCACCCAAAACAAGTCTCTTTGGGACCGTTATAACCTACAACACAAAGGTCACCTGACTGAACAAAACATGTGAAAGCATTATTCGGCTACTATAAATTAGCCTGGCCCCTTTCGTTAGTGTAGCTGGCTGGTTTACTTGTACCATAAGAAGGTGATCAAGTGAAGAGGCGTAGAAAAATGTAATTTGTCCCAGAAAGTGTATTCAAACTTTGTACATCAAAAGCAAAAATGTGGTGAAGCTTGTTAATCAACTTGCACTGTTTCTAGTTATGACAAAGCTGTGCCTTTCCACTCTGATTCAAATGTAATCAGTGCAAACATTTTTGAAGTGTAAAATTTTACAAGAGAAACACACACAGGAGCAGTGTGAAAATCAAGCATGTAGGAATACCTACGGTGGCCGTGACACTTGGGCAAAGCGCGAAAAGTCAAAACTAGAGCTGGTGTTTGGTTTTTCCGTTCTGGGCTACTGTGACAACACAGCAGTGCAACATGACAGACGGCACCTTTAAGAGTTGTTATTTTTTTTAAGGTGTTTAACAACAACCTGTAAAAGTATATCTGTATTCTTAATCCCACCATCAAAGCTCAAATTGGTTGACTGCACAACAGATCTAGGCTACTTCAACTGCTGAAAAAAACAGATGGTATTCACAAGTCTGTAACCAGACTACCTGGTTATTCAGCAGTAAACATGCAAGCAGAATATTTTATTCTTACTGCTAGCTTGGCTACCCCATGTGAGCCCCACCTTATAGTTCATAGCGGTACCTAAATTGTCGATCCTGGCAGAGCGGTCAGTTTTATCTTATGCATCTTACCCACTGGACAGCTTGTGTACCATAACCCAAGTGTTTAAAAAAAAAATAATTTTATTATGAGTCCAAAATATCCAATATTTAACCCCTTAAAGGTATATTTATCAACTGAACATCATTCCTGGAGTCAGAGTCCTGGTTGGAGCCCCTGTAAATCATCTCAGTACTGTATTCCCTGTCTCAAACTGGCCTCTGTTGGTGTTTGAGGTTATGCTCCAGCCATGTTCACCAGGAGGCTGCTGAGCCTGGTTCCATTGCTCGCTTGCTGTGCCTCAGTTCTCGTGCCCATTCTGCCCATCAGTATTCCCCACCCCAGGCCTGAAAACTTAATCCTAGCTGCTGTGCTAGCAATATAAGCACCAACAATACCCTGGTGCTCCAAACTCCCTGCCCTTTATTTGTTTTGAGCATGAATTCAAGAAGTGGCAAATTCTTACATATTGCACCTTTAATGAGCTGCATGTAAGGAGTCAACAACACCCTCAAATCCCAAAACCTCTTCCCAATTTACTCACCACGTTTTAAAACTCAAGTATGAAGTGTGTTGACATTCAAAATGTTGACAGTCAGCTTGAGGAAATTTTTAGGATTAGGCACTATAACAAAAACAAGGTGTATTTTTAATGCCACTGCTTTACTGTTATTTGTTCCAAATGTGATGGAAAGTGACATTTAATTCTCTCCAGAATAAAGTGAGGCAAATATGCATGACAGTAACTTAAATTTATGACTTTTGGATCCACACTGTAATTGTTTGACTATACAACAGTTTGATTATGCTGCACAGGAGGAGCTTAATAGACTTTTCTTGAAATCTTTCTTGCTGTGCCAGTCTTTCTCTGTTTGGTGACATATGAATGATTACCTGATGTGACTGAAATTTTGACTGAGGTGACCTGTGCTTGTCACAAACTGGTTCATGTGTTAAAACAACTGGAGAGTTAAAAGCCAGGTTTCAAACTGCAGTGGAAACACAGCCGGCCTAAGTGGCCAAGATGGCTCAGAAGAATAATGCTCGGCTGTATCCCCCAGGTTATAATTGTCTTCAATAGGCCTCCTGCTGATTTGAAATGGACTCATTGTCCACAGTGCTGGGCACCTCTGCTCAATTAGCCTCTCTCTACTTAGTCGTGCTGAGCTATTGCTGGTTGCATCCTCACACACTGGCACATAAACACACACTGACACACAGAGGAGCGTGCACGAGGGCTGTCACGCGCATTATCACGCATGGAAAGACGTCAGCATGTGTAAAAATAGAGCTTATAAATGGGGGAAAAAGTGTTTTATGTTTACAAGGGGTGATGTCATGTTTGGTTTAGATCCATAGCTGACGAATCGGAGGGCAGCTGTGGCGAGTATCAGCCTGCTCAGCTTTGGCTCAGCTATCTGGTGTTTTTTTTTTTTTTTTTTGGTGCTTTTAAAGGAGCACAGTTCAAGGAGTTGCAGTTTGTGTGAGTGTGTGTGTGTCTCTGTCTTCGTGTTTGTGAGTGTGTGTTGTTTTCAGCGGCAGAGGCATGCACACGGTGACGCTGCTCTGGTTGCCAAGCAACTCAGGAACGTGGGTGGAAGGATTTCCTGTCCTTAGGAAGCTTTGTTTATAAGTGGGGGGAGAGTGAGTGTGTATGTATATGCATGTGTGTGTGTAGATTTCAGTGTGCATTTCAGCAGTATGCTTGAGTGCTTGTGTGTTTTTAATGCACTCTCTGCCTCAAGTAAAAGTGCTACAGAAAAGTCACTTAAGACACACACACGTATACACACTGTGTATACACACACACACACACACACACACACACACACACACACACACACACACACAGAGGAAAGGCAAAAAAGGCCCTTTCTAGTCTGTTGAGTTGGATTTGCGTTGCATAACTCCTCTAGCCAGGTCTGCTTGCAGCACTGTCTCCTCCTCTTCTACCCAAACACTCTCCACCATGTCACAGCCGCCACACTCACGCCAGGCCGCCTCCCGCTAATGATGTCATCAGCATGCCTCATTTTATGTCTCCTCTCACACATGAGATTGCAATTATGTGTTCTTGCCCTGCATGCGATCACACAAAAAAACACACACAGCATGTCTGTCCTGCAGGCGTTGGACCCCATGATTACGTAATTGACATTGAGTGAATGGGATGACGTCAGCTTGGCTCTCTCTGACTCTCCTGTCTTTCTGGCTAGCTACAGTGATGTCATAAGTGGATGCAGCCATACACTGTGTGTGTGTATGTGTGTGTTTCTTGGCATGTATAATCATGTGTGGAGACAAAAATGACCTAAGGAACCATTTGATTTATATAATGTGTTTACTCCTCCCCCTCTTTTCCCCTCTTCTTTCCCCTTGAAGTGAAAAGACTTCAAAACTAATAGATACTTTATTGTTCTGTATGTGTTCTTTGGCAATGTGAGGAATTTAAAGACGTTCATACAACACATGCACACTGTTGCAACCCATTGAGAGTGGCTTCTTTTTTAAATTAATTGATTTTGTGGACATATATTCACAAGTTAGCTAATGTTAGTGAAGCTAACTAGCTTGCTAATCTACATCAGTCATTACCTAGCTAGTGAGCTAGGGGCCCCTTGCAGCCCCATGAGAGTGGCCTCTATGTGAAATGGATATCTCAGTGTTTTGCCAGGAGTAACTCCATTCTTCAAGTTGATTAACAACAATCTGCACAGTTGCGTCAAACTCATCTTTGCCTTTGTGAACCACTTCACCTTTCCAAAGCTCCGCCCATCTTCAGGCAGTGCTCCAATGACAGTTGAGCAAGCTTGTTACCTCTGTCAACTTTCTCCTTTTCAATGTCCTGTGCTTAGATATGCTATGTGCTAGGCTGGTCTATGCTGAAGAGAAAACCTAAGTTTAAACATGATGAAAAGATGTTGATAAAGGACCTGTAAAAGATGCATATATTCACTTTTTAAGGTTGCTAATGCTAGCTAAATTCTCATCTACAGAAATCATTAGTTAGTTAGCTTGCATTTTATTAACACTTGCTAGCTAGTTAGCTGGGGTTTTGCTAACATTAGTTACTGTAACTTAAAATTTGACCTTCTGCACCTCTTTTAGAGATGGAAAAGAAGAAAGATGACCAAGTTTGCTCAAGCATTACATCTATGAAGTTTCAATAAATAGCCCATGCATCAAAACCAAATTGTTTTGAATTGTAATGTGTCAAAAATGTCCATTATTTAACCCTTTAAATTACATTATATAAGAATTATAGTTTAAAACAGTCAGAAAATTATGCAGAACTTTGTGTGGAGTCAGACATGATCTCAGGAGCCATTTGATTTACTTAATATGTTTACTCCTCCTCTTTCCTCCTCTTCCTTTAAAGTGGAAAGACATCATAGCTAATAGACACTTTATTGTTCTGTATGTGTTTTCATAGCAACATGAGGCATTGGAAGATGCTCGTGCAACACATGCACTCTGTTCAATCCTGTTGCAGCCCCCTGAGAATGGCTCCTATTTGAAATGGATATCCCAGTGTCTCACAACTGGTAACTCCATCGCCTCTCTGCCCTCCGTCTGCGACTGTCTGACCTTTGTTGATTCTCATCCCAGGACTCACCAGCAATCGCAGGCAGGCAGCGAATGAAAGGAGAAAGAGATGATGCTGGCCTGGGTCGTCTCCACACAGATACTGTACGTGCCAGTTCTTATTTTAACACAAGAAAACACAGCGTCATGGAGAAAAAGGAGCGATTTGGTGGTTGGCCTTCTTAAGCTCTCGACAGAAATGTCTGTTTTTAGCTCGCTGTTTGAGCTACGAGGTTTTAGGCACAGAGGAAGAGTGCTCTATTTGTGTCTTGAGTTGAATAGGCCGCCTGTTGTGTTCTCCAAGCGTTGTGGTTGAAGCTCTGAACATCAGCCAGCGCTGGATGGGAGGACTTGGAGGTTTTAACAGACCTGAATACACACACAAAGATGAACAAACACACTTTGTCTTTCTGACGTCCTCTCCCACTTTTTCTCTCCCTAACCCTCAAACCAAAGGGAAATCACACCATGCGGTGACTTAACAGTTTATGAACTGAGCAGCAACACACAAATGGTTTAAATACACACAAGCACACAAACACAAAATATGCAGATTTTCCTAATAAACTGATTAGCATTAGCTCAGTCCAGCTAAGACCAAACCACAAACAGTACTGTACATTCCACAGCTTAACACTGAGCAAGATGATTTGATACCACTGCACAAACATACACACACTTAAATAAACACAAAACCCCAAAAAACCAAAAGAGAAAAAAAACAGCAGACAACTCTCAACAGCAGAGTCTCTTTCCAGAAATCATGACCTGGTCACTCAAGATAATCCACAGACTTTGTAGTTAGCAGTTTTATGCAGGAACTACTTTCTTTCTAGTAGATAGAACATTTCTAGTAGCAAGAAAATAGTTCTTATGGATTGTCTGTGGGTTGTTTTGAGTAACCAGGTCATGAGTTTTGGAATTTATTGGTTTTTTTTGATAACTATCATTATTAAATGGTAAATGGACTGTTAAGTAAACTTCAGTTAATAGTTATTTAACTGTTAACACATGTTAAGATAATGTTTGCATTATAAACCAGTTATTAAGCAGTTGTAAAACTTTCTAAACAACAGTTATAACTTTATAATGGCCATCCAGTGACAACGTGTTCTCACTGCTAACACATCAAATGCAGAACTGTTTAATTTTGACAAATAACATATACAAGTTACTTACGCAAGTACATAGAATATTATAATTACCAGTCGCGCCTTTATAATAGGACTCCAGATACGTTGATAGATGGTTTATAAACTAACCATTAACCATTATTACATGGCTTTGTTGTATACTTGATTCTGATTGGTCAGTTGCAGCATTCTAAAGTCTGTTATTTCTGGATAGCAGACCATTGCTGTGTATAAAAGACTGTTGCTGTGAAAAACAGACCATTGCTATCGATGCAGATTTTTATATCCATAAAATCATTTTAAAATGAATGCTTTGAGTCAAATTGTTTTTGTGGTGAGTAACCATGTCATAAGTAAGATTAAAGGTCTGCAAATATATTTGGTGCTCATAAACAAATACTTTATATTGTCTGTTAACAGTGAAATAACTATTAACTATTAACTATTAACTACTAATTAAATTAATCATCAAGTTGCCATTTATTAATGATGGTTATTGTAAAGTGTTACTTTTTTTTTTAACTGTTTGAGCACCACAAGCTGCAGAGAAGACAGACATCTCTCTCTCTATATATATATATATGTATATATATGTATACATAAAAAGAAGGTTAGGGTTAGTTAGGGTCAGAGTTAGTGTATTTGTAATGTATTTTTGGTTTTGGGGTGAACTGTCCCTTTAACAAGTAACAGTTGGATGGAGATACACAACTAACTGTAATTATATACATATGCACACACACATGCACGCGCTCAACCCCCCCGCCCCCCAGGAGTTTTAGGGCCTTAGTCAGCGTCTGTGTGTCCATGCGTGGGCCTGTTCCCTGGCAGTGTGAGGGGAAAAAATACCTTCCCATATGATGTAAACACCAAAGTCCCTGAGTGTGTGCGTGTGTGTGTGTGTGTGTGTGTGTATGCATGAGTGTGTGTGCGTGCATGCTTGTAAGCCTGTGTGTGTGACTGGCATTCTCTGAGATAGGATTCGCTCTCTGTGACAGTTTTCCAAATTATTCCACAACACAGTGCAGTTTCTTTTTAAAGATAAGTTTCTCTGCCATCTCTGCTTTGTTCCACTGCACACAGTGGAAAGAGACGGCAGAGACGGAGCAGACAGAGGGGCTGACATGTGACATCACTAACTAAAGCAGGGAAGTGAGGTAAAGACAGAGGCCAGTGCCTTTAACTCAATTTTTTTAAATGGCTTTTATTGATTTTATGATGGTTTTAGAGCACGCAGCACTTTGTTTGGAGTAATGCCGAACGAGTGAACTTCATTATTTTTACTGTTTCATAGAAAATATAATTATTAAGTCTTCAGGAGGTCCCTCATCGCTTTGCTTTGATACATGACTCACATATTGAATGTGTAATGTGTGTTTGTGTGTGTTCACATATGAGAAAATGTCAAACTGACTGTACGTATATTGTCACAGATAACTTACGAAAGGCCTCTCAACTAAGATGCAGAAAAGTGTTTAGGCCTATAGATCAGGGAAAAACTATGCTTAGATACAACGTTAAATTATTTTAGCATAATAATGACTTAGTGGGACACTCCAACTGATTAGTAGATAGAGATGAAACAGTAAAAAAAAATTCATATCATGATTATATTCACAAAATTCTCACAGTTATCAATATTATTCTGATTTGTTGGAACTTGCTTAAAAATTTACTGATTTTTAACTGATACTGATGCACATTGAAATCATTTCACCAAGTTTTATATTTAAAGCCTCTGAACCATCCACCCAAAATGGGTAATTAAACATCATTTTAATGTTAATCAAAATTTGAAATGGTGATACGAATCATCTCAACATTTAGCATACTTTACTGTGAAATCCGTAATCATTTCACCCCTGTCAGAAGATTGGGCAAAAGTGGAGCGAACAACCTGCTGCACCTGTTGAACCCCAACAGAAAAACCTCTTGTAACCTTTCCAATGATGCTCCAATGCGCTCCTCCATGCCTGTTAAAAAGTTTTACTTTTGTTTTCCGTCATTGGCCTGTCCTTTCTGTTTCCTTTCTTTTCCCTGAGTTTGATATCACCTGTCAAATGTCAGCAGCTTGTTGCATCACGATTTGCACACTGCACTTCCTCTTAGTGCTTTGTTTCAGAATAAATATAAGAGAAAATTCAGAAAATATCATGCATGAGACCCAGTGGCTCCTAAATTTCCCATAATGTAGCTCAATAGTATATTTTCCTCTGTCCCTCCCTGCCTAAAACATGACATCTTTTAAGTCCATGCCCAGAGTTTGTAATGTTGGGTTTTTGTGAAAAAGATTCTCCGAGCACAAGTCATGATGACATCATCCGAGCTGAGAGAGCCACAGAAGACATAACACAACTGTTTTCACTCCAGGTTTTCCAAGAAATTCAGGTCTTTTGCCCTCAAATATTGGATATCTGCCAGTACTGAGCCTTATCTGATACTTACATCTACCTAACTGTTGATTGAACATGTGTCTGACACATTGCAATAACAGCTGTAGCCTACAGAATTCAGTCCACCATGTTTTCCACAACATACTTGATCCAAATACTGGGGATCTTGGTTCAAAATTATAAAGTTAATAAGCTTAAATTATTGATATGATCTTAATGAAAGATTAACCGCTGAATGTGCCTTCTGAAACTGATGCGATGCAATCAGCTAGAGAAAAGATGTCTCACTCTGTTGAAGTGTGTTGGACTACAGAAACACTCAGTCTGCTTGAGGTTGTTCAGTGGTGTTACAGAGTAAAGCTTCGTTTACAATACAATAATATCAGGACTCAGCAAGTCCAGTTGGAGTTAAAGTACAAGACAGTTTGTAAAATTCACAGACAGGTTATTACAACCCTGGAAAGGTATCATGGTGGCAACTATTTTATCTTTAAATGTGATGATCGAATGGTAAACAGTAGGAATACTCATTTCCTGTTACAGAGTAATCTACTAGGAATTTGTCCATGCTGGTATTTGACCAACCAGTGCTGCACCTTGGTGAATGATGTTGCGTTGCAGACTAGCAGCGAAGAGCGTTGAACCTGTTTCAACTTCTTTGCCAGATGGCCCTGTATTGTTCTAATGGAGCTCTCTGCATGGGCACCCACACTACGCTGACAGACTGGCTGAGATTTTTCACGTAGGACTCAAGTCAGTCTTAACGCAGCCTTGTACTAGTTGGACAGCTGATTTTTTTTTTTTACTTTAAACCTGTGCTTAATTCAGCTTCTGCAGAGCCCCATATTTCCTCCCCGGCTCAGTGTTTATGATTTGAAAGAGCGCTGTGCACGCAGGGATGGAGGTAGAGAGGACAGCAGCCTTGTTCCTGTGATAACCTATAAAGAATTCAGTACACAGATGGGCTGAGCTACCTGCAGTTCTGATGAAACACACTTTTGTAGGTTGTATTCAATGTGTTTCTCCTGCTACTGTATTCTGCGTTTGGTAACGTTGCAGGGGCTTGCTATACAGGCTTTAAGGACTACAGGGGTATGGCAAGCCTCTAGGGACAATATTAAAAAATAGTAAAGAGCTACCAACATTAGCTCCAGTTAAGAAAGGACCAAACTGAAGTCTGCTCAAAAGTCAGAATGTGTGTGGTATGAGTTTTTGATATTAAACATGTAACAATAAACTATTTGTTTTAACTTAAAAAAGTTAGTGTCCTGGCTGCCCTAAAATTGTAATAAAGATGACTGAGTTTGAAAAGACAAGTTGAGGTAATTTTATAATACTTCAAAACAAATAAACTTTTTTTGTCAAATAAACTTGATATTAATACAGTTTTACTTGAGAAAACATGTTCAGTACACTTAAGATGTTAAGCTGAACCAACAACTCTTCGGTCATATTGCCAAACATTTATAGGATGTAACTTTTACAACAGTTTATCAGCTATTAATTAACTTATCCACTTACCTTAATGTGACGAACAAGTTTTCATCATATATGTTTTCTTCAAACTATAAAAAGAATCCTAACTCTCAAACAGTGCATGCTGGGAAGTCTGCTAATATGCTAATCTTGTGTCTTTAGAAAGTTTATTTAAATGAACTGATTGGACTTCAGTGCATTCATTCAGCTCATCATTTGAAGTCAAAAGACTTCAAGTTAGAAGAAATCATGTTTATAAGGTCTTAAGTGTTATGAAAAGAAATATTACAAAATTTAAGTTAAATTAACTTTAATAAATGAAACTTTATATTCACTTTAATGTAATAAAAAAAAGATAAGTTGATTCCACTTAATTTTTGTATGATTTTTTGTGTTTTTCTACTGCTGGTTTCAAACTTATAGCCATGATACCTCAACCGTGCACGTGATTTATTGTGGAAAAGAACAACTGTAAAACCAAATTCTCAGATTAATTAGTTGTAATAAGTAGTGAAAATTTCAAAATTGTTTCAAAGTTCTGTTAACTTTAAAATGCTGAGTGCCAGTAGGATTTGCTCTCTTTTGTTCGGTTCTGTTAATGTATTGCAATGAGAGGTGTGAATGAAAATTCTGAGCACTTACTTAAAACATTGAAGTTGGCGATATCAATAATTTTAACCTAATTGTCAAAGAGTACATGTAACACAAACTCCAAATATTTAAACTCTGACAACCTCCAACTTTTGAGTTTATGAACTCAAAAAATGTGGCCACTGATTGGCTCAGTTTTTTTAAAGTACTTATCTATGACTGCATGTTGCATTATTTAGCCCTATGAGCACCAGTAGCTGAAAATTAACAAGCTTGTGTGCTGCTAACTGTACCCTTTGGTTTCACTGTGGAGCGCTAACAATGGTGCAAGATTTATCATGGTCTATAATGAAGCACCAGCGTGTTCAACACATTTCTCCACAAACGTTGAGAGCCAGGTGCAAAACAATCATCGACTGTCAACATATTCATCAGAAAGACATTCAGATCTGGTCGTGGGGGCACGGAGGAGATCAGGCTGGAAATTACATGTGAGGTGTGTTTGTTGCTAGGCAATTTTGTCACAATACCCCTGTGACCTTCCGACCCTGCCAAGTCTGGTGTTACTGTCCCCGTCTCACACTCGTGTGTGTGTGTGTTATCTGAGACGATGGTGCGACTGCCGCATAGCAACTGAGAACAGCTGTGATTTTCGCTGTGGTTTGGGAAGAGTGTGTGTGTTTGTGTGTGTGTGTGTGTGTGTGTGTGTGTGTGTGTGTGTGTGTGTGTTTGTGTGCGTTTATGTCCGCGTGAAGCCGCCGTCACTGCTCATCTACGCACACACCCACAACAACATAATATGGCATGCTGTCACTTCCACAGCGTGATAGCGGCATAGACTCAATCAGCCAAAATGCACCCCCCCGTACGCACACACACACACCCCCGACGCACACACACACTCAACCCTGTTGTCAAATCGCAGCCGAAAATAGCGAGCAGAGGGAGCGACGGAGCAGTCATTTCCCTGAAGATCCATTCATGTAAAATACTGTTATTCAAACCTCCCTCCCCCTTATTCAATAGTCTTATTCATCTCTCTCTTGACTGCAAAACCAAACACGCCTTGTCTTCTGCTTCCCGGCAAGAGCCTTTGTGCCCGCGTACACACAACAGCGCTCGTGTGTGTGTGTTTTCTCCGCTCTTCTCCATAAGAGGAATGTCCTTGGCCTGTCCGACCTGCATGCTCCCACTGAGCCCTCCGTCAAACACCTGGGGCGGGCTCTCCCGAGCCGATGCATCCAATCAGGAGCGCCGGCAGTTAATGACATCAGTTAGCGGAGGATCTTTTAGGACCAGCCCCTCGAGGTGATTCGTCTGAGAGAGAGTGCTCTTATTGTTATGATGATTAAGTGTTATATGAAGGGCTATCAGAGGAGAGCCCCTTAATGAAAGTGGAGCACAGAGAGCAGCGGCGGCGGCGGCGGCAGAGCTGTAGAGAGCTACAGAGGGAGGCAGGGAGAGATTGAGCTAGGAGGAGAGTAAAGCAGGGGAGGAATCAGGAGAGTTTAAGGTGGGAAAATAAGACAGAGATGGTGAGAGAAAGGGAGAGCAGGAGGGAGCACATGCAGGGCTGAATATTCAGCAGCTGTGTCCAGACTTGCTGACTCTGGGTGTTCATGCTCTGAATGTACCATGAGAGGTAGACGGCGTGAGCAGGGAACCGCTGTAAAAGAGCAAAGAAGAGAAGAAGGAGCACAGAAAGGGAGAACAAGTGCATTTATGCGAAAATGCATACAAATGCGTGCGGTTTTGTAGGCTTGTATTTTGTTTTTTATGTGTGCAGGAATGCAAGCATGTGTGTGTGTTTGTGGAGTTTCCCTTGCCGTTTGGTGAAAGAGTGAAACGCCCTGCCTCAGAGGAAAATTCCATCCTCAGCTGCTCCTACGCTGTTGTAAATCATCAGGCCGGGATGTCCAGCGCATTCAGTTGTTTTGTGAATAAGAGGCGGCTTGTCATTTGCCTTTTTCTCGCATCTGCTTTTCCTCAGACTCTTTCATCAGCTTCTGTTAGCGGCTCACTACATTTCCCAGAATGCCTCTCGACACTTTGGCTCCCCACTCTTTTTTCCCCTCACCTGAGAATGTGCCTTAACTTGTTGAGTTTCAGCTGCTGGTGCACAGATGTTTGTAGAGAGAGTTATAGCAGGATTTCCTTTCCAGTTGAGAAAAAGTTTGTGGCTCCCTTTAAACACATCATGTCTTGTGGTTGCAATGCATTATGGTCTACTGGTGGAATTTGTCAGTGTGCCTCCTTTACGATGGATTGCTCCCAGTATGAATGCACGTCGTTGCAATCTGGAGGCTTTAGAAAGAAGCTCTTAAAACCTGAAAAGCAGAGGTTTTCCTTCACTCGTCCATTCGGGCAAGTGGGTCAGAAATCTTCTCGTCTGATGTCACTATTTACTCGCCTCTGTACAAACTGCTGTATTTATTTGCAGTTATCAAATAATAACAGAAAGTTAAGTTATTTGCCATGTTGAATTTAGGACTGCAACATGTAAAATGTCAATGTCTATCCCAGTTTCCCAGAGTCCGTGGTGATGGTTTAAAAGTCTTTTTTGTCAGACTAAAACTCAAAGATGTTCAATTTAAAGTGATAATAAATGGAGAAAAGTGAGAAATTTCCTTATTTGAGATGCTGAAAACAGCATTCTCTGCCATTTTTGCATGAGAAACTACTTTAGTTGTGAATCAATTATCAGAATCTTTTAATATTTAACTCTTTTTTAGCATTTTCCCAGCGCAGCAAGTGAGCTCTTATATTTAATTATTGTGATCTTATCGTTGAACCCATTGTTCATGTGTAGCTGCTGTCTTTTTTTTTGTTGTTGTTGTTGCACAATTTGTCCAAATCCCGTCACTGAACAGCAAAATGGTCCCAGGCTTCCTTGACATTTGTGTGTTTAAAAGTAGATTTTTCATTTGAGTAGTTTCCAGCACACCTAAAAATATTTCATTAGTATGGGTTCCACTGGAGAGCCCCGATGTCTGATTGTGTTTCACAGGCTTTTGCACTCTTACAAGAACACAATTATGAAAACACTGGAGAACTTTAAGTTTTATTTGCCTCTTTAGTTGATGCTTTGTCTCCCTGCTTTGGTGTAGTTTTTCTCATCTGTGACTGAAATTAACTTTTTGGCTCATCTACCAATGACTGTTAACCAAAATGTTACCTTGCCATTAATCAGACTGCTACTAGTAAGCAAGTAGTATAGTTATATATGTACCAAAATTGTATTGTAATGTGTTAACATTCTTGTTTTCATTGCTATTTTGGGTGTAGAATGACATGTATTCATCTGAAATTTGCTCACCCAGACAGCATATCAATTGAGCAGAAGTGAAGTGCAGTAATAAAGTTATGGTGAGGCTAAAAGAGAAATACTGTACAGTGAGGCATTTCAGTGTTTTCAGTCAGTGCCCCAGTGAGTAGATTTGTGTGAATGACACACCCCCTTAAGAGACAGTTAGGTCGATAGGGTTAACTTGAAGAGGAACCATACTCTAAATGGATGGTTCGATGGGGTGGTTGTAGCAGAATTCGAGGGTTTAGTTACCCTTCAAAGCTGTCTGCACATGATCAGAGAAGCACTGGTTGCACAGTCAGTGCTGAGAGCTCAGCTCAAAGCTGATTCATCAGAAATTCTATGTATACAAGAGCTACACGAACCCTAACTTTTGGTGGTGGTGGTTCCAACATGGGGGGGTGGTCAAAAGAACACACAGGGTTGTCCGACAAAAAGGTTGCTCTTGGCTAAACTTAAGCTGGACCACAAAGCAGTGTCATCTGGCAAGCTGCTGCGTTGGCCAATCAAATAGGTGCGAGCGCATATGCTTGGCAGAAAACTCTGTAACATAAATGCTGTATTTCTACTGTCTGCCTTGCAATCGTCTGGACTAAAGATAAAATGATTGCCGTTGTGATAAATTCTGAGAGTTTTTGTCATAGCATTCTAAATCACTGTATAGTGTTTTGGCATTTGATGAGGTTTCAAACCCTGGGATTTATTACTCCAACTCAATATCCTGGGCTGTATTTCATCGTCTCACTTGTAACACATTGCCACCAACCCTTTTTTAAAGCAGGGCGGTTTTTGGTCTGAACGCCAACTTCTCTTTCCTTTTTCTCTGGAAACTCAAAGATAGTGAGCTCTGCCTTGGTATAAAAATTCCTCTATAAGGGTTAACTTCTGTTTGTACGTTATTTGATAGGTTAATAGTGATCAAGGTTAAAATTCTGTGTATCATATCGAATTATGTGTAGAGGGCATTCGGATAGGTTTAGACCAACGATACTGCTGTTTAAAACAAGGCAGCATCATAATATTTTTTCGCTAAGACCACTTCCCTTATACGTTGGGGGCGGGGCAGGAATTTCAGGATGGCCAAGGCTCCTGTGCCCTAGTGGTCTTGGTTCCCGGGCAGATGATTTTGTCATTTTCTCTCGCCTCCTTTCTGTCAATACAGTTTTTACACACCAGTGTCTTTCGTTGAGATTAATTGGAGGTACTAACTCATTATACATCAGATACTATTTGGTATGTCATCACATAGACTGACCACTGACTGACTTCCGGTGTCCCTGTACTTAGTGTTAACAAATTAGGAAAAAATTCATTACATTACTTCATTACATTACTTCTGTGGACTTAAAATCACTGTTTTATTTGATGGCCTTGCTGCCCTGGCATTTGTGCCTTTAAAAACTTAACAACACCACAGGCCAAGTGACCTTGCCTCTAAAATAATGAAATTCCAGGCCTGATTATCATTCTGGAATAAAAAGCTCCCACTTTTCTTCAGATATAGTGCAACATCATCTGGCAGCACCTTTCATTGGCCAATAAAATACATGCAAGCGCACGGTCCCTATTAGGTAGTCTGCAACATGAGTAACCTAGTCCTAATGTTTACCTCATGACTGTCGTCAAAGGATAAATTGAAGTACCACTGTGAAGTTTTGGCATCTGATGAGCCATCCAATTCATGGATCAACTACTGCTGGATTGTATTTCCTCCTCTCAGTGTACCTGCTGCAGCATGCCAGCTACGCAGCCCCTTTTCATCCTGCTTAATTTAGCCTGTCTCTGAGTGGGCATGTTGGTTGTGTTTAGGGTTAATGTTCGAGTGGGTGTGTCTTTGAGTTAGTCTGCCGCCAACAGATGGACCCTTCTCAGTTTATCCAACAAACTCTACTATCACTGGCATTCATTTGGCACTGGGCAGATGGAAACTTCAGACTTTGCTCCAGAGTGGATGTCAGGCAGGAATGAGAGAAGAAGCTGTAAGACGAGCTGCAAGTATACAACAGGAGGTGTGAAGTAACCTCATGAAGTAATGCGGAGAAAGCTACAAGGATATACAGTTGTTGCGTCGGAGCTCAAGCAAAGCTAGATCATGTTCTGCTTGTTATAAACTGCAGAAGAAGAAGAGGCAGATAAAGCATCAGCCGCCCTCCACTTTCCTGTAGAAATCTCCGGCTAACAAGGAAGCTTCGGCACATATTTTGCGCTGGCAGAGAGGATGCCAGCCCCCCTTCTTCTCCCACACATCACCCCTGGCTAAAGGAATGTAGCGGAAAACGAGGGACTCGAGATAGAAGATCAGAGGCCTTAATACGAACCACATTGTGTGTTGTTCTCCTGTTTCCCATCTCCTGTGTTCTCCGCATCAGGAGTGAAACAGCCTTTGATGAATATCTACAAAGAGATTTGAGACTTATAAAGAGCGGCAATTTAGCCAGGTATGTTATCTTAAGCCTGGTAATTTGGGAATTCAATTCACTCATAGGGGGAGCCAGGGGAGCCTGTGGTGTTTATCAGTCTGACTCGCATCAGGACTTTACATTGAAATAGAGAGTTTCAGGGCTATCTAATCAATGAGTGACCACATCTTACGACTGGGGTTATCACATCTCTTATCCACCTACCTTTTATTCACGATTCTTTTCTGTCTCCTGCATGCATATTTGTGAGTGTGAGCGGACTGTAACCATGGATCAGCCCCTGTCTTTCCCCTGAGTTACACATCTAATCACGGCACCATCATTCCTCATCCCTAATTCTGTTGGCAGGGCCTGTCAAACAGCATACGCTGAAAGACGGGGTGACTTTGAAATGCTGCTAATGACCCTAGGATATAACTACCCTCTCTCTTTTACTCCCACTCACTCTTTCTTTCTTGTCCACTCCTGTCATTTGCACTCGCGGTCATCCTCTTTCTTGTCCACAAAGACTCTCTGGATCTGCTGATTAGAAAATGCAAGGGGGGAGGGTGTGAGAGGAAATATGGATTCATACCATTTTTATGCCTTCGCGCCAACATGCATGCAATAAGAATGCGTTGACGGAATTTCTTCTTCCTCAAAATTGGCACAAACGTTCATTTGGACTCAAGGATGAACTGATAAGAATTTGGTGGCCAAAGGTCACTGTGACCTTTTGTCAGTCCCATTCTTGTTAACTCACGAACATGAACTCATGTTAAATCGTGAACGCTTGGAGGGAATTTCTTCAAACTTGGAACGAATGTCCACTTTAACTGATAAACTGATTAAATTTTGATGGTCAAAGGTCAAAGTTTAAGGTCATTGTGTCCCCACGTCCGTTCCATTCTCGTGAGCTAGATATCTTAGGAACACCTGGGGGGAATTTCTTAAAACATGGTAGACGTCCAGTAGGACTCAAGGATGAACTGATTAGATTTGGTGGTTAAAGGTCAGATCTGCCAGACCACATCTGGAGGTGGTCTGATGTGCTTTGTGTTTGGATCTTAAGTAGGTGTAAACACAATCTGATCATCAATCTGGATGAGGCATCTGGATACAGATCCCATTTTGACATAAATGTCCACTTGGATACAAGGACAAACTGATTAGATTTTGGAGGTCAAAGGTCAAAGTCCCTGTGACCTCACAAAACATGTTTTTCCCCACAACTCAAGAATTCATATGCTAATTTTGACAGTTTGCTGCACAAATATCTAGTAGGATGAAGTGATGACATTTTATAACCAACAGGTCAAAGGTCAACTTCACTGTGACATCATAATGTTCACCCCTCTCTCTGTCTTTTGTACTCCTCTGTAAAAATAGGCTTTGATTGAAGGCAGCATGTTTCTCACTGGAAATTATTTACTGGAACCATACATGCAATTATAGTGATAAAGAATACACTTGATTCATTTCTTTTTATTCCCTCCAAGTCTTTAGTACATATGTTATACAGACATGGATGTAAACTGGAACTTTTAAGGTTGGCAGAGGCATACGACCGCACAACAGTAATTCCAGTTCCTAAGATGAATTACACTGGGTGTGGATAGGCTGGAAAGCAAGGCTGGTAGGGGTTAAATTGGAGAGCTTCTGTCCAAATGTTATTTAACCTTTATTTAAACTGGGCAGCCCTGCAGATTAGAAATCTCCTCCATCAAGGGAGGCCGGCCAAGACGCAGCATCCAGGCAAACATGAAAGTCTCAGACAGAAAAACACACAAAAGCAGAAATACAATCAAAGCCTCATAGCCGAGAGACTGCTTTATAAGCTGTCCAATAGGCAACACTCGAGCGTCAAACCAGCAGGCTCGTTGCCAAACCTATTTAAATCTTGACTAAACAAAGCAAAGACAGCTCCTTATTGAGTCCGCCACAAGAACCTTCATTAACCATGTAAACTCAGTGAGAGAGCTTTCAGCTTCAAATAAGTTTGCAGGCAGTTCTATGAAGAGGGAGCAGAGTACATAAAGGCACTTTGGCCTAATTCAGCTCTGACCTCAGGGACAGATAACAAAAACAAATCCTGTGACCGCAAACAGTAATTTTCCACCTACTTTTTTTTTTTTAGAGATGTAAGAAAACAGTGAATTAGAAGCCCCGGAGTGGCTGTATGTATTTATATATAAAACTGTAGCAGGGAATAAGTCAAGCGGTGGTCGGAGTGGCTGTCAGCTTGAGCACAGAAGGTGACACTGATGAGAGACAGAGGTACAGTCAGTAATAGAGCTCGCTGCTACAGTGGCTCAGACAAGAAGGGGTGATGCATGTGCGTATAAAACAACATGATAAAGTGCTAGCATGAGAATAGTAGCAACCACTCTGTCTCTGCAAAAGGAAAAAAACATGACATTTTAACCCACTTACTCAGTTGACCAGGCTTTTCCTACTTCTTAGGCAGCCATGTTTTTTCCATTCTGCTTCAACAGCAACTAAATCAAATTGCAAAGACAGGAAACCTGTGTAAACTTGAGTATCCCACTGAGATTTATTTCTGTCATTTTAGTGGGATTCACATACTGTATCTTCTAGCGAATTTCAAAGTTGACTCAAATAGTCAAAGCACTCAGAAAATCTAGCAAGATTGTCCAATTGTGTGTTTAACATATGGTGCATACCGTGTAATTGGTCAGGTTCTAGTTAGGTTCTGACTATGAATATTAGTTTGCACATGCCTTCATCCCCATCCTCATTTTCTGTAGGGCTGCAACCAGTGATCAATCAATTAGTTGTTTTCTTGATTAATTGAATAACAGCTGTTTGTTTTAACATGTCAGAAAACACAGTTTACTGTCATAGAGGAGTAAAGAAACTATTCCCATATAAGAAGCTGAAATCAGAAAGTTTTGACGTTTGAAAAATGTTGGACATCACTAAGAGTCTACAGCCATGCTTGCAGCCCTGTGAGGCTGCAGTTAGGAGCAGTGGTGCTTTGAGCTAAGTGCTAATTAGGGATGAAACAATTACTGGTTCCACGATAAACCGCTGTGAGATTCCAGACGGGTAAGATTACAGTTTTGAATTTTAATCATCATTGAAACTGTGTTTGATTACACACTTTGAAAAAACTTACAGTAAATACTGTCCAACATCAACCAAAGTTAGCAAAAGTCTCACAGACGCAGGTGTAGCCACAATGTGGGTTTGTGAGTCAGTTAAAAAAATGACATCATAAAGGACATGATGCATTTCAAATTGCTGAGAGGTTTTCAATATAAAACTTGGACAAATGATTTCAGAGGTTAATGAAGTACTTTTTAATCATTTTCAATACTGATAACCATGATCATTTTGGTCACAATGATCTTTAAATTTTCATATTGTTTCATCTTTAGTGATATTGTTAGCATGCTAACAGTCACAATAGCAATGCTAATGTTTAGCTGGTATAATGCTCACCATTAGCATGTTGCCATTAGCTGTTTATTAATGATTAGAGGGGAATGTCAGTACTTTTGCAGGTATTTGGTCATAAATCAGAGTATTGATTAAATTTGAGTTAGTTATCACAATGCATCTTGAGGGCAACTTGAAGCCAGTAGAATTTATCCTTTGACTAAGGACATCTGGACCTAATTTCATCACAGTTCATCCAATAGTTGTCAAGATATTTCACAAGAAATGTCAACTTAAATAAAAAAAGTTATTATACTTGTGACGGTTTAATACCCGAGGATTGGTAATGATACTAAACAATACTTTTTTGATACCTTTCTTTGAAAATTAATATACAGTAAAACTTTTTTTTTTCATTTAACCAAAGAAGCAAAAAAGTAAAAAAAAAAAAAAAAGAACAAAAAAAAAAAGAACAAAAAATTAAAACCAGACACTTGATACCAGTTTTCTGTACTTGATAGTTATGAAACTGTGTTTCATGGACATTTTTGTTTTGGCACTAAAAAGTATTAATGTTTGGATACCCAGCACTAAACAAATATAGACATGGACAGGATTTGGATCTGGCCGCCTCTTTATTTTCTTAAAAAGTTGCAATTTTTAGTATATTTAACTTCAAAATGCTAAGTAGTAAATAAATTCTGCACATTATGTTTTATTTGATTGGCTGAAAACATCCGTCTCAGTAAGGTGCTGAAACATGCACCGTATGAAGAGAAAAAGCATTTCAAACTCCCATAACGGTGTGATTCCTCATATCACTTTTCCTTTCTTGGCCCGTTTGTGAGTTTGTAAACAGGCTGAATTTTGTTTTGTCAGCATCCAGAACACGTTTCAGTTGACATAAGGTATCTTGAGCAGTGTTAAAAACAGCTTGTAGGAGTGGGAGGGAGGAGTGAAGGATGTAAGCAGAGTTGTATCATCAGCAGAAGCGGTCGAAGTATCGTCAGCAAAGGCAGACCGGAGAGGACTATATAGGCTCCTGACAAAGTGCTGCCTCACTCCCTTGTCCTTCTCTTTTCACGTTTTTTCTCTTCTCTTTAACAAGAACACATTTTTTGTGCTCCAGTCGTTTTTCTTTGCCAAAGGTGAGGTAATAAACTCTTCAGTCTTGATACACTTTCAGACCCAGAGATGAGGCCGCGCACTCTCAGAAAGAAGGATGCTAACTAGAACCGTAAAGGGTTCTTTGGCTTGTCTCCATAGCAGACAGTTCTCAGTAGAACCCTTTAGAAAAGTTTCACTTGTAACTCTTTCAGAGAGTTCTAACTAGAACCTAAATAGTTATACCTAGAACCATCTGTGGAAGGTTTCACCTTGAACTCCTTATGAGAGTAAAACCCTTATATGATGTTAGATCCTTCTCTGGGGGTTCCGTCCAGAACCATTCCACCTTCAAAGGGTGCTAACAAGAACCCACCCAGGGGATTCTACTGAGAATGTTTTTATATTCAGTGGGTTTTTTATTGAACCCACCAAGAGGGTTCTTCTGAGAACCTTCTTATTTTCCAGGGGTTTTATCTAGAACACACTCAGACGGTTTGGAGAGAACCTTTTTATATTTCACAGGTTTGATCTAGAACACTCTCTGAGGGTTCTACTGAGAACCTTTTGATATTCCAACGGTTTCATCTAGAACACATTCAGGGGTTTCTATCAAGAACCTTTTTATAATCCACAGGTATTATCTAGAACACATTCTGAGGATTGTACCAAGAATCTTTTTATATTCCTGGGTTTTATTTACACCCCACTAAGAGGGTTCTACAGAGAATCCTTTCATATTCCAAGGGTTTAATTTTATAACTCTTTCAGGGGGTTCTGCAGAGAACCCTTTAAAGAACTTCTGTCGAACCCAAGAGTTCTCGGTTCTCTTTCCCCTAAATAGGGTTCTTTGGACGAAAAAGCCCTTAGTCTTGCAAAGAACCCCTGATGAACCTTATCCTCAAAAAAGGGTTCTTCAGAAGCAAATGATTTTAGAGGAACCCCTTTAGAACCCCTTATTTCTAAGAGTGCAGTTTCTTCATCACAAACTTCTATCACCAAGTTTGAGCTCATTTGCTTATTGATTCCAATCTTCCGTGTCAGCCAAATTTGCAAAAGGCTCAAAGAGCAGAGGGAGTCAGAGGAGCCAGAGAGGGCGGACCTTTGGAACCGGACAGGCTCTTCCAGTGGTTGTTGCCATGGTTTTTTGTTGTCGGGACAAACTGTCGGCCAGTGGCTGAGAGCCTGAGCTGCTGTTTGTTAAAGATAAGTGGAAAAGCCAGAGGGGGGAAAGAGAAAGAGGGAGACAGACAGACACAGAGAGGGAGCCCTGCTGAATTTTCTTTTTCTTTTTTTGACTGCAGGACATCCAGCTGAAAAACACTCAGCACCTCAAAGCTCCATCCACCCCACTCTCCCCTCAATGTGGGGATCCCGATAGATCGCGCTCCCCTCTTTAAACAGTTCACCGAGCTCTTCTCCTTGCGTTCCTCTGACCCGCGCCCCTCCCTGCCCGCTATCAAAGCTCTGTTGGCTGTGCACTGGGCGCTTTGATATCGTATAGTGTTTCTGGCAGTCTCCCCCTCTCTGTCTCTCTCTCCGTTCCCACAATATTGTAAAAGAGCACCGAGCGCCAGCAGGGACCTGCTCACTGTCAAAGAGAAAAGACAGGGAGGCCTTAGAGGGAGCGAGGGAGGGACCAGGGGAGGGAGGAGAGGAGGAAAAAGTGGCAAGACTGAGAGAGTTATCTTTTTATCATTATTACTCTTCTTGTTGGCATCTGGTAGCGTTCAATCAAATCTGAATACAAAATTAAATCTGCTTACTGTATCAGAAGCTTTTCAGAACTCCCTTTTTAGATTCAGCTGTGAACATCTGTTAGTAACGTAGGTTGAAAAATCACAAATAACAGGTGTAAACTTCTCACTTTGACACCCCTTATAATTTCTTTACATACTAAGGGAAGCTAAAACTTGTGTAATTTTATCAAGATATGATATCATATCACAAAGTCTGCCATGATATGATTTCAATTCCATTCAACTCAGGGCCATGCAGTCAGTATAAGGTGATATCATGAATCGTGTTGGATTTTACTCGATACTGACTGTCAAAGATTCAAACTTTTAAAATTAAGGCATAAAAATGAAGATGTGGATCGATTTTTTTCACTCTTTTCAAAGTTTTCATTTGGGATTATAATTTGCAGTTGAAAAAAGGTCATAAATCACAATTTTTTATCGCAGTACTTGTAAAATACTTGCAAGATGTTTAAAATCACAGTCATATTGTGACTTAAGTATCTTGATAATATCTTGTTGTGGGGCCTCTGATGATTCTAACCTCTAGTTGAAAGAGTACATTAAAGTAATACTTTTACAATTTAGCAAATTTGCTTATTTGCCTTTTTTCCAGTAGTTTAATGAAAAGATCTGTCATGTAAGTTGGGTTTTAACAAAGCTCAAAAATAATCAACCACCACTTTCAAAAGTCATTTATGAAGAAAATGTAAGTGTATGTAAGATAAAAATACCATTTGTTGTTAAAAGGGGAGTAGTCTGACTCACCAGATTTACACTGTGGGTATAAACCTGCTGTTGGTCACCTGTTTCAGGTGGTGACGTGGCATCCACCATCTTCATTTTTAAAGTCCTCCGTCACTACATGATACAACAATAACAACCTCCAAGCTAGCAATCTACATGCTGAAAATGGCAAATTAGCAGCTGTGTCACCAACAGCGTAAATGGAAACAAGCTAGCAGCGGTTATCTTTTCTTTTGCTTAGCGCTGCCCATGACAATTGTAATTGGTTTGAAGAAATACAGAGGAGTTGAGTTGAGAAAAAAATCCCACACAAATTGTCATCTTGATGTTTTTGATTGCACATGGATTAAGCTAATGAGATACAACATGCTAAGTTAATCTAATTGCTTCCTGCCTTCTGATCTGTCCTGAAAGAAAGAGAATAAGCATATTATTTCCCAAAATGCTGAACTTTTCATGCAAATTCCTAAATTATTTTTAGGATATACTAGATCTATGAAAGTTTGACTCTGACCACTGATACATGACACAATCAGCTGATGTTTTCACATGGGCGAATTCACCACTCTTGTTTGTCCTGTTGCAAAAACACAGTCCAATTGCAGTAATAAAGTGGTTATAGAGAGTGTCTGTTTGTTTCTCTAACAAATGATCCTCAGTGTAGTACTCCCTCTGGCCTGCAAGAGCACATTAACTAGAAGCTGGTCGAGAATTTCATTTAGGTCTTTGGCTACATTTGTCATTTTAAGTAGCAAAAGCAATCATAAGTGCTGGATAAAAACTGGGAACCCTGTTACATTTGTACATTTATTGCTCTTTGCTAATAAAAATAGATTGAAAAGAGAGAGATGTTACAATAATAGATTTGTTAGCCTCTTAAATGATAAAATATGGGTATTTTAGCCGTTTGGGACTGGATCCAAACAGAAACTGATCCCACTGGCATCTAGTAGTGGTAGTGATATTGTTACTTACTGACACATGTAATCCATGTTGAACAGCACACCAGGAGAGCACGCTGACTTGACCTGAGCTGAGAGACTGAGAAAAGATTGGACCGACCGAATGAGCGACCGAGCGAGTAACTGCGTGAGCGTGCACGGACGTGTGATTGCATGTGGGCCCGCGGTGTGTCATGGCCATTACCATGGAAGTCTGGAGCCCAGGGCCTGCGCTTTTTTTAAGCTTGACCTGACTGTCGCAGTCAGTCCACCACACACACACACACACACACACACACACACACACACACACACACACACACACACACACACTATCCCTGCACTCTACCAAGGGACCTCCAGGGCTGCACACATACACACAAGTCACCTTCAAGTGTTCACATTCGCAACCTCAGTTTGCCTTTGTGTGTCTGGACACTTGTGTGTGTGTGTGTGTGTGTGTGTGTGTGTGTGTGTGTGTGTGTGTGTGTGTGTGTGTGTGTGAGAGTCTGATTGTTCGGCATCCTCGGAGAGCGAGGCTGAGCGTGACTTCATGATCGCTGGCTGCTGATGAATCATACCAAACTTACTCTGTGTTTGCCTGATGAATGTCTGTTTGCTCTGTTGGTTAGCCTACTTTGGAGGACGGAGGCTGTGTGTGTCTGTGTGTGTGTTGTCTTGAATTATTCAGTGGCAATATTTGATTTTCTTGCACCATACATTACACGTGTCCTGTCTGAGCCTCTGCTTCTTACTTACTGTGTGTGTACCTCTGCTTTTTTAGTAAAAGCAGTGCGCTGCTGTTCTTACAGCATAAGCAGTGGCCCCATTGATGTGTTTTGTGCTATCATTTTTCAATTTGAAAGTTCTGGGGCTCAGCTCCCCTAAATACGCTGTATATTATGTGCTTATTATCTGCTTAGTTGGTTTGCCAATAGACAGAGCAACTATGTTTAATCCTCTAACAGGACAAACTCTGAACTTAAACTTAAAACGATTCAGGTGCAAAGAACGGACCTTGACCTCTTCTAAACATAAGCCCCAATAATTAAGTCTGTTAAACCATTTACATTAAGTTTATGCCTTATTTTATACTTGAGCTGCAACTAACGACTATCTCTCACTATATGTCTCACTTATTTCCTGATTAATCAATGGATTGTTTAGGCCACAATATTTTTTTCACTAAATGCAAAAGTTCCCAGCACCAAAAGTGCTTCAAATTGCTTGTTTTTTCAGATTAACTGCCGAAAACCCCCCAAATTTTTCAATTTACTGTGGCATAAAAGACAAGAAAAGCTGCCAATCCTCACATTTCAAAGGCTGGACACAAGCCACCGCTCTAGGGATAATAATGTCAGTCTGTCGGTCCACCACTTTGCTCCAGGCTGAAAAATCTCTACAACTATTGGATGGATTGCAGACAAGTTTTTTTTCCCCAGATGTTCATAGCATCCTCACAGGTTGAATCCCACTATCTTTGGTGATACCTGATTTATTCTAGTGCCACCAGCAGGTCAAAGGTGTAGCATTTTCAGTAAAATGTCTCATGGTTTATGACCATGTACCTGAAAAACTAATAACATTCTCATCAGCCTCAGCTGCACTTTGTGGTTATATACCAAATGATAGCATGTTAACAAACTAGGATGGTGAGCATGATGGTGGCAGACTAAGGATGTCTGAGCAGCAGGGGAGAAAAGAATAAAAAAGGGCACCAGCATGCGGTTTTATCCACTGGAAAGCACCCTAGAGAAACAACCTTGGAATGTTTCGACTTTATTCATGACATTTCAACTTCATTCTCAACATTTTTACTTCATTCTCAACACTTGAACTTTATTCTCAACATTTCAACTCTATTCTCAACATGTCAACATTACTATCAACATTTCAACATTATTATCAACATTTCAACTAGGGATGCACCGATCGACTGGCCAGTTTTTTAGTGTGACCGGCCCTGACCGGTGACCGACCGGTCATCGTCACATATACGATTCTGTGCCTGTCATTTTCACCCACATGCTCTGCACAATGATCACGACATGCGCGCAGCAGACACACTGGCCCAGCATAACACCCACAAAAGCGCTAATCACAGCCACACACACACTCAGACACATGCTTGCATGAAGTGATAGATTCGGAGAACAGGATAAAGAGAAGATGGACAGTCTACAAGGAGACGCAACAGCTGAGCAGCTGACAATGTGGCAGAACAGCCGTAAACTTTCTAGCTCTTCAGGCTAATGTTAGCCAGCAGCAGACTACTGCTCACAGACTGACAGTTAAAATCTCACCTCCTGTTCTGGCTGAAGAATAAACCTGTGTTGATGTGTCTCCTCAAACATTTTCTCATTCAGACTTAACTTCTGCTTCTGTTTTTCTCACTGCAAAGTTTTTCTGCAGCAAACTGTTGCACCGCGTCAGTGTCTGGTTTGTTTACGTCTGCTTCCACACGAGATCACATGAAATCCTGTTAGATTCGATGAGATCTCACAAGATCATGTTCCCTCCAGTACATAATCTTAATATAATACTATAATAAGGCCTGGCAGTAACCTGGACGACTTTCAGAGAAAATGTGAAATAGTATGTAATGAATATGTAATAGTCAGTGTTTTATTATGAACATTTATTTAATTTTACAAGAAAAGATGCAAGAATGTTTGTGAATGCTGTCAATTCTAGTTCTTAGGAAGACTCGGAATCGGCCAAAATCGGTATCGGCAGGTCAGACACCTAATAATTTGGAAATCGGAATTGGCCAACAAAATTGGAATTGGCGCATCTATAATTTCAACTTCACTCTCAAGATTTCAGCTTTCTTCTCAACACGTCAACTTCCTTCTCAACATCTCGACTTTACTCTCAACATTTTGACTGTATTTTCAACATTTTGACTTTTCAAAAAAAAAAAAAATCTTCCTCCTCTCTTTTCCCCCAGTATTGTAGCCCTAATACTCCACTGTAATATCATTCCCTCCAAAGACAGTGGTAAATATTTTATTTGAACAAGAGTCATAAGGTTGGTTTAGTTTTTGAGTGTCTGCTTTTCAAGTATAAATCAGTCCAGTGTTGCTCTGGTGAGTTGACGTCTTATGCACAGACCAAATCAGTCCTCGGAGGAAAAAGCAAAGAAAGCCGACATGTTTCTGTCTGTCTGAATATGTGCATGTTTATATGTGTGCGTACATGTGTGTGTGTGTTCAACTGTGT
Source organism: Lutjanus erythropterus (assembly GCF_056507025.1). Lineage (NCBI taxonomy): Eukaryota > Metazoa > Chordata > Actinopteri > Lutjaniformes > Lutjanidae > Lutjanus > Lutjanus erythropterus. Next base: position 11,193,119 of record NC_139331.1, read on the forward strand.
GAGTTGCTAGGCAGCTGAGAGCAGCAGCCGGGACTTCAGGGTCAGGAGCAGTCCTCTGGGACACCCTGACCCCTGACCTCTATTCCATAACTCTTTGCTGCTGCGGATGACATAAAGGGAAGACACAGTGAGACCTTATAGGATGTGATTGGTCCTGCTCCGCTTCCTTAAAGCCCTCTGGAACCCTGATATTTGTCGTCAGGGAAAAGCAGGAAATACAGAAGGGGGGGTGGGGGGTGGGCGATTTCATGGGCTGAAAATGGAGAACATCACAAGGCTTCCTACAACCGGTGTTGACATATATGTAGCAGAAGTTATTATTTTCCAGTCTCTGAGAGAGTTCTCATTTTCCCCTTCCCTCTGTTGGTCTTCCTCTCCCCCTTCCATCCATCCAGCATATGTGTAGGAGGGATAAAGGTCGTCCTTTTGTCATCAAAACTCCAGATTAGTTTTGCCTCGGTGCATCTGACTCTCTGCTTTATCACTGTGGCCAGAGGAGCCACAAGGTTCAGCTCACCCCTCTGCAAAGTAATAACTCCTACCAGCTACTATTCCATTCTTCGCCCACTATCTCCTACACTACTATTACTACTTCATTCTGGGGTGGGGGGATTATTTTCATGGCACTGGCTTTATTGGGCTGTATAGTGAAGATTGACAGGAAAGCGAGTAGCAGGAGGATGTGACATGCAACATATGTCACGAGCTACGATCAAACTGACAAAGTTGTAATAGTCGCTTCAGTCCGTCGAGGCCCAGAGCAGAGGATATATGTGCTGCTGACAGCATGTCATAAGCCCATCTTGGTTTTATTTTAATATTTCTGCATTGATGTGGTTCTGGGGGTTCTGTAACTTGATGACTTGGGGATTTCTCTGAAAGTCAGTTTGGCTAATATTGCGGCAGTACAAGACAGTGAAATGAAGTACATTATTGAAATGTTTCTTCTGGCTTCAAAACGCCTGCGAGTCAGACAGACAAAAGCTGCCAACAGGGAATGAAGATCTTCAGAGGATTACGTAAATGTGGCATGTGATTTAGACAAGTATCTGCGAGAGCATGAATGCAGTGTTAGATGATTGTGCTGTCAATTAGAGCACATGAATTAGCCGACACCCTCTCAACTCTCAAAGGAGTTTGCTAACCTTCTCCCCTCGGTGTAAACACTGGTGGCCTCTACCTCCAGTTACAAAGGGCTCTTAGAGTTTCGAGTCGGTCAGAGGTCAGCAGGGTCACATCAAGGCCAGGGGAGAGTGTTCAAAATGAGCACGGGTTATGGGCTCAGCCATTTTCATCATTTTTAAAACCAAAAAATCCCAAACAAAACCCTCATCTTAGTTTGTTAATAGACTGCCTAATCGTTGGATCATGTTAATTGGTGCACCATTAACTCTATACTGTGTCTTATGCCTTAATTTTTTTTGCAGACAACAACAGAGTGTATATTGATATATTGATTTTAAAAACGTTATACTTTTAATGGTGCACCATTGTTAGCTGAGGCACAGTACGGCTGGAACCAAGCAGCACACTTTAAGACGAGGAGCTTTAGGTTTGTCGATACCTTGTCAGACATGCGGTGGCAAAACAAGTCCCGGCATAAACAAAGTGGCTCCAAAAACAAATTTAGGTAGGTGTACTACCTCTAAAACTGAGCTTTTTAAGACTCTGATATTATCTGTCAGGTAGGCCTGCTCATCATCAAGTAATGAATTCATTTAGTTAATTAATGTAGATTATTTTCATGATTAATCAGTGAATCATTTAGTCTATGAAATGTCAAAAAAGAACCCCAAGTGACATCTCCAGATTTCTCCTGTTGTCCAAAACCCAAAAACTCTTCACTTACTATCATAAGAGAGAAGGAAAAGCAGTCCTTACATTTAAGGAGCTGAAAGCAGCAAATGTTTGACATTTTTGCCTGAAAAATGCCTGAAATGATTCATCAACTATCAAAATAGTTGGCAACTAATTCTCTTTTGATTGACTAATCGATTAGGCTATTCAACTAATCATTGCATCCCTGCTATCAGAGAGGCACTGTTTTTTGTCTGACATTGTTTTTCACTATCATTAATTTAGTGATTAGGTTTTCTTTTCTATTAATTGTATATTCTCTGACATATTTAAAAAGTTCATTCTTGAATTTCAACATAATAGTTAATAAAATATTCCAAACTGAAGGATTATCTTTTTACACAGCCATCAACTGCATCACATGGTCTTCATCAGCAGATGCATTTGTTTGCTTAGTTGTTAAGCTTATGGCTAAAAGTTAGAGTTTAAAGAAATAGTTCATCATTTTAAACATATCCATTTTCTTGCTGAGAGAAAGCTCTCATGTCTGTACGTTAAAAATTGAGAGCCACATTTAAACCGGACATTAGCTCCTCGACTGAAGGAGGTCTCTGATGCGCATCCTCCATGTGTCACTGTGGCTTAATTTTGGCTTTGTGCGCCGCTGAGCAGATTTCATAGGAATGAACAGAGCCTTGCCTCCAACACTGTATCCAGTTCTCCTTAATACATCCTTGACCAGTATCTCTAAAGCTACTTACTGATTAACATGTTATCTCTTGTTTGCTTAATCTGTATGAAAACCAAAATGTAAAAATGACAAGTTGTGTTTTTATAGGGAGGTTGTGTATCAGACTATTTCTTGGCGAGGTGCTGTCACTCCCTGTCTTGTCTCCACTGTGAGGTTGCCAGGCAACCAGTGGAGACTCTGCTAAGCTAACTGGCTGCTGGTGGTAGCATGATACAATACTCACATGAGAGTGGTATCCATCTTCTCATCTAACTCTCAGCAAGAATGCAACTATCGCCCAAAACGTTGAACTAGTCTTTTAAACCAACTGATGGAGGAAACTCCATCTGCTTATGAAGACCATGTGATATGGTTGAAAGCTCTTGAAGAAAGATAGTAAGTGGATCTTGTGTCAGAAATGTTGTGTCTAAGTCAAATCAACAGGCAAAATTGCCCAAAGTTGAGACACTGAAACCAGAAGATGTGGTTTTGCTCAATATATGACTTAAACAATGAATTATTGTAGATTATCATTTTCTGCTGGTCATTATTTTAGCAGTTAATCCACAAATCATTTAAGCTCTGCTGTCATTTATAGCATAATAATGTCACTGAATAGAGGGCTGTTTCACTCTGAGGAAGCTGAAATGTTCAGCACAGTTGCCACGGTAATTTTCATCCTTTGTTAACTGACAGAGTCTTATGGAACCTATATTCATGGCAGCATAATAATAGGAACAATCTGACTTAAGTGTACCACCAACCTCTAAGCGTTAGAGAGTGGTGTTTCAGGTGGGAAAGCCATTTACTCTAATTGAATGGTGTCTTTTAAAGTCCACGTTATCGGGGTGCGGAGTGCAAACAGAACCGGTGTGATGCCAGGGTCACAGCGAGAACAGAGACTACTCACCGTACAGATTACAGCTGCTTTAAATCGCATTGGTATGCATGGACACTTACAGTTCAATGCGCACACACACACACACACACACACACACACACACACACACACACTGGGGGAAAAAAAACACATGCACACGCTAAGCCAAATGTGGACATGCCAAACAGAGATGAACACAAATCAAAACAAAGCATGCAAACACAAAAGAGATCCAGAGAATGAAGAAGACAGAGAGAATAGCACAGTCCCATCTGTCAAACAAATGTGAGGATGCTTCTCACACACACACACGCTCAAACAAATTCACACACACACGCACAGCAGGCATCATTTAGTCTGAACTTGAGCGATATCTGCCTTTGTCCTTTAGCAGTCGGTCCTGAGGGGCCGCTGTAGAAGTTGCATGAAAGTTTGTTTAGAGCCGAGCAAGTGTGTTAAGCTTTATGAGAGCCCATGGGAGACATGGTGGCACACACACACACATACACACACACACATGCATCTACTCATACACACACACACACACACACACTCAGGCACGAGGCTTGGGCGGCAGCTCGCGCTGGCCCCAACCAACAGTGAGGAGTTTGTTGTCATAGCAACAGTAAAATGAGATGACTTTACTGTCAGCCGTAATGTTTCATGGCCCCCTTGCCGCTATGGCAACATAACAAGGAGGAGGAAGAGGAGATGGAGAGAAAGAGAGCATCAGAGCCATCTCTGCATTCCAGTGGACTCCTACCAGGAACAATGTCACTATGATGCCCTTACTTCCTTCACAAGACAAACACACACACACGCCGTGACAAGCCTGTCAAACACACGCATAAATACACTCACACACACACACACACCTTGAAAAGCCTGTCAAACACCCTTTCCACCTCGCCCATCCCTTTGATTATGCGCTGACTATTTTCAGCTACGGTGTTATCGTCACCGGGGCAATTTGAATTCATTACGCTCAATGTCAATATTGGTGCAACAACGGCGTACCTCAGACAGGTACAGCTTGTTGAATGAGCGTGCTCACTGTCAGAAAGTGTGAGGAGTGAAAAGAGAGGAGAAGGAAGAAGAAGAAGTGGAGAGCAGATCAAAGACACGCAGCTCCACCGCACGTTTTCCCCACGCCGCGGAGAGAGTCGGATGGAGCAGCGGGGTGACTATAGGCTGGCCGACTATACGCGGAGCAACAGCATAGCAGCTATACATCACAATTCTATATTTAGCTCAGTCCTTCCACTACAGCCTATCAACACTGTTAAGCAGAGTTATCAGCATCGGTGGAAAAGTGGGAAGAATGAGGGACACAGCGAGGAAGGGGAGATACGTAGCGGAATTGGAGGGGGTGAATAGGTAGGGACAGGGAAGAGCAACAGACACGCCGAGAAGAAATAAAAAAAGAAAAGCATCAGAACGAGAGAGGAGTTGTTTTGCTCTGTTGCCATGGTGACACATCGGCTAGAGCTGTAGCGAACTGACAGTTGTCACGGCACGGCGGGTTGCCATGGGTGACAGCTGTCAGTCAATCACGCAGAGTGAGGGGACAGATCGGCCGATGATCACCTTGGATTAGAGAGCGATCGCACCACACAGGGGCCAGCCAGAACATATCTGGACTTAATCCCCATGTCCTAATGGCACTGCTCTCTGGTGTGTGTGTGTGATTTCATAAGTGTGTGTGTGTGTATCCATCCATGTTTGCATGTGTGCGCATGCTTTTAGTTTTGCAACCTTTCTGCACCCCTGCTTGCTAGAATTTGTATGTGAATGCAAATGTAGGTCTGCGGTCTCACTCGCACGTGTTTGCGTGTGTGTGCGTGCGCGCACGTGTGCATCCTGGCGAGGGTGTGTATTTGTGTCCAGGGTCTGCAACATGTTCACAGGGTGAGTGGAGCAGATTACATTTAGCTGTAGCCGCTGCCTGGGTCCTTCCCACAGCTGTCTGTGCGAGAGGACAATCAAAGGCCTGGTTGCAAGCCTTCTGATTGTGGTTTGATACTCAGCCCCAGTCCCCTTCAATTACCACACTCTGCCTGCGTCTAACGAGCACAGCATTGCTCTTATGTTAGGAGAATAATGGGCTGATTAGAATAGGGGTGGATTTGAACTCACACTGTAATTTGTTGTTTTGTTTTTTTCTTTGTTCTTGGCAAATCTCCCATTCATGATCATCTGTAGACCGTCCCCTGCTGTAGAACTAAGTTTGACCACTGGACACTTAACTGTTTCTAATGTTGAAGAGGAATGTTTCGGATTATTTGAAGTGAGTTTGTATGAGGTACTCGATAATCAGTAGGTCAATAATCGGTGTATTACTTGCAGTAAATGCTGGTGCACACCCTTGGTTTGGAGAGGCAGAGAGGAGTAGCATGGAGGCTGAGCAAGGAAATGCTGAGGACAAATGTATTTTAGCCACCTAAAAAATCAATATCAGTATAAGTGTACGCTATAGTTAGAATATTTTCAAAACTTTACTTTGTTGTCAGACATCCTTTTCTGACAGGAAATCACTGTTATATAAGCCAAATATTGCTCTCTCCATGGGTGAAATCAGTAATTTTACTTTGCAGAACACGGGAGTTTCTGGTCTACCGCTGCCTCAGTCTGTTAGTTTGTTTGTGTTTTTGTGCAACTTTAGTGAATCTGAACTCCCCTTTTAAACACAGAAGTCACACAATAACACAAACAAAGTATCAGATTGAGGCAGCGGTCGACCAGCAGCTCTTTTGTGCTGCGTGATAAAATGACTAATTTCACTCATGGAGACTGGTTGGTGAGGAGAGAGCTTGTATAATGATGGTTTTCCTGTCTGAAAGGGCTGTCTGATGGCAAAGTATAACGGTGAAAATATTCTAAACGTCATGATCGCCAAACGTTCCACCTCACCAACCAGACTACATGGCCGAAATCAGTCATTTTCAGGGTTGGTAATTGAAATCGCAATTGCATTATTTTCATAATAAATCATGAGGTGATTGAATAGTTCACTTCTAAGATGAAGAAATAAAAGAAGCTGGAAATTGGCTCAGCCAGGCTGTATAGGATGCCAAACTTTCTTACAGACAGGTGCTACATTTTGAAACATGAAACTTAATTGTGTTTTGCTTTAATTTGTCACCCCTCTGTAGAGTTCAGCAAGTCAGAAAACATAGTTTTGTCTTTTTTGATAGCTGAATAACATCTGATTTAATGCAATCAAGAAGTGAAAGGATAATTTTTAGTATATGCATGTAAATATATTTACCACAGGTGTTAAGTGCTGGAAAAGCTTGAAAGTTCTTGACAAATATTGTTTGGCAATAGTAGGAACCTTGAATTTTACTTTGCAGAATACGAGAGTTGCTGATCAGCTTCTGCCTTGATTTGTTGGTTTGTTATTGTGTGACTTTGGTGAGTCCAAACTGTCCTTTGAAACACCAAGGTCATATGATATGACAAACAATCTAACCGATTGAGGCAGTGGTAGACCAGCAAGTCCCGTGTTCTGCAAATTAAAATTACTGATTTCACCCATGGAGTTCTGTTTGTGTGGAGAGAGCGTCATTTGGTTTGCATGGCGATGGTCATGCAACTGGCCATTGCTTATCTTTTGTTCTGGTGCCCCTCTCAGCTTCTTCAAACTCGGGGTGTGCTTACCACCACGTACAGTCAGTAATACACTGACTATGGATAAGTACCTCATACAACCCCACTTCAAAAAATCCAAAATATGCCTTTAAAGTGTATTCTGCACACATCTATAGCTCCAACCTTTATAATAACACTTTGTCCTGCTGTACAGATGATAAGCACCGGAATCATCTCTGTGACCCTACAACTATTAGACCTTTAACAGTGTTCAGTATGTTATGACAGCAACCCCATGTAATGTCAATACTTTGCTGGTACACTAGTAATTAGAGGGTAGTTGTACAAGGCCAGATTTCCTCAACCAATGAAGCACTAAATTTGCCGTCCCAGTCAGAGCTGGATAGAAAGCCCGAGAGAAAAATGATGATGTATACTTTTCCCCTCAGATCTAACTCAGCGAGCCTAATTGGGAATGTGGTCAAAATCTTGTTGCGTGTCTCCACCCTTTGGCCTTTAAGAAAAATTAAGGCTTTATGTGAGACGCCAACTGAATTTTTTCTCCTTTTCCTTTTTCTCTTTCCCTCTTTCTGTCTGCTGTCTCCCTCTGCAGGAGTGAGCCCTGGGCTGGATGGGACCCACCATGCCCCCCAGTAAGAAGGCCCAGAGCCCCAGTAGTGGAGCCAGTGCCTCACAGGGCATGAGCCCGCCGTACCGACAGGGGGACGCCGCCACAGCAGCATCCGAGGCAGAGGCGGCCGACCTCTCCCTGTCCCTGTCCGCCTCCTTCTCCAAGGCCGAGGACGAGGAGCTCACCAGCCTCTCCTGGCTCCACGAGAGCACCGACCTCCTCAACAGCTTCAGCCACTCGGGGCTGCGTAGCGTTTCCCCTCTGCAGGACCCCGACGGCCAGCACCCCCGCTCGCCCTCCTCCTCGTCTCCCTCCCCTGACGACCCCCTGCTTGGCGATGCACACTCAGCGTACGACTTGGCGGCAGGGGCAAACAGAAAACCGCCGTACTCCTTCAGCTGCCTGATCTTCATGGCCATCGAGGACGCGCCGAACAAGCGGCTGCCGGTGAAGGATATCTACGGCTGGATCCTGGAGCACTTCCCTTACTTTGCCAGCGCCCCCACAGGCTGGAAGAACTCAGTGCGCCACAATCTGTCGCTCAACAAGTGCTTCAAGAAGGTGGATAAAGACCGGAGCCAGGTAAAGACATCATCAGAGAAATGCTGGATAATATTTACTTTCCCTCAAGCTAAGGGCTGGTATTGATCTACAACACTGTTTGATTACCAAATGAAGGAGTGAAATTAGACCGGAAACTTGGTCTCATTCTTTCTCAGTTCGTTCATTAGTCTTTGATCACATTTCTTCACCTAATCAGGGATTTTTGCAAATTAAAAATAAAGAGAATGACTGCTTTTGTTATATTCCTCATACTAACACAGTGAAAAGTATCACTGTAGTCTTGTTTCAAAATTATGACTGCCTTAAAACATGAAACGTCCTGTGACTTCCTGGAGTCCAAATTGTCCCCTTAAGGTAAAGATCACAGTTAATGCTGTTCTGAGGCTTCTTCTTTTTAGATTTTATCTGCTTTCATCAGTTGAGGTCAGTTTAGCCAAACTTATTCTGTTATTATTAATTGTTAATCTGTTGTCTGCTGAATGGACGTCATGAGTTCTCCAAAGATGCATCATGGAAATAAATGCCACTTTCCCTATCATTTTAAAGTTTTAAAAGATAGTGAGTAGATTGTCTTTATGCCAGAAAAAGATTGCATAAGAGTGGGGAGTTGTCTGTGGTTATGGTTGTCTGCACATACCTTTAAACATGTCATATTGATATTTTAAGATCAGGACTTCTGGAACATTCAGTGCTGAACAGCAGCTTGTTCTGTCAGTATGCAAAACTAGCTAACATTAACAGAGCAGCAGAAACTTTTTTTTTTTTTACTTTTGATGTTAAAAATATTTTTGAGAATACTTATCAAGCAATTTTAAATATCCCAGTGATTATCTTTGTCGTGAGCTTTCACACAGTATATGATCTCAGCGGCGATAACAGTAGTTTCTTCTTTCGGTATGTGATGGAATAGAAGCAATCACAGTCAACGTGTGACATGTCATTCATGTAAAATGCATGTTTTATGCTTTCATATCGCAGTAAGAACAACACTTTCATGAACGTTTTGTTGAAGACTTTACCTGGGCGAATTTAACCCAAACTAGCGGTTAGTTAGATGTCGCTGTTGGATGGTTTATCAAACATGCTAGCAAAACACAGCAGGAATTGACAACAGAAATGAACAAATTTACATATCTCCAAATTTCAAGTGACAGTTGGTTTTAGCGTGATGTCACGGTGATTCAGTCTATAACACTGGCAAACAAAATGGAAATTGTATGGCTGTCCTCACTTAATATCAGGCTAATTTTGATGTGAAATTTATTTTTGAGAATAATATTGAAGCAGTTTTAAGGAACCAAGTAATTTGCCGTACAGTATATGAGCTGATTTTCCAGATACACATTGACTTCTCAGAGTAAAAGTTCAAGTAAAAACTGATAACATATTTCAGTATAACAATCAGGCTTGATTCTTCATGATTCCATAATTTCCAAAAAGTTTTATTATGATGCGTGTAAATTCCTGCATCATTTTAAGGTCATTGTGTATTAGAGCCAGGCCGGTATATCGTTTGGGTGATATTGGCCTGTCATGCCTTTATCAGTCTGTTGGCATATATGTCGTCTGATATGAAAACTTTTATTTACAGAACATTACGGATTTTTTAAATTGATATACTGGCCGATACATTACTTCCTCCAAAAATCCAGCATCAGTCAACCTCTGTTGTGTATGGTGTACAGGTGTTTTCACAGTTTTGCTTACGTCCTCCTTGGATGGAACAGCGAAAAATACTAATCGTTCACTTTGACCTCCTCCCAGACAATCCTTTCTCCAACATTGACTCACCTATTGAAAATTTCAAATGATGCTGCACCCCAATTCAAACCAGCGCAGGGTTTTTCATCACTTTCCATCAATCATGCTCTGAATACTTAAATGGTGAAATAAGACTGCAGCCACATGGCAAATACACAGCCCATTATTCATTCTATCATGTGTGGTTATAACTTATTTCACAGCCAGACAGTTATCAGCCGTTTGCAGGCATATCCAACTTGAAGTCAAACATATTCTGTATTTTGTCTACAGCTGTACCAGATTCGGCCTTATCAATAGTTGATGATCTCTGCTTTCATAGTTCTCTTTCACTCAGACGTTCTGCGCTCCCCCAGTGGGAACAGCATTTCGCTTTTGATTTAAGTCTCGATACAGTCTTTTATACCGGCTTTTCCTATCCAGATTTTACTCCATTAAAGACTCGGGGTAAACGGGGAATGAATCCCTCACTCAATTAGTGCTAAATTAATACTGGAGGATTTAATAACACAGATGCCAGCAGACTTTAGATTTCATCTCGCCCGAGGGTGTTGGGGGTGGGGGACAAACAGCGAGGATCAATGCTAGCTTTGCGTGTTTAGCTTGATTGAGATTATACTGGAGGATATGGGAGCTTTTAATGCTTTCCTTGACCAGCGTGTGAACCTGAACTCCTCCTTTTCAGCGAGCTATGTGTGCGTATGAGCGTGTGTGTGTGTGTGTGTGTGTGTGTGTGTGTGTGTGCGCGCTGAGGAACAAAATGGATGAAGGATGAAGAGGACATGGTGTGTGTGTCTGCGCACACACCCTCACGCTATGCTGTCATCTGGCCCTTGACTACAACGGCACAGAGTTTCTCTTGTATACATATCTCCATAGTAACTAGGTTGCAGTTGACATAAAAGTATGCTGTTGCTGTAGCAACGGGAAAACTGATTTGGCTTTACTGACTTAGGCGTGTGTGTGTGTGTGAGAATATGTGCATGTGTGTATGAGCTTCAGACGGGCACTGAGGTGCTGAGTGGAGGAGAAAGAGTGTATGTCCTCCTCTTGTGTGATATGCACATTAGGGCAAAACTGATAATGGATTTTTGGGGCAGATTACAATGCCAAAATTAGGGTGTAAAAAATTCCATTGTTGATATTCTTTATACAGAATATAATGTTGAATATACAACCTACATGATTGCACAGTTTTTGCAGTGATCCCTCAAATGTGGTTATCAAACTCTTGTGACAAAGGTGTTGTTGTCCAAAATGATATCAGGACACTGACACATTCAAGCATTCACTGAAATTTTTTGATAGCAGAGTGTCTGTTTGTACCCGAGTAGAAATAAGTCAGCTATTTAGCTATTCACACTCGACCCCCACATTTTAGCTACAAAAAGTGTCAAGTTCACTATTGACAAGGATCCCGCCCAGGGAAACCAAGATTTGACAGTAGTGTGAAATTACATGTCATTGATACCTCTCATTTATTTATTTTGTGTTGGTTTTTTGTTGCAGTTGCAGTTTGATTAGGTTTAGGCAACAAATCTTCTTGCTTTGGTTTAGGCAACAGAACTACTTAAGTTTAGGCAACATAACAACATGATTAGGTTTAAGCAACAACAGTATTTAGCTAGGTGATGAAACAAAACTACCTGCTCAGGTTTAGGCAACAAAATTACTTGGTTGGGTTAAGGGAAAAAATCATAGCCAAAGTGTAGCTGTAGCTATTTACACCCTGGCTGCAAAAAACATTTTTGGCTTGTCTCTGCCATGGTAGGCCATATACATCCAGGTGCAAATAGCTTCACTGGGCATTCCAACTTGGGTGCAAATAGCACGTGCCTTTTAATAATTCTAATATATATCCCTCTAAATAAAAACACAAATACAGCAAAAATATAGACATGTATTTATGTTGAATTAAGACAAGTGATCAACTAAGATGCTGCCTATAAACCTAACAATTAAAACAATCTTCATTATTTTCTGTTAAACTATTGGACCAATAGTATCGGCAGATTGATATATCGGTCAGGCTCTAATGCACACATGTACGTGTGTAAGTAAGTGTGTGTGTGTGTGTGTGCGTGTGTGTGCGCATGTGGAGCAGCATGTGTAGAGGTGATTTTGGCAAGGACAGCCTGTCTTGTCTTCCTGTCACTGCACACCGTTTAAGACAGCACGCTAATTAACCCTTCAAACCTATTCCCCTCTCTCTCTCTCACACACACACACACACGTCCAAACACACACACAGGGCCATGTCCGACACACAAACAAACACACTCTCACACACACTCTCAAGCATGCATGAATGCTTAAAAGGACTCACACACACACGCGCACACACTCACAGGCGAGCGCTGTGTCGGTGTAGAAATGAGGGCACATCTCTGCAGACTCCTACTCTACCTGCCAAGTGCCGCGCTTTATCTGAAGCTGCAATTACAGAATCTCTGTAATTTTAGTCCGACTCTGCCATTCAAAGCTTTTCACTGAGAATATCTGCATGTGAATACTCCTTTTTTCTCCCTGCTTTGCTTTTGCCTTTACCTGTTTATGTCTTTTTTGAATTGAGCATGCAATTACAGGGTCTGAGTTATTTTTCTTTTTGTTGCATTATGTTTTTTGCTTGCTATGGAGAAGAAGAAGAAGAAGAAGAAGAAGAAGAACAGGATTTGGTTAAGGGGAGGTCAAGTTATGGTTGCGAGAGATAGAGACAGAGAGAAACGAAGGAAGCGTGGCTGACTGTGAACGCACCAAATCATATTTCCATCAATTTACAGAGGTGGAGATTAATATGACAGTGGCCTATTTGTTCCAGTGACTGTATTTCTGGGTCATATCCAGGCAGATGACAAGATGGGGACTAGTTTAGAATAAGCTAGCTTCCCTCTATGTGTGTGTGTGTGTGTGTGTGCGTGCGTGTCAGTCTTCCGTGTGGGTGTGCAAACTTGTGATAGAGAGCGTGAGAGTGTGTGAGTCCCACGGTTGCCATGGCTTTGTTTACAAACAGGATTCCTCACTGTGCTGAATGACATGCCTTAATGACAAGTGTTGTTGCCCTCAGACTTGTGGATCAGTGCTGAAGATCAGTGTTGTAACAGGGCAACACACACAAACACACAGGAACACGCACACAGATATGTTTCTCAAAGCCTCTTATGAAATCACAGCAGAGACAAACGGCAGTTTTGTAATCCAAGACTCACTATGAATTCTCTCGGAGTTGCACTTAAGTGTGTCACCTCCAACATAACCTTGCCCCGTTCAGATGAGAGACATCCTTGATTCTTGCTTCATGCGTTTTAACTCAGAGTGGGCTTAGATTTGTCTGATCGAGGAGGTTTTTGACATTCATTTATGTGCAGGTCACTATCACTGATGTATCTGCCAAAATGAAGAGATTTCTTTGCAGCATTTTCTCTTAAATCACATATTAATAATATTTCTTCACGTTTCATTTTCTAAGAGTATGTATTTTAAACTATGCAGGTGAACGCTTGCACACTACATGAGCACTTGCATGCAATCACCTTTAAACTAAGACAAAAGCTATAGCATCAACAAAATGAAATAAAGGTGTACTGGAGAGTCGGCTTGGGCTGTTGGGCTTTATGATCAGGTTAATTTTCTCCGCTAGGATTGGTAGGAGGGAGGAATGCACACTGGAGAGGTGGGGACCATAAAAAAGCACAGGTTGTGGTAGAAAATAGTCGCTCACTTGCAACCACAAAGCAAAAGACAGTGTTCTTTATTTTGATGAAAAAAACAAATGAAGAATATTGTCTTTTGCATCACGTGGAACTGTTTTCTCTCACAAACTAAACTTTCCCCTCTAGCTATAAAACCAACAAACACAAACCAAAAACCAAATACTGCTGTAGGGCTGATACCATTTAGTAATCAATAAAAATGAAGAAAACCTATAACCGATATTAGGAACTGATATGCATTTGTAATAAATACGAAAATCTTACCATCAAAATTTTAAATAACCATTTCCTGCTACTTATATATTTCCATTCCACTACACTTACAAGAGAAATATTGTACTTTTTACTTAACTAGGCTACATCTATATATACAAAATACAAAATCTAAATCAGCTATTATGAACAATTATGAAGTATTATTATGGATTAAGCTACATAGAGGTATATAAAGTAGCCTGATTAAGTGCTGGGGACAGGACATTGAGTAAGACTACAGAGTGGACTACGGACAGAGAGGCTGCAGGGCATTTTTCAATCAATTTATTTTGTCAGTAGTTGTATTTTTTTTTAGAAAAAGCTTCCATTAATTGTAAAAATGCTCAATATCGGAGCTGATAATCAGTCGATACCTTCCAAATACGCTGAATGACTCTTAATGAAGACATGCAACATTTATGAGAGATAAATCAATGAAAATATTACTGATATCCGGCCGCAATGTGGCAACACTTTGGGTTTAGCGTAAAGCCTCATTCTTTTAAAGCTGCAATAATCAATATTTTGGCAAAAAAATGATTAATGTACTGTATGTGTAATATGAAAGAACTCACTCATAGTGACAAACCCAAAGAGAGTTACCACCTGATTCAGTATGTTTCCTTTTTAGCATCTTTCAGCTCATTGTTTTGGCTTTATGGTCCCCAACTTTACTGTTTCAGTTCACACTCAAAGTGCTCAGCAATTCCATTTTCAGTCATAAGTAACAGTTGGGTTTTTTTTTTTTTTTTCAAACAGCAGACAGAGGAAGTCAGAAACTAGCTGAGCACTGAGAAGCTAATGAGCCATACACTGTGTTTCCCTCAGGGGTTGGTTGTGACCAAAACAGAGTTAAAAGAAAAGAGGAACATGACTCCAAATAAATTCTAATGTAAGCAACCACTTGTTGTCCAACCAGTTGTCCAACTTTTTAATATGTCAGAGTTGTGTTTATAGCTTGTTCTGCTTTGTGGCAGTGAGTGAGTGACCCAAAAAAACAAACAAACCCAACAAAAAAAAAAAGTTAATACTGCTTTAATTTTTAATTTTAAAGCAGTTCAAATATTACTTGCTTTGGTTTGTAATATTTTTCTTATCTGGTTGAAAATGTGTGTGTAATGTGTTTGTTTCTGTCACTGGAAGTCATGAGTGTGAAGACAGGCGTTGTTGTCACGTAGCATTTGTTCAGTGTAGCCTGAGGGAGGCAATTTAAACATCTGTAAGATTGGTTCTTGGTGGTGTCCTTGGAGAACTTTCACGGATGTGAAAATTATGCCACGACGACAAGCTGAGGAAGAACCAAAAACCCAAATGACCTCACTGAAATTAATTGCTAAGTGACAGCCTATCATAGGTGCTTTGGGAGCTGCTTGCATTGGACTAGGCCCAGTTTGTGCCTCTCGTGTAATCAGAGACTTTATGAGAATTTATGATTATATTCTAGTCACAGATTTGAGTTTGGTTGAAGGAGTAGAGCATATAGGATTATAGGAATATGGTGAGATCAGTAAAAAAAAAAAAAAATGCGCTGTGAAAAATGTACTGTGAACGGGATGGAATATTTTTCATACCAGCAGGATTGAGTCTTTGGGGAGGCTAGAAATGTCTCCAGTGTTGGCAAATGACCTGCAAAGTTTTTGAAAGTTTGCCCCGTATTAATCTTTGAGAACAAGAGAGACTTTCAACAGCAAAAGACTGAAATATAAAAAAGAATAATAATAATACATGAGAAATAAAAACTGGGACAAACTATGGCTTAAATTAAAACCACATGGCAAACAGTTTTCGTACTTCTGGAAGAAAAGTCAATTCACAACACCTGGAGAAGAAATTTACACATATTACCCCACTTTTATACTGACAAACCTAGCCAATAGTCTGACAAATAATTACTTTTACCCTACACCCAACAGCCATCTTTGTCCTGTTGTCTCTTTGTTGTGAAATGGCATGTATCAGGCAACTTCATTAGAAAAACTGTCCCCAGTCTTCTTCTTGTCCCTCTTTCTGCCTGTTTCCTCAAAAGCTCTGTTTTCCTCTTCCTGTCTGAACATTCCCATCCTCTGCTGTATTTCTTGTCTCATTGAGTTACATGTAACAGTCACCCTTCTTTTTTTATTGATAGATTTGCATACAAATAACAAGGGACAAAACATATTTGTACTGTTGTACAACATTAGGCAACACTGATCTTTCACATAAAGCATCATGGTGTACAACACAACAAGACAATCAATTCAAATTCAAAGAGAGCTGAGGCTGGTCATCACTAACAATAAATCCATGAAGTCCTTTGGCCATTCGTTGATAGTAAAGTAATTTGGTTTATGTAATTTCCAATTTATCACAATAATACATTTAACTGACCAAAAATCAGTCCCTCGAGGAAGTTGCGAGCACAACAATTAACATAAACTCAGCCAGTCCCTGTAATTCTGCACAGCCATACAATTTTGACCAGTCACACCAACTTTTCCACAATTTAGATCAATCGTTGTAGCTTCCCACGAGTTCCACCAATCACAGCGGTCCCCCACGCAAACATTATACATGTACGTCTTTATGAACCAACTCAGTGTTTTATTATTTACTTTTTCTCTGTATTAATTTTTTTTAATTTTGACACAGGAATACCGCCTAGTCGAACTTCTCCCTTAACATATAGGCCTAAAGCACATTTTGTTAGAATTTTTATATTTTATTCGTAAGGTTACTTAACCTAAAAACATTGGCAACATGCATCATATTTTATTTATTTATTTATTTTTTTGAAAAGTGAAATCAGGCCTTTTTTTGCTGCAACAATCCCAAAAACAGCCTGCGAAATCCTGCAGAGACTGAAAAAAAGCACACGCAATGATGTGGTGCATTAGTGTTGGCAGTATATTTTCTGCCCTTGTGCCTGAGGCAGACTAATGGACATCGGGGTATTTTCCCTTCGAGGGTAGTTAGAACACTTAGACTTCTGCTTTAAACCATATAGTATTTTCCCTCATACTCAATATCTTAATGGGTGTCCAGACATCTATATGGTCCACGCTGCACTTAACCTACAGTATACTATATGATTACTAATCCTCTGTTTATCTAGTGTATATAAACAAAGTATTGATGGATCTGTGTATCATATCTGTTATGTTTAGTCAGGCTTAAACACAACTAGGGTTAATGCTTTTACTCCGGCTGTGGGTGTCCATCATGAAATTGTATGCGGTCATAATACCTTGGATTGATAGTGTAGGTTAAGTCATATTGCACATGAAAATGCACAGGACAACAAAGCCTCTTATGCTGTTGCTGTGCGTGTTTCTCTGCACAGACAGTGGCAGCTCTGTGCTCTCTGTGCTTCATACGTCTTCAGTAATCTCATTTCATTACTGAGTTGAAACAAAAATTTACTTTCTTCCCTCATAATAGCCACTATGAACTGTTTAAATGGGTCTCTAGAACAGAGGCTCTCAATTTCTTCTTCTCCTTCATGTATGCATGTCCCTCGAAATAATTTGATGTTGCCTGTTTTCTGCCGAATCTGTGTAGTCTCAGTTATGTGAAAGAGCAGCACAAGAGAAATGTATTCGAAAGATATTAGACGTGTTAAAAATATGTGCACCATCTCATCACAGAACAGCCGTAAAAGAATGGAAGTGACAACAATTCAATTAACCACCGGTCTCTGACAGACCGTATTGTTGTTTCCACGGTAACTGCTGAGTTGACTGGTAGAAACAAATATTCTTAAGTTATAGATTCATTAGAGTAGAACACAATCTATGAACTGTTTTAGATTAAAAAATAGAATATTATTTGTTGGACTGTGAAGCCTTTTGTAAAAAATAATAAATAAATAAAAATACATGTTTTTTATACAATGAAAATTTAAATGATGAATCTGAAAATCTGCTCTACACTATGGGGATGCCATTGTAAATTTTGATTGAGCTATTTAAAGCTGTACTTTCAGTGGTGGACACTATATGGCTGCATTATAACAGCTCTTATAATATAGGGGTTGATTGAAGAAACAGAGGATATTTTTACATTTTATCATCAAATCCCATAAAGACCAAAACTAACAAGTATCCACCTCTCATTACTTTCTGATCTTTTTCGTTAATATTCAATGTTTTCCAAGGTTGCTTCATCACAGTGAGTATGCCAGAAAAGTTATGCCTATCGAGCTGCAACACGCTGGTCGTTGTCAACACGTGTTCTTTTACATGTCATCTAATGTGCAGCGTATAAAAGTGTCTAAATAATGATTGCGCTGTTAAAGTGATGATTGTTTAGTCTGGGACAGTTGAAAGAAGAATTTGTGACAGTTGCAGGACACAGAGAAAAAAGTTCTGCATGTTTTAAAATATGCTTTAAAAGTGCCGGTAACTCCCTAAAACACCTGGACACCATAGTTTTTATCAAACATCACTCAAACAGGAGGGAATATTGCATTTGTAGAGAACTATTTTTAGCTGCGCACTGATACACATTTGGTGTCTAGTGATATTTACAGCACCAGGACGGTGTATGTGGGATTGACTGACATAAACTACAGTGTTTGTGTTCATTGTTATAAAGCAACATGTCACCCAGTGCAACAGTGAGGCTCATTAATGTGTTTTTAATAGGTTTGTGACAACAATAGAGCTCTGTGTGGCACAGAGGAGTGAGATATATCAGGCTGTGGGTACACAGGCAGCTCTTGTTAGCAGCATTAATACGCTGTTGTTCTCGTCTTTTTATGGGATTTGTTGACAGTAAGAAAAATATATGTCAGTCTTAAAGGAGGAGTTCAGCACAATGAGAAATGCATTTATTCTCTTCTTTGCTGATACTAAGGCTGTCAAAAGTATTGATACTTTGATACTTTATGTTTCCAAATAAAAACACAGGAAGACTCAAGTAAAACCACAGACATAAATACGAAGATATGAGTAAAATAATAGCAGCAAATAGTATCCTGATTAAATTCACAATACAAGCAGCATTAGACAAACAACAAATTAGAATAAAAACCAGAGTGTGGTGAGCTGTGTCTTCAAGATGAAGACTGAGAGGATAAAGAAAAGAGACGGGTCTACTGACAGGTTTTAAAGGTGTCATTTAAGGGGGAAAGTACAAGTGCAATAAAAAATGATGTAAGTGCTCATTCAAGACCTCAATTCAGTTCAGTCTATTATTCTGCCTGAAATTTGGCTTGCAGCAAAAAAGTGATTTTTTTTTGTACTGTTAAAAAAAAGAAAAAAAATCTATCTTCTGTGTCTTTTTTACTTTTTGCCGTGGTATTGAAAAGGGTTATAGGGTTGAAAAAGAGTATTGTTTTTTTTTAATGTTGGAAATGTATCGACGTTTAAAGTTCTGGTATTGTGACAACTTTAATCGGCACCACTTCCATGACATTAAATATGAAGCAGCAGTTATTAGACGTTCAGGATAGCTTACCAAAAAAACAGGAAAACAACTAGCAAAAACAGAAAAATCTGAACAACTCTGTACTTTGAAGGTCACAAATTAATGTCTGTTTTTCTTTTATAAAAAGTGAAATTTGTTTTAGGAAACTAGTACACCTCCATAGAAATGTAAACATATTTTCTTGACCTTTTTTGCATACAGTAACACAGAAATCTGCAATATACTGACTGGAAAATCATAAAATGACCACAATATGTCATCAGGGATTAAGAAAACATGCTATTCTGACAACAATGCTACAGCTGCGGTGTCCAGCTTTTAAATTTATATTCCTGGCCAAAATACAAACGTTTTTCACTTTCACGTTGATTGGTGTTAAAATTAATGCTGAATGTTTGTTCAGATGTTTACAATAGCTAAATTAAGCAATATGTTAATGGTGTCTGGCAGGCAGTGACTGAAGTCAAAGAGTGTATTTTCAGAGCGGTGGGCTTCTGTTTTCAGATTAATAGGCTTAGCTTTCCCTCTCTTCCTCGCTTGCTATTGTCAGTTTACGATGTTGTGAGCATCCTGCGCTACTGCAGAGCTCCTGCAGCCTGCAGAGCTTCCCCTGAGTCTGGGGAAGCAAGTTGCATCTACTAGAGTCCAACACTTGGACTGCAGTACTGATTTTTACACATGATATTGCTGCATATTACTTTAAACAAAAAATAATCAATTGTTAATTAGTGGGCTTTAGTTGTACAGGCAGGCAGACTTTTTTAACCCTGAGATAGAGCCATACTAGCTGTTTCCCACTGTTACGGTCCTAATGCTAAGCTAGCTGGATGCTGGCTGTAGCTTGATATTTAGCATACAGACATAAAAGCATCATCAATGTTGTCATCTTGCCAAGAAAGTAATTAAACAAATTTCCAAAAATTACAAACTGTTCCTTTAACACATTAAAGTGTATGAGTATAGATTGGTTAAATTTACGTAATAAACAGGACTGGGTTAGTGTGCACAGTTAAGCACTCTTTGTATTGCCTTATAAGTATTTTTTTGTATTAAGTTGTCTAAAATGAAATGGACTGGTGTATTTTAAGTCATGATATACAGTATATGTGGTGTTTTGTGTGGAAGGTAAATATATATATACATATATATATATATGTTTGGAGCAATAATAGCACAAATAGGAATGCAGTAGCAGTAGTATAGTGTTACTAGTGGGGTCAGTGGCAGCAGGACTTTTTAATATCTCCCATTTCCAAGGGAGACCAGCCCCCACAGCTTATATAACACAGGAAACAGATGTTGGCAACACACAATCATCTCTCTCTGCCTTTCTCTCCCTTTGTCTGATCTTTCTTCCCCTTTTGTCTTTTACTCACATTATGACGTGTCACACACAACTTACAGTATGTATGTTTTTTCCGTCGTGAAAATACCTGCACATGGCTCAGCAGTCTGCAGTTTTAGAACATGGAGGCGAATGAAAAACCGCTTCTTTCCTCATCAAAAATACTACAAACTGGTGTAGTGACACAGATACATCTAATTAAATCCATTTCTTTTAAGTGTAATATTGCTTAAACTTGCAGTTTAACGTCTAATGCAGTCAGTTTTTTTTTTTTTAGTTTTTTTTATCTCACACTGTGTGAGATTTTTCTTAAAGTAGGGGGTTAACGTTTTGACTTGTGGATTATTTGTTGTGTAATCCTGCTCTTTAGCTGCAAACACCACAGTGATGTGACAGAGATTTTCCAGCACATAGATGGATGCAATTCAAATAAACACATCATCCAGAAAATAGTGCTCATGTGAGAGGAGTGAGAGCAGATGGGATCAAAGTAGAGCCTGACCAATTTTATGGACCAATATTGGCCTAATATGGGCCTTCTGAGAATATATAGTCTTGGCGTATATGTTTATGTATGACAACTTATAAAACAGAAGACAAGACTTTGGGTTATTTAGATTTAGCATCATGGGGACATTTATGAGGACAAGAGGAGCTTGCTTTCAGGTGATTGTCTTATAATCTGGTTGCTTAGTGTCTATCATTGTCTCTGTCAATAAAACTTCACCAGCAGACTCATTTTCCAATTTCTTCACAGTAAAAAACAGTAAATTATTGACTAATTAGACTCAGTTAAAAATAAAGTAGAGGAGACCGGGGTAAGTTGTAACATTTTTTGTCTCAGCACCTATAACTCACTGAATTTTTGTGTTAAAGCTCTCAAAGTTTGAAACAAAGTACTCTTACTTATTACAAACAACGTTTCCAACTGTTTTTGTTTCCATTTTTGTACTAATTTCACGCCTTTTCCCAGAGGCTTGGAATGGGCTGTGATGGTTCTAGGTGGAAATTTGTTATTATTATGACATAATATATATAAAATGTTTGTAATCTTATAAAGTACATTTCAGTGTTGTTCGGTTTGAGTAATTCTAGAGTGATTTAAAATTTGAACTAGATCACAGATGGTTATTATCCCTCATAAAAATAAATAAAATTTTGCCATGGAGATATTCTGGAGCCTGCAGCAGGAATTGTATTGATACATTGGATGTTAATAGTTTTGAGTCATTTATTAATAAAAAATATCCAAATTCTCTGACGTCAGCTCGTCAAATATGAATATTTACTGATTTCTTTAGTCTTCTGTGGCAGTAAACTGAATATCTTTTGTGGAAAAAAACAAGAAAATTTGAGAAAATCATCTTGGGGTTTTTGACTTTTTATGGACCAAACAACTAATTGATTAATGAAGAAAATAATTGACTGATTAATAAATAATTGTTAGTTGCAGCCCTTGAATCTATAATGAAGATATTTGTTAAAGAAAACGGAACAGAAAAGGTTTTTAATCCAGCTGCAAAACTCACTATATCTGCCAGCGTATCTGTACTTGGTGAATTTTTCCCCTCTAACATCGTGTCAGTCTCAAAAATCCCATCTCAGTCAGGCACTAGATCAAAGGACAGAGGGTGGAAATAATATAAATGGACATCACAAACACAGTTTCAGGTGAAAGTCGAGACCACAGTCCTTTATCACCTGCTTTTACTCTGTGAGATCCACCTTGTGGAGGATGTGCTGCTATTTTTAAAATCTGTGTCACACTGTATCAAAGTTGAACCCCTGCTGAAAACTCCGAGCCAATCTCTGACCTCAAATATTTTTTGTGATAATCGATTTCTGAGACACGCTGCCTTTTTCTCAACTTTTGCGAATTTGTCAGAAAATGAAAAGTCCATTTCACCTCCTCTTGCTTTCCAAGCTCAGATGATGCCTGTTGCCAAGGCGACCGCTATAACCCAGGTGACAGACCCTTCCTGTGAGCCGCGCCCTGTGATTGGCCTATCGACCGGGGGGTCTGCAGATTGAGCATTTTGATTGGCTGGCCGGTTGGCAGAGGCAGGGGCCCCGGCAGACAGAGATTCTGTAGGGAGCATTGATTTAATCGGCTGGCAAGCGGGCAGACAGTAGGCGCGCACACACACACACACACACACACACACACACACACACACACACACACACACACACACACACACAAACGGCTCGCGGGCTGGAGGTGCAAGGGGAAATTTGGCCCAGTGGGGGTCACCTCTGTGGGAGCGAGCGTATGTGTGTGTAATATCATGCTCTCCAGGAGAGGCGTTGCTGGCAGTAATAGAAGCACTCCCAGGAGCAAACCACGCTGGGTAATATCACACTCCCTAGGGAACTCGCCATACACACACTCACCCCCTTATACACACACACACACGTGCACACACAGCTAAACATGGCACATATGGCCTGTGTTCAACACGACTTACATGCTAATGCAAAGATGGAGAGACGGGGGGGACACAAATCAACACTGCACACACATCCGATTAGCTTCTTGCATTCTCACAAGGTCAGATGCTGCAGTGAGTTTTTGACTGATGCGCTGGACATCTTGGGATCAGGAGGTACACAGAGACACACAAGGTGTCCACAGAGGCTCTCATGAGACATGATACAGTTTGTCAAGGAATTTCTGAAAATCAGAAGAAAAAAGATCAGTGTGAGGGTAAATTTTAGAGATATTTTGAAGATTGAACCAGGATTCCTGCTGCATTACATTTGATGTTCATTAAAGCTGCAACAATTATTCGATCAATTAGTTGATGATTATTATTAATCGCCAAATATTTTGATAATCAATTAATCTTTTTGAATAATGTTTTAACTAAAAATGTTCAAATTTCTGATTTCAGGCTGTCTAATGTGAATAGTTTCCAGGTTTTTTTTACTCCTCTGTGACATTAAACTGAATATCTTTGGTTGGGGAACACTGATCAACACTTTTTACCATTTTCTCACATTTTATGGAATAAACAATTGATCAGTTAATCAAGAAAATGATCGACAGATTAATCAATAGTGAAAATAATCATTAGTTTCAGGCCTAATGTTCATGCTTTTGTGTCAAGTTTGAGATGCAGTTATCCTGACAGTATTGTTCTTGGGTTTATAAACTGATTTTTCCTGGTTTTCATATCAAAGTTTGACAGATGTCACCTCATGTACTCATTTTTGTTACATGATCATAACAGAGCACTTGTTGTTGAAGCTGAATGATATGCAAAAGTGATATATACTATGTTTGGACAAATATTGTGATTAAGATATGAGTCATGATTTTAATGGGAATGGTTTGCATTTTATTTAAACAGAGAAAGAGAAATATTAAAAAATGATGATAATTAGATTTTTCTGTACCAAACAAGCAATGCTTCATTTATAATTGTATGTTTTGACACTTTTTATTTTTATCAAAAGATTGTAGCTGCTGAGTTTTGGACATTGCACTTGTAACTGAATAGAGCTCATTTCACATTTATGTGTCATTTAGAGACGCCCGACATGGGATTTGAATAAAATTTTGGACTTAAGTAAAAGGTAAAACTAAAACACTTTCACTTTTAGCACTGCGTAAAATCTATTTGTCTAATTTCTTCAGATTAAACATTTAAGAGAGCTACGTTCATCTCTTAAATTGGTTAAGAACAGCCACATGAAACAGCCTCTTGAGAGCGTCAGTCTTCTGAATTGTGAGACATTTCTGAGTGAAACAGGACGGGCAGGCGGGACGTAATGTTGAGAGAAATGTGACTTGAATGTTGTTTGAATGTGGCGTTGTTAGTTAGCTAACTAATGAAATTGCTCGGGGGGCTTTTGGCATATATTATCAATTAGGTGCGTAGTACGACTGGGCATGTGATCAAAAGGGTTAAAGAGTCATTTGTCATTTTATTTCCACTTTAATATTTCATCCCATCAGAAATATCTAGGCTGTTGTTTATGGCGTGTGCTAATTGCTGTTAGAGATATTAAAGATTTCACACCAAATTAACTTAAATAAATATTATAGGGTTTTTCAGAATAAGAGAGATGCTCGGAAACTTTAGTCTTGCACCTCTCTGTAAGCAGGAGTAAGTTGCTTGATAGATGTGTCTTGTTCTTTACTTTTTGCGGAGAACTTTTCTACTTCTTTTCCTCAGAGTATTTCTCAGAAAAACTGCCGAAAAATACGAGCCCAGGACCCTAAAAGAGGAGGCAAAATAAATCTACTGCTGCCAATTTTTTCCAATGCCGTAAGCTCCACAAATGCCATTCACCTGTGAGTTATCATTCAGGTGAATTTCTGACTGATCCACTGATGTACGGGAAGCAATAAGATGTGTCATCCACTTCAATACAAAATGCTCCTCAGGTTTTAGAATCTGTCTCCAATTAATGCTCACACGCACGGCTCCGGCACATCTGACATTTTCCTCTTAATAGATTCCTCGCAGTATTTGCAGAAATCAGAAGCCTGCAGTCATGACATCTCCCCACCCTGTAGCCTGTACCTGTATCACATCACAGAGCGCTACAAAGTGAGCTGAACACGAGGCGGGACGGCTTTAATTTTATATTTACTTCCCTCTCTCTGTCGCTCTCAGCCTCTGTCGTACACAAACTCCAGGTTTTGCCACATTTAGATGACAAGATGAAAGCGCGGAGAAGTCGGTGAGGGAGACGGAGAATGTATTTTCATGGCGGCCCATCTGAGATCCCTCCCTTTTTCTATAATCTATAGGCTGGTTTCACTCAGATTGGGAGCTGACAGCTTCATTAGGTGAGGGGGAAGCTGCTTTGATCTAAAAATACACACCATCATTGCCTCTGGAGTGGAAAAAGTTAAAGAGTCTCCCTGTGTCTTAATCAGAAAGAAGCGTCCTGATTATTTTCAGCAGAGAGACACACTCTTAGGAATATGGGTTCCAAAAGGGTTCTTCCCGAAGGGCTGAGGCTCTACCCAGAATCAGCTGCTTCTGAAGAACCCTTTTTTTGTGGAAAATGTTTGTCAGGTGTTCTTTGTTTGACAAAAGGTTCCATAAAGAACCCTTTTCATCCAAAGAATGGGTTTCAGCAATCACTGATGAACTCTTTCATTAAGGGTTCATCAAGGGTTCTCTGTACTATAAAATAAAAAGATTCTCTGTAGAACCCCCTGAGTGTGTTCTAGGTAAAACCCTTGAAATATTAAAAAGGCTCTCGGTAGAACGCCTTGACTGCGTTCTTGGTGGGTTCTTGTTAGCACCCTCAGAAGGTGGAACATTCTACATTTAACCCTGAGAAAGGCTACCATGTGGAACCATTACACCATGGAAGGGTTCTCTGTAGAACCTCTCATAGGGGCAAACCTTTCACAGATGGTTCTAGGTATAACCCTTTATGTGGGGTTTTCGGTAGAACTCTCTGAAAGCATTCAAAGTGGAACCTTTAGAAAGGGTTGTACCAGGAACCAAAAAGCGTTCTCCTATGGGGACAAGACAAAGAACCTTCTTGGTTCTAGTTAGCACCTTTATGTGTGAGAGTGCAGAGAACGGTAAAACACTAAGTGATATTTTGTTGAGGCGTGTTAATGAGCGTTCTCACCCTGAGGAGCTTGCGAGTCGCCGCTGTGTGTTCAGGTGTTTTGGTAAATAAGAATCAGCTCTGGACTTTGAGCTCATGTTTGGGCTTTGGACTTGTTGGCTCACATCAGTGTGCTGCGCTGTGTTTGTGATGTGCTCCGAGCGGCCCGATAGCACTTCCAATAACATTTCTCTCTCATCTGTCTCCTCTCCACCCCTCCTCCTCCTCCTCCCTCACCCTCCGCCTCTCTCTCTCTCTTTCTTTCTGTCTTTCCTTCCGTCTGTTTTTTGCAGAGCATAGGCAAAGGCTCTCTGTGGTCCATAGATCCAGAGTACAGGCACAACCTGATCCAGGCGCTCAAGAAGACGCCGTACCATCCCTACTCGCCCGGCCTGGCCACCCCCTCCACCTCCCCACCCACCCTGCCTCAGACATTTCACCACAGGTAAGACGGATTAGCTGATTGGCTGATTGATTGTTCTGTGACATATCTGATTCACTTAATTAATTGCTTAATCACTTCATGAGGTTTGATTGGATTATTTTTACAGGGATAATTGATAAACAATTAACAGAGAGTGGGGACGGACAGACAGACAGACAGACAGACAGACAGACAGACAGATAGACAGATAGATAGATAGATAGATAGATAGATAGATAGATAGATAGATAGATAGATAGATAGATAGATGTTATACACTGAAAAGAGAGAATTGTTGGACAAAGTTAAAGAAATCAATTCACTTAGTAACACAAATTTACTTTTTTTGTCAAATAAATTTCAGACCAATTTAACTAGATTTGAAAATAACTTTATTCTTTTGTAAGCAATTTCCTTTTGTACGGTTCACAACCACGCTTTAAAAAAGTTTTAAAAATCAATGCCCAATTTTTTTCAAATCAAATTAAAAACTAAGACTAACACAGTTTGGGGGGAAACCTGAATTCATCTTTTGTTTCACCTGTTGAATTATTTAACTTGATAATCAAAATGCTTTTATCTGAATTAATGTAGAGTTAAAATATAATATTGCAATAAACTAAAACTAATGTAAAGGAAGCAAAAATAATATTCTGTTGACCACGTCATCATTATGTCTCTTATTGAGATGTTTGGGAGGTTTTTTTTTTTTAGACTTTCTAATTTTATTGGCATATTTTTGCACAGAAATACAAAGTTCAGTAGTTTGTAGTAAAGCCGCCTCACCCCGACAGCTGCCTCAGGGTCTGTAGGCAGGTCTCTATCTAGAATCATCCTCTGTTGCACCCGATGGTTTGACATCTCCTTCTGCATAATATCCTGCCGTCTAGTATTTGCACTACTGCAGAGATGTAGTGCTATTTGTTTAAGTACCCGAGAACACAAAGGATTAAATTGAGTTCTGTTTCAGGTCATGTAACCGCTGGTCTTATGGGGGCAAATATGCATACATTAGTCAACTATATCTGACCACACAGTCAAATGTTAGACTGACTTTATGAAGAGTTTTATCATGTTGAGAATAAGTCATGGACCATTTTGCTTTTTAGACACGTTTGTTTAGCATCTAACTTCGTGTCAAACCATTCACTTTTCTGTTTATTTCAGCTTTACTATTAATGTTTTCTAATAGTTTTGGGTCCACTTGAAATGGCTACCAGCACTTCTCACCTGGACGCTTGAATGAAAGTATCCCAAACATGGAGTGGAACGGCGTTGCACTTTAGGGGCAGGAACAAGTGATTTACAACAAGTTTGTGAACTTTGGAGAGTTTGATGAATCCAACTTACAAGCAGACCTCACAGGAACTAGTTAGAGGTGCTAACTTGATTAATTAAGACTGAAAGAAACCGTTTAAGTCAGTTATTTGAATCTGTATTTTCCAGTTCCAGTTTTTCAAACATGAGGTTTTGCTGATTTCTGGTTGGCTGGTTTACGTTGACTGACTGGAATGATTTTCTCAGGGAATATGTGTTCATGAGCCCAAAATGTGTTGCAGTGGCGTTACTTGTTTTAGTTGTAGACTTGGTTGCTTATTTTGGTCCACAGTTTTATGGTTGGATGACAGGCTCGCACTTGAAGCTATTTTATAGTCAAAAGAAAACGGTGTTGTTTAAAATGAAATGTATGATTCCAGAATAAATTCTGAGGAATGCTTTATACTATATTTATACAATCCTGCTTTGATTGAACTAAATTGAGAAATCAGAGCTAATATGCAGTTGTATGTATCTGTTTTTTGAAGATGACACCTTGGGCTCTGGGAAATAGTGAAGTATTTTTCTCTATTTTCTGATGCTTTATAGAAAAATAAATAGGGATGCATGATAAACATCAGAGTCAATATATTATCAGCTGATAATGGGAAAGTTAGATTATTATTTATTATTCTAATAATGACATTGTTGCTGGTAAGGATTGATGATAAACGATAGACAGTCAGCAAAATGATCTATTAAAGCCAAATGCTACTGGAAATTTAAACAAGTAAATGAACACTTGAAGAGTCAGAACTGTTCTAGTGTTGTGATACGACACAGTCAGAGATCTCACTGTCCACCACAAAATATTGCAAAATAGTGACTTGAACGGCGGCGAGAGCGGCCGCTAACAAACTTACACTGCTTATATCTCTTAAAGGACATGCCTTACCAGAAATGACAATGGTCCCTTAGTTCAGGAATGGAGATTTTTTTTTAACTGTATAATTGTTTCCACCCAGTTTTATCAGCAAAAGCTGGGAGATTGTCCTCAGTCTCTATTGAGCAAAGCATTTAGACATGAATTTTTGGATGTACTGTATATTTGTTGTAATAGTAACATCAGTTAGATTTGGTCAGAACTGTAGAACATTAAAGCATCCATCTTTTGTCACCAAGCCTTAGCAATTGCCACCCTCAGGTGTGCGTGACTACAGGTTATATGAACATCTTACATGAAAAGCAGGTAATCATCAGTTATTGATCTTTGCTGAAAGAAATCCATACGGTGCATCCCTAAAAATAAGCCATACATGCACAGATCAATGAAAATAATCTGTAGTTGCAGCCCTAAAGCAGATACAACATAAAACATACACACTCCTCCACCTCCTCTCTTCCTCTCTCTCCATCTGTCGCTCTCTCCACCCACCTGGCCCTAGGCGTTATATAGCTGACCCGCCCCATCCTCTTCTTAAATCTTTTTGCACGCTGTTTTCACTCCCATCCCTCCTCCTATCTTCTCTCCCCCCTCCGGCACATCGCAGGTAAAAGAGCTGCTCGCCTTTTTTTTTTTTTTCTTGCTCTCTCCACATGTTCACTTGTTCACTCCCTCACCCTCTCCGCAGTCTTCCCTGTCCATCCCCCTTTCAATCCACCTTTCCTCCGGCTCCTCGCACTCCTCTCCGTTCCGCTCCTCTCGCTCTTCTTGCCTCCTCTTTTTAATGTCCCATACACCCTCCCGCTCATCCTCAGGCATACATTACAACTAGCGGGGCACTCAGCACTCCGTCTTCTTTATTTATCCCCTCTGTGATTTATTCCCACTCTTTTCACTCCATCTCCACCACTTTATCATTCAATTAAATCCTCCTTTGTCTACATTCACTTCACACACACCTCTCCGCAGCATCCACCTGTGTTGTTTCCTCCACACTCTCCTCCCCTGACCTCTCCCTCTGCTAACTTCTCGGTTTCCGGCTCTTCTGACCATCCCTGTGGAGATGTCAGCGAGAGTACTATTAGTTGTCTTTTTTTTCCCTCTTTCTTCCGCTTGTTCTCTTTCTCCCTCTCCCTCTCTGAATACCCCCACCACCACCTCATCCACCTCCTCCACCTCCTCCACCCCGCTCCCCAGTTGATCCGGGCAGGTTGGCTTGCAGAGCCAGCGGACTGTGTAAGACAGAATAATTGGTTCACCATAAAATGTAAAAGTGTCATTTTGAACAATGAGGTATGGGGAAGTGGAACAAATTGGAGGCCGGATTCGGAACATGAGGAGGAAGGGGGGAGGCGGGGGTGTAGTGAGGAGAGGTTGGGAGTACGGGGGGGAGGAGAGGGAGAGGTGGGGGGGTTGTTCATTTGCATTGTGACACACAGCGAGAAATGAGAGAGCAAGTGAGGAGAGTCCATTTCTTGGTTAGAGTGCAGCCTGGAGTCCCTTGTGATGCAGCACCTGAAGAGCATGTATTGTGTCAATGTGTCTCTGTACACTATCTATATAGCTATACTTTTCCGTGTGTGTGTGTGTGTGTGTGTGTGTTGTCTTATCTTCCCAGCAGTGACTTTTTTCTGTTAGAGCTGCACCTGACAATTATTTTAGTCATGAATTAATCTGATGATAAGCTCCAAATAACGATTATTTTCATCTTCAATTAATCGGTCAATTGATCAGTTAGCTGCCTGCTCTGCAAGAAAATGGTGAAAGATGTCGATCAGTATTTCCGAAAGTTTCTGTCTTTGTCCACAACCAAAAGATATTCAGGTTTCTGTCAAAAAGGAGTAAAGCAACTAGAAAATGTTCACATTTAAGGAGCTCGAATCAGAGAATTTTGACTTCTTTTCTTAAAAAAATAAATTATCTCTTTAATTAATTGATTATTACATTAGTTGGTGATGCACTGACTAATTTTTAGGTCTTTAAAATGTCATAAAATAGTTGAAAATGTACATCAGTTTGCATGCTCACATCTTCAATTTTTTTCTCTGACAAACGACACAAAGATTGATTCTGTTCAAAACTGGCAAATCCTCAACAAAAGAGTGGTGTCCACGTTTCCTTTATTGGTCATCAGAATAGTTGCAGATGAATTTTTCTGTCCATTTGTTCATTAATCTGTCACTGTCAGTGAAAAATGTTGATCAGCGTTCCCCAGAGCCCGAGATAACCAGTGCTGTGCATGAAGGCACTAATGCTTCATGCTTCTGGTGAGCGGTGAACTGAACAGATCAGACTCTCAGCAGAGAGAGAGCAGAGCAAATATGAACAGAAGTTTCGACGTGATATAAAAACTTTCTTTGATCATGTAGCGTGAAGTGCATAACCTGGGCTACACTGCACCTCCTCTGTTAACAGTGAGAAACAGACAGCTAGATCTACATTCTACGCTTGTCTCCGCTGTCTCGTCTCCCTCTTCATCCCCCTGCTGTTCTCATACGTTATGGTGTGTTAATATTGAACTGTGAAGTTCAAAATTCAACAGTATGTTGGTGTACAAGAGAGGGAAACAGAATTTTCACTTTTTTTTTTACTTAAAAAAATACTTTATCGATTATCAAATTAGTTTTGATTAATTTTCTATCCATTTGCTTCTGTAGATTCATTGACTTATTGTTGCAACTCTCGTGTCCTTGAAC
This sequence comes from Lutjanus erythropterus, assembly GCF_056507025.1. Taxonomy (NCBI): domain Eukaryota; kingdom Metazoa; phylum Chordata; class Actinopteri; order Lutjaniformes; family Lutjanidae; genus Lutjanus; species Lutjanus erythropterus. The sequence continues at coordinate 11,224,692 of NC_139331.1, forward strand.
TTTCTTTACATACAAAATCTATCTACATTACAGCTGTTTGCAGTCTTCCACATTAAAGACTAGAGAGAAAGCTGATGAACAACAAACCATTTAATGCAAGATATGACCAAATATACATTTGCCTTTTGTGCAGGTAAAAGAAATACTCTTTGACTCTTGGATGGTTGAGTGTCCTTGAATCCTTGAAAAGGAGAGCATTCAAGAAGTTAGTGCTTTCAACAACAACTTTGACAAAACACACAAAGGCTTCTAAATGTTACCTATAACTGTATAACAGGCGTATTTCAAGTGTGAGCAGACTTTTTTATCCTTAGATTAATGGAAACCAGTGGCTGGCTGGAAAGTAGAAAATCAATTTAAGAATTTATGGCGTGCTTTAGAAAATTGGCCAGCAGTAACCTAAAGCCCATGCACAGCATGTACAGTATGCACGATTTGCTGCTAATGGGCTAAGACATGAACACCACTCATATGGTTCTTTGTGAAATACTTCTCTAAGCAGTAGGAAGGAATTTACAGTGTTTTTGAACATTAAAGACACTTCAAAGAGGTGAATTTAAAGGGAAACTACGGGGTCATTATTACAATAAATGCACTTACATAGAGCTTTAAAGGGTGATATCAAGCCACATGGCTCGGCTTTTTTTGACTTTCCATTGTCAAAAGTTGTGAGTAGTACCTGGTTGGTAACACCTGAGCCCAGGTTTCAAGTGAGCAGAACTGATACTTCATCGTGTTTCCTTGTAGTTTCACACAGTGTCGCTATTGTTGATAGTTGATACTATCTGCAGTGGAAAATGAAATCAAGAGACATTACCTGGTACCTAAAGTGAGTCAAGACAGGTAGAGCCAAGCTGTACCATGCAGTGGAAACACTGTTTAATATCACCCTTTAAAGCTTTATGTAGTAACTTGGCCACAACTGTGCACAGCATGTATAGAGGGTCAGAATTTGCAACTGCAGTCTCTTACGCTTTATCACATTAGACAATAAACAAATTCTGGAGCTTGAAGATCACAGTGAATAAAAATGTATGTTGAAAAAAAATCTAATAAGTAGACCTTGAGTTGAGATTGCTCAAGTCCACAATATAATATTTATAGTGATATTAAAAATAAAAAACAGTAACTTTAAAAAATGTCCTTTCAGAAATAATATTTTTATTCTGACATAGCAATATTCAATATATTGTTACATCCCTATCAGATACAGTTTTGTCCAACATGATATGATACCTGAACTTTGTGTTTTTTTGGCCAATACCAAGTACCGATCCAATACCAGATGTTGACACCAGCATATTAACCATGTATGGATGTGAAATTATTGCAATCACTGTTGCTTGGCCTGGCTCAGGTTAAAAAAAGAACTAGCAGGGTCCCGTTTCGAGGCTAATAAATTACATGTCAGACTGGTGCACAGACTTATGAACTTGTGATAAACAATCCAGCATTTTAGGCTGGAATGAAGACATTTCTGATACAAGTTGGCATACCAGTATAGACAGTTAAATGTCTAACTTAATATAAATACAGTGAAATAAAGCCATCACATAGAACTTGAAGGTCAAGGTTGTTGTTTGGTACTATAGAAAGTTAGGCATCGGTCAGTCTTCGGATTTGGATTAGGTTTAGGGAATAAATCTAGTCAGAAGACATGAAAACACACAGAATAAATGAACAGGTTGTGTTAGAATATGGGAGCAGGTATTAACTGTTTCCTTTAATATATCTTGGAACTCAGCAGGTCTAATCAATATAACGCAGTATCTCTCTCAAGAGCCCTCACTCTCAAGAATATTATGTTATGGAGTGTAATGACTGTGAATGGTTGCACAGCGTGTCTATTATGTTAAGGTCAAGGACTGTCTCAAGCAGTTCTACACGACTCGGAAGTGGAAGATGAACCGAGAGAAGAAGATATAGAAGGAGAGTGGAGAGACGGAGGAAAGGAGGGGAGGTAGGGAGAAGAGAGGAGAGGGAGAGCAATGATGCTTCTTTGTCCTCTACTCTATGTCGCTCACACCTCTTGGTTTTTCATGGACCATAATAACTCACACCGCTCCAGTCGACCCCCACCACCTGCAGTTTGCTTCAGAGTGTGTGTCTGCACGTGTGACTGGATCTGCGTGTGTGTGTGTGTGTGCGCTTGTGTGTGTGTGAATGTTTTAGTCCAACACTGCATATGTGAATGTATCCTATGCATGCATTCTCAAATAGGTGTACGAGGATGTGTCTGACATATGCAAGGGTGTGTGTGTGTGTGTGTGTGTGTGTGTGTGTGTCTGTAACTGTGTGTGTGTGTGTGTGTGTAAGGGAGAAAGAGAAAGACAGAGAAAGCATGCTGGGTACGCTCTTTGAAATAAAGATGTTAAATAGAGCCATATAGGGTACCAATTTGGTTCCTGGTAGAACCCTTTATAAAGGTACCTCATGGATCCCTTTCAGAGAGTTCTACTGAGAACCATCTGTAAAAGGTTTCACCCACAACCCCCTATGAAAGGTTATATAGAATCTAGAATCCTCTCTGTGGGTTTGATCTAGAACCCGTCTTCCTGGGGGGTTCTGCAGGGAACTTTTTTTTTATTCCAAAGGTTTTATCAAGAACACAGTCAGGAGGTTCTATCAAGAACTTTTTTGTATTCCAAGGGTTTTATCTAGAACCCATCAAGGGATTCTCCAAATGACCTTTTTATGTTCCAAAGGTTTTGTCTAGAACCCATCAAGGGGTTTCTACCAAGTTTTAATTTAGAATATATTATAAAGGTTTCATCTAAAACATAGTCAGGGGTGCTACTGAGAACCTTTCTGTATTCCAAGGGTTTTATCTAGAACCATCATGGATTGCTGAAATCCTGCAGGAGGTTCTTTGGATGGAAAAGGTTCTCAACCCTCAAACAGACCCTCTCTTCAGCCCTTCTGGAAGAACCCTTTTGGAACCCTTATTTCTCAGAGTGTAGGAGGTCAGCTCTGTGGTGCATTCCTTCACACCCCATCAGCATCTGGATGAGAGGAGGAGGAGGAGGGGAGGAGGATAGAATGGATGGAGGGAGGAAAAGGGTGTCTCAAGGGGGTTGGGGAGGAGCTCCCTCCCTCACTCCCTCCCTCCTTCTCTCTCTCCATCTCTCCTTCTCTTTCTTTCTTTCTTTCTCTACTTCCCTCCTCTCCCCTCTCCTGGAGAAAAAAGATGAGGGGAGATGTTGGGTGGAGGGGGGGTGGGGGGGGTTTGCAGAACGAGCGTCTGCCACGAGTTTAGCCCCTCGCCCACTACATTAAATGCACAGGGTCTCCTTGGCAACGGGAACGCCGCCATGGCAACACATGTAGTATAAGGCAGGTGCTGTCGCACTGTGAAGCCATTTGTTGAGAGAGAGAGAGAGACAGCGCAGGGATGGGATGAGAGACAGAAAGAAAGAGTGAGAGAAGAGTGAGTGAGAGAGAGAGAGAGAGAGAGAGAGAGAGAGAGAGTGGGGAGAAGGGGGAGAACAAGATGGGAGGGGGGTGGGGTGGTAGGGAAAACAGACAGGCTGTTAGCGCAGGAAAAATATGTTATCGCCGTGGCAACGCAATGTGGCAACTCTCCATGGCAACAGCAGGTGGCTCAGGGCTGAAATTTGCGTTCGCTTGCTTTTGCTGTTTCGTATTGCTGCTGCTGTTTGTGTGTGTGTGTGTGTGTGCATGTACAGTAAAGTGTGTGTGTGTGTGTGTGTGTGTGTGTGTGTGTGTGTGTGTGTGTGTGCAGCCGTGCGTGCGTGTGTGTCTGAGTGTGTATGAGTCCATTATTCCCCTGCATCTGGTGAGGTGAGAGCCACATCACAAGTGCAGACGTCCAAATCCTCTCATTCAGCAGCTTAGCAGAACATAAAACAGGACTCATATTACAAAGGGAACTCTCCTGATGAGTGCAGAACGAGTGGGCTGCTTTTTCAGAGTTCACAGCTTCCCCAGGTGTTTTCTGTCCTGTTTGTCTGTTCTATGTGTGTTTGTACATATGATCCATGTTGTCAGACACACAATCACTACACTCTTAGAAATACAAGTGCTAGAACCCCAGAGAGAAGCCTTTTGTTTTCTGGTTGTACCATTGATAAAGGTTGCACCTGGAATCCTTTCAGGGCCGTCTTCGGACAAATAAGCTCCGGTTCTTGAATCAATTCCGGACCAATTTGTTTTTGCTGTTCAGAACTAGAGATGTACCAACCCACTTTTTTCTGTTCTGATCCAATTCCAGTATCTGAATTTGGATATCTGCTGGTAATGATGTATACCAAGCACTGAAAAGCACTCTCAATGTTTCTGATTATTTATTATTGTTATTATAATTAGTAGTAGTAAGATTATATGAGGGTGAAACTGATCTCTAGTCTGGAAAGCTTGTGCAGTTTGTGTAACGTTCCTGGTAATGGCATCCTTTAACCACTGTGGGGTGCTGTAGTATTCTGGCTTGTGATATTCACATGCGCAGCTGATAGGCTGAGAGACCTCATTTGCATAATTTCCCACGATACATTGCTGACGGTGTAAGTTTTCTATTTTATGTTACAAAATGCAAATGTCACTAATGTTTGTTAGTGTTTGCAATGTGTTTGTCATGCTTTCATGAAGTGGTTGTCATGTGCTTTGGTTTATGTTGGTCTTCACTCCAGTTGTGTTGTAACACTTAAGTTTTAAGTCAAAACACTATTTTTTCCAGGTTTTCTGCCAGTCGTGGACTTCTGATTCAGATATTTGAATTTGCTATAAGCGATACTGATGCCAGCGCTCTTTTTTCTTAAATATTATTGTTGTTGTTGTTGTTGTTGTTGTTGTTGTTGTTGTTGTTACAGTTGATGTTGACGCACATCCAGTCAGAGTTTTCACCATCTGGAAAGCTTGTATAGTTTGTGTAATGCAACAAGTGTAATGCCTTACGTTAGTAATTGTCATTTTTCTGCTGGTTTATTGTTACACCATGAGTGAGCTGGCAAATACTTGTCTTCATGCCAGCTGTATTTGCAAATTAAAACTTTGAAAAGCACTATTAATCTCATGCTGTTTAGCATAGTTTTACAAAGAGAATATATGTGGGGTTGTTGAATTTGGATTGGAACGTGGATCGGTGATGTGAGTCCCATATCTGATGTTTGACTCAATATAATGTATTACATTGGTTTGGAATGGTTCTATTTCTGACTGAGATCCATGTTATAAATGTGCTGTATGAATGAAACCTGAACAATACTGGCATATCCCATGTCTTCATCTCAGAATGCTGAATTCAGAATACTAAATTTGCAGTTTACATGACCTGTGTCAAATTCAGAATTGTCATATTTGGAATAATAGTGGAAAATTAGTATGCATTTAAACGTAGTCATTGACTGTGTTTGGGAACAGTCTGTCTAGCACCAGAGAGGGAAAAAGAGAGGAGCAGTCAGACGTGTTGTCTAATGGGGAGCTAAAGACCACTCAACCTGGAAAAGCTCTTTCAGCCTCTCTCTTTCCCCTCTATCCCTCCATCTTTCTCCCCCCGTCTTAAAATTATGGATTCACCAGCAGCAGGACTGTATCTATTGTCTTCTTGTGTATGTGAGTGAAGATGTCTCCGTCTATGTGAGAAATGCCGTCATTACCTCCCTCATTAGTGGTGCAATGATCACCTAAACCGAGTCCCCGGCTTTGTGTGTACTTTCCTCTGCATGTGTGTGTGTTTTAATGTGTCGCGCTGTACACTCGTCGCTCTTAAACATGCCTGTCTGACATGAGCGCGTGTTAAATGTGTGTGCGTTGATGAGGGTTTTTTTTTTTTTTTTTTTTTTTCATATGTGTGTGAATGGACCAGTGGCGGGCGGTGGGGGGTTGTCATGAGAAATTACCCCCATGGACTACAGCGGCGAGGCTGTAATTCTCCGAGGTAATCACAGGGAATAATGGCAACAGTGGGACACCCGGGAATCTAATCACTATAATCAGAAGCACTGGCTTATGGGCTCAAATTCCTGCCTTGCTATCTGCCTCGTGATGAAGCCTGCTGGGCTGGTTGGCTGCTGCAACATGATCAAGTGATTGACCAGTTTCTCTTCTTCTTCTTCTTCTTCTTCTTCTTTTCTTTTCTAGTCCTCCATTGTGGTCGGGGAGTCCCCTCTTCAGAAAGAACGGAGGAGTTCTCCTACAAGGTACCGTTTCACCTCAAGTCGTCTACTGTATGTTGTGTGATCTCCCGCCTGTTTCTTTCCTTTCTTTCTGTCTTTATCTCTTGCTCTTTCTCTCTGTCTCACCCTCTTCCTCCCCTCCCCTCCCTCCTCCTCCCCTCCCTTCACCCTCTACGGATGTGCCAACTCCAATCATCTCAATTCCAAATCCCTCTTTTTAGAAGCGCACCTTGAGAATACCGAGTGCTGAGTTCTGACACTTGGCTCCGCGCCAGAGGAGGAATGCTTTTTCTACGGAGGCGTATTTGAAAGTTAAAAAAAAAAAAAAAAAGAAGAAGAAAAGAAGTGATAGAGACACAGCAAGCGAGGGAGGGAGGGAAAGAATGAAAAGAGAGGGGAGAGAAAATCTCAGCTGCAAATCAGAGGCTGGGGAGCAATCCCCTCGCCTCCTCTCCTCATTCAACACAACGCTCACTCTTTTACTCTTATACACCTCTTTTTCCCTGTATTTCCCATTATTCCTCTCCTCTCCTCCACCCCCCCCACCCCCACCACCCGTCCGACCTCCTCCCTGGTGGCTGGACGGCAGTTTAAATGGACATTCAATCCCAATCAGGGAGCACTCCGGGAGCTCGCTGGGCTGCCGAGTCCTAAATGGAGGGGGAAATGGATACATTAGGCGTCTGCGGCGCGCCCTCCATCGCCGCTGATAATGGAGTAGTAATGGTCAAGGAGCCGAGGTTGGAGAGAGTGTCTGAAAACCTGAACTCCCCCCAGACGCACACAATCTGAGAGTGATGTGTCTGAGCGGCTGGACAGACAGATAGACGGAGAGGGGAGACAATCAGGAACTTGACTCTGAGTGCATGTGTCAGGGTTCTTCCGGGTGCTGGAAATCCTTGGAAACAACTGAATATTAATGTGATGTTTTCAGGGTTTGAAAAGTGCTTGGATTTTGGATCAACAACTTGAAACTACTTGAAATTATGATTGACCCTTCATAAGTCACGCCCCTTTTCTCTCTGTGCTCAGTGACACCTGAGCAAGCTCGGTACCTCGGTAGGTAAGAAAACCAAATGATGAAGATCGTGAAAAGACATTGATGAGGGACCTAAAAAAAAACAACTTACTTTATAGCAAGATAAAGTCTCATTTAAAGCTATAAAATGTAACATAAAAAATCCTAGAAGAATGTATATGTATATTTTCTTGAGTTGAGTGTTTACTTTATTCCAACAGTTTCCAACAATTGTCCAACTCAGAGAAATCTGTAATTTATTCATGGTAACAGTACAGTTCCTTGCTAGCTGCTAGCACTAAGACCTCCAAAACACGGGATCCGTCAGGTGGTTGTTTAATAATAAGGAAAAAATTCAAGAGAGATACATAGCTTCAGCTTCAGAGAAAATGAGGGACACTGGTGCGGTCAGTGTAATTTATCTAAATGTAAGGTGAAAGAGTTGAGTGGAAGTGTGGCACAGAGGAGCAACAAGCAAGCGTGTGGGGTCGTCACTATATGTGTACAAATATGTGATTTACCGCAGCTGTAAGGTGCTGGGAAAGCTTGAAAATGCACCTTGGAAATGCTTGAAAAATTCTTGAATTTGACTTTGGAACAGGAACCCTGACATGTGACAGGGAGAGACGGCGAAAGGAAACTTTTTAAATGTGTAATGTGTTTCTGAAAGGGTGCAGAATGGTCGGGCGTGACATTCGGAGGCAGCGGAGAGAAAGAAAGTTGTGACAGACAGCCAGAGGCAAAGACAAGGAAAAAGAGGAGGAGGGGGTGGAGAGGTGGACTGCCAGAGAGAGTGAGTTTGGGGCTGTTAGTGCCCTCCGTTATTACTTCCATCTCTCCCATTCCCAGAGCTTTCAGAGCTTCTCCGCTCTGAGCTGATGTGGGCTGAAATCTGCCTCTCCCTGTGGCCCGGCACCGGCTCAGGATGAGCACAAGGACAATGCCTGGCAGCTGTGTCCTTAATCCAACCCATCACCCCCAAAGTTCAACGTTTAATAGCTCCAAATTATAGGGGATCTGCTCGGCCTAAGTGTTTCTAGTTCATTTAAGCACTGAGGTCACCAGCTAAGATTTCAGTTGTATTATTTAGAAACTCGTTCTCAGGCTTTATTTACCTGTCAGCTGCAAACGAGGGGAGTTAATAGAAAAATTGTCCGGCTGTTTAATTGCAGCAAATCAGCACATCCCAACCTCTTTGAAGGTTCAAACATATCTACCAGAACAGTAAAGAATTTTTTGTTTGTTTGTTTTATTGCAACAACAGATAGCTAGAGAGCAAAAGTTTTTTTTTATCTATTTTTATTTTTATTAAATTTTGAGGTGCTTTTATTTTTATTTCATGGTACTTCATATTTAAACTCAATCACAATACGGTTCACCTCAACCAGTTACAATGTGTTTTTATGCTATTAAGATGTAAAAGTTGTGATTACAAGTAAAAGTCCTGCATTCAGAAGTTGTTGTACACAAAATGTACTTATAATATCAAAAGGAAAAGTGGGCACAGACACACTGTTTATTATTATGATATTATCAATGATGCAAACAGCTTAATGTTGCAGCCGGACAAGGTGGAGCTCAGTTGAGCTCTTTTATGTACTGTTACAATTGTGTCATATTTTGGATAGCAACCATACCATATGTGTAAGATTTATTTAAAACCTTAATTTGCAAAGAAATGAGCTGTAAAATAAATGTAGAGTGAAGTGGAAGTAGAGATTAGCATAAAATGGAAGTATGTACAAGTACCTCGTATCTGCATTTGAGTACAGTACTTAAGTAAAAGTACTTACTTAAATAAACAAAATAAAGACAGAGGGCAGGCCTCTGTCTGTATTTTCTTATTTCCTACTTATTTTGCTGTGCGTGGGACACTAACCCAAAATGTTTGTATTTGACGTCCTGGAAATGAGACTAAACAACTGACTGACTTTCTGGTGCGTTTACAGACAGCTCAGATAAATCCTACTGATTCTCCTTTTAAGCTCATCATCTGGGTTACTTTTTGAGCCTTGACAGAGCTACAGAGACATTATACTTTCCACTGGCTGAGTAGTGGTCCTCATGACGACTAAACTCAACTGCAGGTGTAAAATGAATAGAGTGCTCCTGTACATTTTCGAAGCAATATGAGACTCTAAAAGATTTTCAAGGATCCCAGATCATATTTTCCCAAATAGCAGGTCAAAAGATTTGATTTTTTTAGAATCTAATCAGGGGAATAGACTTGAAAATCAGCGAAAATGTGAGAAAATTCAGGCAAACTGCATTAACAGAAAAGAACAGGAGTTAAAGGTTGAATTAGATGAGCAGAAATGTAGGAGTGTAGGTGTTGTGCTGGTTAACACTCAGTCTGATATGACCCATGCTTGTAGCTGTGTGTAAAAGGCTTATTAAGTTCCAGTAATTAAGTGTTGCTTTTATTTGCCCCCCCCTCCCCCCGTAAGTCATCACCCATGTCAGTCAGCCAACCACTTAGACGCTCAGCTGGAGTGTCAGATAGACAAGCCGGTTAGCCATCCAGTTAAACTGCCAGCATTCTCAGCCCACCAGCAATCCAGTCAGTCAGTCAGTCAGACAACATTAGTATGCATCTTGCCCTCAGACTCTGTACTCAGTTTAACACACGGCAGCCAAGCACATAGACAGGAGGGGACGGGGCGGGGGGCTGTTTTGACTGAGCAAGAAGCCACTTTCAAACGGTTGCGTTCTCAAGGTCTGCTGGGAGTGACCTTTGAACCTTTTGGACTCTGTGTGTGTGTGTGACTTCAGTGTGTGTGAGTGTGTTTTTTTTTTTGTGAGCCTGTCTGCTGCGCTCCTCTGCCAGCCGTGCAGAGACTGCAGCCTGCAGGGCCATGTGGAACTCATTTAACAGGAGAGCAGAGGAGGCTGAGTGCGTCTACGGCACATGAGAGCGCAGCGGAGAGGGGAGGGAGGCTTGCCCTGGAAAACAGGCAGGCAGGGAGACAGGCGGCAGGCGAAGACGTAGGAAGCAGACAGAAAGGCAGAGCAGCTGAGCAGACAGAGGAAAAAAGACAGACTAGAGGATATTTTCTCTCCAGGAAAAAGACGCAGACAGACACCTCTTCTCTTCTGTATTTACATTTTTTTTTTTCCTCGGCGCGTCCTGCTTTCTGCTACCAAGCTGACAATTTTTTTTCTTTTTTCTTTTTTTTTATTGCTTTGAGCTTGTAAAATGTATTGCTCAATCTCAGTGAGTGAGGACGGGTTTTGGGAGCGCTGCCTGCTCTTTCCTCTGCTTAGTTTGTCACCTCATCTCCTCAGCATATGTCCCCGGCTTTTTTACCTGCAGAGACAGCGTGCATGCTCAGTCGGAGAGATATGAGTCACCACTATACATAGAATGACGGCGAGATCGATAGAGAGGGAAAAGAAATCAACAGGAGAGGGAACAGAATTAGAAAGACAAAGAGAAGGTTTGCTGAGAAATCCAAACAGCAAAGAGAGGAGGTGAAGAGTCAGAACATGAGAGGAGAGTTGTCTGCGCTTGTGCTGCGCTCTTAAAAATTCAGGTGCTAACTAGAACCATGGGGGGGGGGGTTCTTTGGCTTGGTCCCATAGGAGAACCCGTTTTGGCTCCTGGGTGATTCTTTTATACAGGTTCCACTTTGAAACCTTGCAGAGAGTTCCATCAAGAACCCAACATTAAAGGGTTGTACCTAGAACCATCTGTGAAAGGTTTCACCCAGAACCACCTGTGAGACGTTCTCAGGAGACCCCTTCTATGGTATAATGGTTCCACCCAGAACCATCTCTAACCTCACTAATCATTCTACCAAGTAACCTTGTATATTCCACGGGTTTTGTCTAGAACCTGTTCAGGTGGTTCTAACAAGAACCCTATTATATTCCAAGGATTTTTATGTACTGAGAACCTTTATATACACCAAAGGTTTTATCTAGAACCCACCCAAGGTGTTTTTTCTAGAACATACTCAGGGGGTTCAAGTATTCTATTTAGAGCTCACCCAGGAGGCTCTACTGAGAACCCTTGTGTGTTTTATCTAGAACACACTTAGTAGGCTTTACCTAGAACCTTTTCATATTCCCAAGATTTTTTCTTGACCTCACCAAGGGGCGTTCTAAATGGAACCTTTTCATATTCCTAGGGTTTTATATCTAGAACCAACCCAGCTCTTCCAAGAACCAATCTGAATCCAAGACTGTTATTTAGAACATACTCAGGTGGTTCTTTCAAGAACACTTTTATTTTGGGCTTTTCATAAACTGTACACAGGGTGTTCTATCAAGAACCCTTTTATATTATTGTAGAAAGAACCCTCACCAAAAGAGTTCCTCGAGAATTTCAACAATTTCAACAAAGAAGTCTTTCTTTCAAAAAGGGATGAAAATGGTTCTAAGTGGAACCCTTAGTCTTGCAAAGAACCCTTGACAAACAGGGTTCTTCAGAAGCCTTTTCGGTTGTGGCCCTACAGGAAGAACCCTTTTGAAATCCTTGGTTCTAAGAGTGTAGGAGCGAGATGTGTGTGTAAGTGTGCGTGTGTGTGTGTAACCAGGGTAAACAGCGGTGGTCAGGAGTATGTCGCTGAGCTATGAGAGGCCGTGTCAAACAGAGCTCGGTATTTCCTTTCCCCCTCTTTTCTCTCTCCGCTCTTTCTCCGCTTCTCTCTATCACTTTCTCTGCTGATGCATGATCTACCACTCTGTGGCATGTGGAAGGGGAGCCGTTGCTATGGCAACCCAAAGCCTGACTGGAGCGAGGTGGGGAAGGAGGGGTGGGTGCACATCAACCCGGGGAGACCTAATGCACTGCCCACACACACACACGCACACACACACACACGCACACACGGCCATGCAGCCAGTGATCAAGATTATAAAAGAGACTCTGTGCAGGGACCTACTTATAAGGTTATGGAGAGCAGAGCTGGAGATATCAGGGGCAGAGCCACACTAACTGGAGTCAATAAGATTACTGTGGACACAGCCGGCCGGGGGAAAAGCTACAGAAACGCACCAACAATGACAAACGACAAACAGATCTATCCTAATTCATCCTTGTGTGCTACAACACGGAGCAAATATTCGTTGTGGGATGGTTTTCTGGGGGGTCTCGCCATGACAACTTGTATGTTTTAATGAGCTTGTGGTTCCTGGGGGCGAATTAAATTTCCCCCCTCATCACATCAATCATAAATTTACTGAGATTTCAAACCGAAGCTGAAGCTACAGTGCTGTATATCGATGCTATGGTAAACCGTTTTTATGATTTACACCTTAGCTAATGCGTCTGCGGCAGACAAAGCAAACAGCAGGTCATCATTTGCGAAAATGCAAACTGACCCTAGAGATGGAAATGACAGCTGTTTTAGTGAACTGGGTTGGCTGTGGGGAGCCGCCTGCCCTGAGTAATGAGAGCTTTTGGCTCAGATGTACACATGCACTCTTCTTGTCTTTCCCTGTTCTCTTCTGCAACATAGACAATAAAGATATAGAGATACAGCTGTTGCACAGTTGAAAGCATATAGATCTCCCCTCTGGTGTTTGACAGTCCAGTCAGTATTAGAGAAAATGTTTGGATTGACTTTGACCTTGATGGAAAATCTGAAGCTGTTTAAGAAACAAACTAATATTTGATGGTACTTAATGCTTGAATGAATTCTAAAGTGTCTTTGAAACTGAGATATTGTTAGTTCTGAACCAGAACAGAACCAGTACAGGGTTCAACATTAAAGGTACCATAAGCGATTCTGGACAGAGGTAATCAAATACTGATGTTTCGTAAATGAGACTCAACAATCGACTATTTTACTGAACTGTGATTGGCCAAAGTCTCTTGTCACAGGCTAGATTTTTTAAAACACAGAGCCAAGAGGTGGATGACAAGTCTAGTTTTCTTTTAGACCACTTGAATTACATTATGTTTAAAGGTTATTATGAAACTTTTGCCCAATGATGCCAAAATTAGCTGCCTACCCCAGCTTTAACCATGGCCCGATGGCCTGTGTGCAATGAAAAGTTTCTCTGTGGCCACTAAGTTTTATCCACATGCTCTCCACAAACAATCCGATTTCTTTGCGCCTTTGACCATTGAATATTTTAAGAAACCAGCAAATAGTACTGTTAGCTACAGATATGTCAGGACCATGTCAGTATAGATTTACCAAGCAATTTGAATTTTGATGGCAACACCATCCAATCCTAAAGCAGATTCATTGTGGAAAAATGAAAAATGTTTAAATGTAAGAGGTTGTTTAATGTTTTGGTAAATACTCTTACTCACTCTCTTGCTGAGTATTAGACAAGATGGCTTGTGCCATGCCTGCACCGTAAATATGAGGCTACGGATAACACCCTGTTAGCTTAGCGTAGTTTAAGTCTGGAAACGGGGGGGAAACAGCTAGCTTGGCTCTGAAAAAAGATAAACAGATTCAGCATCCCTGAACCTCAAGAGCTCAGTAATGAACAAATTGTATGTGATTTGTTTAATCTGAACAAACACAGAACAAACACGTCTTTATCCATGGCTAAGCTAAACGCTTTTATTTCTAACTTCCTATTTAGCATACACACATGACAATGGTATCAGTCTTCCCGTTTTGCTCTTGACAAAGAAAGCAAGTAAGCATATTACCAAACTGTTGAACTATTCCTCAAATGCTGATTTATTAAAAATCAGAAACTGTCACTGCAGTACAGAAGATGCATTGATGGCGACTACAGCTTTAAGTCTACCAGCTGTCAGATTGGATTAGGAGTGCTGGCAAACCATGATCTTCAGGTCTCCCCACAGATTTTCAAATAGCTTCAAGTCCAGGCTTTGGGTGGGCCACCTGAGGACATTCGGGGATTTGTTCCAAAGCCAGTCCATTATCCTCGATGTGTGCTTCAGGGTGTTGTGTTGCTGGAAGGTGAATCTTTGCACCGTTCTATGGGGTATTCTTTGAGGACCTGTCTGTATTTGGCTCCGTGTGTGTGATGGTGCTGTCATCGTGCTGCAATAGTAGTGGCACCAGGTGATAGCCAGGTAATGAGCAGCACCTGGTTTTTGCCAGTTGAAATGCATGGCTTTCAGATCCGAGGATTTCAGTTTGGTCTCATTAGATCAGAGAAATCACTATTTGGAAACTCCAGGTGGGTTGCCATATGCCTGTTATTCACTAAAATGGCACTAAGATGGTGCGCTGAAGAGCCGTCCTTCTGGTAGGTTTTCTGGTGTGTTTGAAACCTGGTTAGCGTGGCCGTTGGGTCACTTTCTCCTTTCTGACCAAGGCCCTGTCTGTCTGGTTACTGCTGACCAGATGCTCTTGGAAGAGTATTTCTTCTTCGTCCACTGAATGATGGAGCCCACTGCGCTCCTGGGAACTTTAAATTCTCTTTCCCAAATCGACATCTTGACACAGTCGTGGAGGTCTACTGAGCATTCCCTTACTTTCATAGTTAACTGAGGGACATGACTGATTTCTAATTCATCTGTAGTTCACCTTCAAGTCAGTGCCACTGGTTGAGGTTGAGATTTTTCAAAAATGTCAGTAGTTGATTAACTGTTTCTTTTTTATGAAACAAATAGCAATATACTGTGGTTTTAATTCCTTCAATTTCGACATTTGTTGATTTTCTTAGTGTTCTGTGTCATTAAACAGAATTTTGGAGTCTTTTGAATAAATATGCCAATATAAATTGCCAGTATAAATTTGAATATGCTGACTTAGGCTTCTGAAAATTGTGATGATACATTTTTTACTTTTGTAGACTGTAGAAACATGGTGGTGCAACTTCTAAAGTAATGAAAACATTATTGTCCATTTTACTTTTTAATATATTATTATATCATATTTCTGCCACATTACACCAATAAATCCAAAATGCAAAAAAGTGCAATATTTGTCGATTGTGCTGTATGTCATTAAACATTTTTTTTATTTTTTTTATTGTATTTATTGTGTTCCATTTCTATCACATTGTTCCAGTAAATCTCAGTGAATGTTACACACTGGATCTTTAAGTCCTTTCTAAGGCAAATTTGCAAAATGCTACAGTTCCATTTTCTTCTATGCAGATATTTGTTGATTTCCTTAGTTTTCTGTATCACTAAACTGAAGTTTTGGTGGGCTTTAGAGTCTTGGTCAGAAAAAAACAACTGATTTGAACTTGACAACTTGGGCTTTGTTAATTATGATGGGAATGAACTATTTTCTGACATTTTGAGGACAAATAATCAAGAAAAGAAGCAACAGATTAAGAGCAGAAAATTGTCTGGAATCATACTTGAATACTTAAGTTTTTAAAAAATACACAAACATTCTAAAACCTTGTCTTCTTTGTGAAATTAGCGTATTGTATTGATAGTATAGTATAGTATGTGGACTGCTTTAAAAAATACATTTAATGAGTTTTGACTGAGTTTTAATGTGTCATAACTCACGTATTTTAAAATCTGTGGTTTCCCCCTTTAAGTCCCAGCTGCCTGCTGTTCAGCCCACAGCATCAGACAGGCTGGATTTAGCCGAGCCCAGCGGTCGTTGGTAATTGAATGATTCGCAGCGGCCTTAACTCATTTATGACGCTTTCCCGCTCAATTTAACCTTGCCTTGCTCATCAATATTGCCCTGTTGGCCTCCTCAGACGGTCAGTGAATGCTCATCGAGCTGCTCCCGGGTCTTATCGAGGTCCGATCGGGTTTTGGAGAAGCTTCCTCTGTGTTTTCCTTCCTTACTTTGAAGCTAATTTGTGTGTTGCATGTGACTAATGTGGCATGGATCTGTGTGTTTATGTCTGCCGTCTTTTCTCCCTCTTTCAGTTCCTCGTGGCGTGATCCAAAATGGAGCCCGTGTCAGGAGCCAGGCGCTCTTCCCCGTGATAAGACCCCTACCTGTAAGCCCTGTGGGGAGCAGAACCTCGGCCATAAGGTGGGTAAACGTCCGCTCTCGTTGCCCTCAACCGTGCAGTTAACGTCAGTCAGGGCTTTCCCTTCGAAAACACATTCCCTCGCAGACATACACAGACACACCCGCGCCCACATGCGCACATACAGTAGCCTTCGAGCAAACACAACCTCGCTCCAAAATTTTCCACTCACAGTTTACATAATTACATCTTTATTGTGTCCAAAAGTCAGAGGCATTCACACGCTCCCCACTGCTCAGAACATTTTATCCAGGTGTGTTTATATAACGGTCTCACACACACATAGACACACTCACACAAACAGGTTTATTAGAGGGAGAGGCCTCATGATTCAAAGAACATTCGGAGCATGCATGGACATGCACATCCATCATAGGAGCATAAGAGTATGATGGCCTGCACCGCATAATGAATTAAACATACCCAAAGTCTCACTAAAGGTATGCAGTGAATATTTGATCACTGTAAGGGGTGCATGTTTTTCTTATAAGATATTAATATGCTAACCCTCTCATTCTGAGGGGAGAAAATGTCCAGGGGACAGGGCACGCTGCTGCTGCTGCTGCTGCTGCTGCTGCTGAAGCTGCCTTTGATTTATTGGATGTCAGAATGCACCCCTGTCCTTTAATGCCTTACAGAGAAAAGTGTCTTCTGACTAATAGAGCAAAATATGTGTTGCAGTATAATGTAGAAGCTGACATATGGTGGACAGTGTTTAAAGGGATAGTTCAGTTTTTTGTTTTTTTGTTTTTGAAGCAGGGTTATATGAAGTACTTATAAGTATTCAGTGAATGGCAGTTGGTACGTCCCCAGTTTGTAGAAGCAGAGAGGGACACCTGCTCGGAAGCTCACTTCTTTTTATGTGCATGTCCAGTGAGTGTTGATGGTAAATGTCATCAACAAAAGCAATAAGTTCCACAGTGTGTGCCATATTGACTCAGGAAACTGAAAACATTTCTCCTGCTCTGTTCTTCTTCCTGTATCCTGTGATGTCACGGTGATGTCACTGGTTTTAAAGAAAAACTACAGGCTATTTCAGCTAAAATTTCTAGTCCGGGTTGCCACAGGGTGTGTTAGATGAGTGTTTTTGTCAACAGTATGTCATGGCCAACAAAGAAATAGCTACAGGCTAGGGTGGTGATAACACGGCAACGTGGGGATGAGCGTCAGAAGCTTGCGAGCGATGCATCCTGGTTCATGTGGGCACTGCTTGGAGAACTCAGCTTTCTTGTCAATATAGCACAACTGAGGAATTTATTGCTTCATTTATTGCTACTTAAAAAAAAAGTACACCTGCAAAAAATCCATATCACTGTAAGTGTACGCTATATTTAGAATATTTTCACCACTTTACCTTGCCAGACCTTTTCTTACGTGGCCTCCATGCTGTTACCCCTCACTACTTCTCTCTGTCGACTGTTGACTATCGATAAATACCTTATACAACCCCACTTCAAATGATGCAAACTATCCCTTTAAATGACTCCGCTGCAGAATCGTCACTCTGTGTGGTTCTGCCTTTAGAGCTTGCAAGGACCTTTATGTGCTGAGCAAGTTTAGGGAGCATGAGAGCTGCTCAGAATGCACTGTGTCATTTGAAAAATGCATAGGTGGCAATCTGAAAGTGAGTCTGCTCATTTCTAAAAGGAGAGGCTGACTCTTTTTGGAGATACAAGGTTTCGATCTGACCTGAGAAATATGCACATTGGGCCCTTGGGGGCAATTTGAGGGTGATAGATTATCGCTGGAACTTTTTTTTGCTTTGCAGCCAAACGCAGAGTAAACTGGAGCAGCGTCAGTGGAGTGAAGCGTAGACAGGCGGGCCACCTGGCTGGCGCTGTGACAGCAGGAGTAACAATATTCTCTCCCTCTCTGTGTCCTTGCTTTATACAGATCATCCCTGGGAGATTATCTAAGCCGAGGACAGGACAGCCCATCCCGCTACTCTCCTCCGCCCTGCAGCGAGGACCTCCAGGACGACCACACTTACAGCACCGCCAAATCCCCCAGCAGGCTGTGCTCCTCCCAAGTCGCCACCCCTTCCTCCCCGCTGGACGACGACGACGACATCATCGCCGTGGAGATCCAATCAGACGTCAAACCCGAGCCCCGGGAGATCCCGCTGGATTCTCACATTGCCACTGCCGCCGCCGCCACCTACATTTCCCAGCAGCCCCTGCGCGGACAGAGACGTAGCTCTGGGGCGGGAGCTGGGACTCTGGCGGGGAGCAGTTTGCCCTGGACCAAAAACCGAGCAAGGGGCATTAGCGACACGCTGCCGCTGAAGAAGCGGCGCGCGGCGGCGGTGGAGAAGCCGCCAGAGAGCGACGACGAGGAGATGAAGGAAGCGGCGGGGTCGCTGCTCCACCTGGCGGGGGTCAGAGCCTGCCTCAACAACATCACAAACCGCACCGCCAAGGGCCAGAAGGAGCAAAAAGAGGCCCTGAGAAACTAAAACACAAACATTAAACAAGTACATAGTCATGCAAACACACACACAGACAGCTCAAAACACGCACACACATTAAAGGGATAGTTCAGATTATTTGAAAGGGTTTGTATTGAGGTACTTATCAATAAGTACTGTATTACTTACAGTAGACGGCATTCGACACACCCCCAGTCTGAAGAAGCTGAGACATCTACAGGGTCAGCAACAAAATGTATTTTAGCTACTTTAATGGATGCACCTAAAAAAATCTGTATTACGTAAAACTTACGCTATATTTAGAATATCTTCACTGGTTTACTTTTTTTTAAATAAAGCTTGAGTTTAAATTTAAGATATCTGTCTTGGCGTCCTTTATAAGTTACAGTCGCCATTTGAACCTCAGGAGCTTGTCCAGGAGGCAGCCTTTTCTGACGGGAAGCAGCCGATATCCGTGTGAAAAGTGGTGAATTTTCCCTTTAAAAAAAAAGGACCACCTAAAATACTCAACATCAGTTTAAGTTTACACTATATTTTGAATATTTGCACCACTTAACCTCGCTGTCACACAGCCTTTTTCAACGTGAAACCACTCTTTTACAAGCTAAATATCGCTTTCTCAAAAACCAACCAAACTTCATGGGCAAAATCAGTAATTTTGACTTGCAGAACATTGGAGATGCCAGTCTACAGCTGGCTCAGTCAGTTAGTTTGTTTGTGTTACTGTGTGACTTTGTGTTTTAAAAGGATAGTTCAGATTCACAAGAAGTCACACAGTAACAAAAATAAACCAAAACATTGTGGCAAAAGTA
Organism: Lutjanus erythropterus; assembly: GCF_056507025.1. Classification (NCBI taxonomy): domain Eukaryota; kingdom Metazoa; phylum Chordata; class Actinopteri; order Lutjaniformes; family Lutjanidae; genus Lutjanus; species Lutjanus erythropterus. The sequence continues at coordinate 11,243,970 of NC_139331.1, forward strand.
GACCAGTGACTCCCCTATCCTATGAGATGAAATGACTGATTTTTCTTATGGAGTTTAGTTGATTTGGAGAGAGCAATATTTGAGTTATACGACAGCGGTTTCCATCCTGGACAAGCCCCCAAATAAGTTATCGCCTCTCTAAACAAACAAAGGCTGAAATGGAGACCACAACAGATAAAGGATGCCTAGACAGATATCTTAAATCCAAACTCAAGCCTTATTAAGAAAAATGAAACATATTCAAAATGCAACAGAAAAATAAACAATAGGGGCATATGCGGCCCACCATCTACTGTAGGTAACACAAAGACTGTTTATAGGTACTTCATACAACCCTACAACAAATGATCAGAACTGTCCCTTTAAACACAGACACATACAATACACAAATAGGTTAACAGGTAACGTTACTACAGCATTAGTCTCAATGGACACTTCTCATCTCCCTCTATCTATCTGCAGGGCATTAGGTGAATCCTACTTATTTGTGGCAATATCAAAAATCTATGTTTTCCTACATGTTCAGCAACACTAACATCAATGGGTATTTCTCATGTGTCTTTGTTGTTTTTGTTGTTTAAAAGGGGATGAAAGCCATACAAAAAAAAAAAAAGCATGTTTTGTCACTAATTCGGACAAGCTGAAACACGACAAAACCGAATCACATTGAGGAGCGTAACAGTACACGAACACAGAACAAGATGGCTGTTTGTCTTACCTGTTTGTTTCTATGTGAATCTGTAGCAATCTTGCAGCGATGCCAGCGGAGACAAGACTTAGGGCTCTCTCTCTCTCTCGGCCGCTCACTGGCATCGTTCGCCTATATACATCCACGAGCACAAATGTGAGACTGTGCCAAAGATAAGCGACCAGGTTGCTTCATGTAGCCGATATAACGACAGCCGACAAAAAAACACACACACACACAAAAAAAAAAACACACAGAAGGCATAGTAGTACAGGAGAGCTAGAGAGAATGACCTTAAGTGTCAAAATAATTGTAAAACCCAATGTGATATATATTCATGCACTTAAGATTATTTAACGCCACTTATAATAGAAGCATCATGGGTAAAGACATGGTTTATTTCAAGAGCACTCATAGTATTTAAGAATAGATATTTTAAAATAAAAAAAAATGGTCATGTTTATCACCATAGAGATGGATAGTGTGCCGGGTCTGAGGCAATATCTCCTTCATTTTGTTGTTGTTGTTGCATAATGTAAACGTCCCTGAAACCTCCCCCCAGTACTTCTGTCCATAGACGTAGACACCTGGTATAGATATCGGAGCTACCAGTAGCTACCACACCTTCCTCTTCATTTTTTTTGACAATGTCAAAGAACTATATACATGAACTGTGGGTTTTAGATTTCCGTTTGTGTCTGTTTACCCTCACTCTACCCTCATAAAGATATAAGCAATTTGTCCCGTGCGGACAACTCTGTAAAAAGGTTAGAAAATATTTTATTTTTTTCCTTTCTTAATTGAAGCAATTTGACCTGCAGGACTTTCTCAGTTATATTGCATGGGTGCTTGTAAATAAGATAAAAAGCAAATCTTTTTTATTCAAAGATCATGTAAGATAAACAATGTATTTAGCATGAAGCATGACTTATTTTCATATAAACCTTGATCCTAGAGGAAAGAAAAAAAGTTTTGCCGCCAATTCTTATACCCGTGATTATATTGGATTTTTTTTTTCTTTTTTTTTTTTTTCTTTTGTTTATTTGAATCTTTTTGGGTTCTTTTTTTTTCTGAGCGGGCTTTCAAAGACACGTCTTCAGGGAGGAACGTGGGAGATCACTCTGCAATTTTAGAGGCCCCCGAGGGTGCCACCTCTCTTGGGCTTCGGGTTCAGGCTAACGTAGGCCAGCTGAATCACCTCTTAGGGGTGGGCTTCCGTCTTCTTCTGCCTGTACAGTGATTCTTTAGGTGTTCAATGTTATTAACCCCAGTGTTATTTCAGAACACATCTGTAGAGTGTGTGAGTTTGTGTGCCCAGGAAACACACACCCTTTAACATTGTGCCTGCCTGCCTTCCTGCCTGCCCTCAGTACCTCTGTTGTCATGTCTCAGACATGTTTTGACAGAACGTAAACTGTCTTTATTTATAACAGTATTGTTTTGTTTTTGTTTTTTTTCTTTTTCTCCTGTGTGTAAATGTACGTGTCCTTATTTTCCATCAGCATTGTTCAGTGTAAATGTATGGATCAGACGGGCATGGGAAACTTTGTAGGAACCTCATATCTCCAAAAAGGCTACTTGGGAGTTGAAATGAAAAGAATGAGGAGTGTAGATGGCATGAATGACAAAAAAAATATATGTTTTTTCATTTACATACAGTATTGTTAACCCTTTGACTAAAGGACTCACCTGCCGTTGTGGATGTCAAGCTTGCACACAGTCACATATTTATCTCAAGAGCCCAATCTGGAGATCAGAGGTAGTTTTCTTTTTATATTTTGCCGCTCTACAATATGTGTACCTCACTTAGGGTCATGGACACACTGACTTGATTGACAAGGGCAGGAGTGAGCTTGACATCAGAAGTGCTACAGACACTGCACTGCCATTATTCGGCATGCTTTTGCTGAAACAGGAATGCATTAAAGGAGCAATATGTAACAGTCCCACGTCCAAATAGTGCGTTGGAGCCATAAGAGGGTACATAAAATAGGTCAAATCCCTATTTAATATACAATTTATGGTCGAAACAAGCCACCTCCTCCCCAGACTCGAGGAAGCTCAGGCAGGCAGCACAAGACGAGTGCAACATTGTAATTTGACAAACGACACTGAGTCCTCCGCTGTAAGTTGATCAGCAGTTTATAACTGTCAGTTGTTTGTCAATTTAAAGCTAAACCCATTATCCTGAAAACAAAAGCTCACTGCTCTTTCTGCCTGCCAGACTCCATTAACATATTGCTCAATTGAACCATAATGACCATCCACTCCTTCTAAAAGATTAATAATTTCTTATGATTTATAAACGTACACTTACTCATTTGGCAAACATTCAGCTTTAATTTCACAATAATTAACATGAAATGGGCAGTTAGGGGCCAGAAAAGAAATTTCAAAGGCGGACAATGTGGCAAAAGTGTTGTCAGAGAAGAAAGTATTTCAATTTAGCATGTTTCCTTAATCTCTGATGACATACCATGGTCATTTTATGATTTATTGAAATAAATATAATAAAATTTCTCCTTTAAAGTATTAATTTTCCCTCCACTTGCAGAGATGCAGTGCATATAAAAAGCAGCTAGGAAATATTGGCTGGGTTTGGCTGTAGCAACAGTCACGCAAGGTTTTGTTTAAGCTGTTGAGTGACTGTCAGCGAGCCAAGCAGGCAAACAAATGCATGTCCCATCCACCGGTACAGTCCTTCGCCACCTGTAGCATGCATCACTGGCTTTGCATTTTGTATGGTATCCATGCCGACATATAAAAAAAAGGCTAAAAGGAGACACTGTCAGTGTTCTTGTTGTGTGCCATCCGTCTCTCGTCTGATATCTGTCTGAGTGCTCCCATGGCCCGGGTCAAGCACTCTGCTGTATTTGCAGTAACAATCCGCTGTTGTGGTGACTAATAACGTGTTCAGCTGGCAAGAGGCATGTCAAGGGGAGAATGCGTTGCTTTAGCAACCACCTTTTTTCCCTCTGACTCACTCGGTGACATGCAGGAAAGATGAACTCCTGACCTACGAGTCCTGGAAAAACAGAGCAACACATAGAATAAAACATACATGGGACATTTTAAAGCAAAGGAAATATACTTCACTGCCTGAAAATCCCCCCTAAAACAAGTGTTTCTTTCAAACCTGCCAAACATATAATGAAAAAAAAAGAGTTGCCATTTTTTTATTTGTGATGTTTTTATGCGCATTTTCATTTTCTGTTTTGTTTTCCTCTGACAAAATTATCTACAATACTGCCATTATTTTTCGGTGACTGTCTGAGCTGAATATTGGAAAGCCATAGGTTAGAGATGTCAAAATGCAAAACTGTTATTGATCTGTGAGATGTGATGCAGAGTACACCCAGGTGTTGTTTTTTTTTCAGTAAATGTTCAATTCTCTCCTTATTGTGCAATCATATTGCCAAAGAATGATTTCAAGACCTATTTCATCACTACATGTAAATATCAACGTTGTCCAATACCGTGGCAAAAAATATATAAATGTTGTTTTATTTTGTTTTCCATTTTCTGAAAAACTGCAATGATGTTTATGTGATGTATTGTCTTCCAGTTGGTTGCAATAATAAAAAATACAAGTTGCAGAAGATTAGTTTGTCTGTTCCTTTTCACAGATCAAACATGGAATCTATAATCAAGGAGAATGATATTCATGTCTGCTGCTGTGACACATTTAATAACAGCATCACTGTTGGGCAGCATTTCAGATGCTTGTTGACCCAACTGAACATAAATAAATAGTAAAAGAATTCAGACACTAGGTGAAAACTACCACATTACATCTAAAAGTCTGGCATTCAAAATCTGACTTGAGTCAAATACGAGTACTATTATCTGCTAAATGTACTTTTTGGTTGCATCAGTAAAGATTAGTTCAGAGTTAAGCAAAACTACGTCTAAAATGAGTAAATCCAGTTTTAAAATAAGGCAGAGCTTTGTTGCACAATTCAAAACTAATTTGTGTTTAGTAAAGCCAAGTTTAGTGATGTAAACCCAAATTAACTTTCAGCCGCTCTGTATTCCTTAACAAAACAGTGCATTGTTTGAAAGCCAGCCACATTAAAAAAATTAACAAAATAATGCATTGTTTGATAGCTAGCTAAAATGTTTTTTTATGTTAGATTGCATGCTAGCTAACTAAAAAGTTTTTCAAAAGTTATATTGTTTGCTAGCTATTTTTCAAAAGCCAAATAACAGTTATATTGTTCGCTAAAAAAAGGTATATTATTTGCCAACTAGCTAAAAAAACGGATATTGTTTGCCAGCTAACTAAAAAGTGAAACAAAAACTGTTAAATTGTTTGCTAGCTGGCTAAATAAATGTTATGCTGTTTGCTAACTACCTAAAAAAAAAGCTAAATAAGCATTATATTTCATGCTATTATTATATTGCTAATTTGCTAAAAAAAAAAAGTAAAAAAAAAAATGTATTCAATCCTAACTAGCTAAATAGCTAAATAAATATATTGCTTGTAAAAAAAATAATAATAATAAATAGTTTTGTTTGCTATCTAGGCAAATAAACATCATATTGCCTGCCTACTTGCTAAAAGTAAAAAGAAAAAAAGTTGTTTTTGTTGCTTGATAACTAGATGGCTAAATAAATGTTTATGTTGTTTGCTAACTAGCTCTAATCACTGGTAGGCATTTCATGTGAGCTCAGGAAAGCAGTAATCTAAGAATTCCCCCTCTGAAAATTTCAGTTAAATATAGTAAAGGCTTACAAGAAAGCATTTCACCATTTCTTACCCCCCGTCCTCCTTTTCACCACTTCTACATCCAATCCCCATTTACTGGTAAAGTGCTAGCTTTGTGAGACTGGAGACTCTTTAATTTGCTCTCAGGAGTGACCCCAATCATTAACCTCACACATTCCCATCAACAAGGGTCTTATCATAACCATGCCTCTTCCGCCAGTTAATTATTCATTTACTTATTCTAATCATTTAAGTTCAATACTTCTGGTTAAAGTCAAACTCAGCTCCCCCCACCTCGGGGAGAGAAGTAAAAGAGTTAAGTGTACCAAAGAGTTCCTCGATGTCTTATCAATCTGAGTGGTGCCATTTTGGAGCCGTGTGGCAGTGGAAGCCCATTCATAATTGAAGCCGAGACAGGCTTAATCTCGAGCCAGTGCCTCCCTGTGCAGCGCGCTCCCACCACCAACACAACTGGAGCTAGCAGCTCCTCTGTTGCTATGCAACTACAGCAAAGAAAGAAGAGGGAGAAAAAAGTGTGCATTCTCTAGATCTTTAGAGGGCATCATACTACTCAGTTACCAAGAGTGAGACTCAAAGGTAGAGACGACATGCCTTTATGTTTGATCACATCTCACTGTCTGAGAGACAGACGTGGATACAAGTCTCACATCTTCTTTTTCACAATAAGAAAAAGGTTACAAGTGAAATCAAAGGCATATCCTCATCAGTGTCAGACAGTCCTTTAATTTGGCCCTCTCAAAAAAATCTTAAATGAAGTCAGCTGTTGTCTTAGAGGAGGCACAATGAAGTGTTAAGTGGATTGATGCACACAGAGCTGTGTGTTCCCTGGTCTGTATCATCCATATCCTCAGAATGACCAGTGAGGCAAGTTTCCATGGAGACAGAAGTGGAGGTAACGTTTTTCTTGTCAGCTCTCATTTACTGCAAAGCTTTATTGTTTTTTGGAAATTTTCCCCCGGTAGTCAGGACAGGTGTCTTTTGGGTTAAACAGATAGAACCCCTGACCGTAGCTCATCCAAAAATGTACTTACTCACCCCCCCTTTATTGAATCACATGTAAAGTAGTTCCTTGCTACACAAAGTGAATGCATTGTGTGTGTTGGTGTGTGTTTGTGTGTGTCATGGATTCAGAAAAGCCAGAGCTTGTTTTCTGGAGTTCTGGTATGAGGTGTGATCGCACTCTTGTGGTGGTTAGGTGTTACTACATGAAAAGTGATCTTCAAACGTAAACAAAGGCACCAAATATTCCCACAAAAAGCACCATTAATGTTACAGACATTTGATTTTAATCAGAATAAAAGTAAATCCATAAACATCCACATGTATCCATAGCAACTCCATCCTGAGGCAGACAGAAACAGCTTGGGTCGTAAGATGCTTGAATCAAAATCAGAGCAGTCATGCAGCTGTTAAAACTTCCAATGGGTGAAATCAAACTTTAAACTGGAAAAACTCTGATGAAACTGCACCCATCAAACCGATCAGTGTAAAACAAGTTACTCAAAGTAACATCCATGTTGTGTCAGTATAAATAATATGCCAGGTTAAAAATTACCACATTATGTACAAGTCCAGCATTAAAAACCTCACTTTATTAGATAAAAGTACATAGACTGGATTGTGCCAACAAAGAGTAATTTAATCTGAGATTACTTCTAATCAGAGTTCAGCGAAACTAAATTTAAAATTAGCAAAAGAAAATTAAAATTTAATTCAAAATTAGGCATCTCTTTTGCACATTTAAAAACTAATACAAGCTTAGTAAAAAAAAAAAAAAAGTTGTCAATAGTTTAACAGCAGGAGGAAACATTCACTCTCAGCTGTTCTGCACTACTGAACAAAACCATAATTGTTTGCTGGCTAAAAAAAATAACAAAACATTGTGTTGTTTGCTGGCTAGCTATTAAGTTGTTTTTTGTTTTTTTTTTTAAGTTACACTGTATGCTAGCTCACTAAAATCTAACAAAATAGCACACTGTTTGCTATCTTGCTACAAAGTAAAACAAAAATGTTTTGTTGTAGCAAGCTAGAAATGTTTTAAAAAGTTATATGGTTTGCTAGTTAGCAAAAAGTTAACTAAATGTTAATTGTTTGCTAGCTGGCTAAATTTTAGTTAGTCTATTTAATCTATTCATGATGGCTCAGCAGAGAAGCTCTGATTTCTCTACTGAGAAAAACTTGTTGGTCAAATTATCAACTGGAATGAAAGAGAGGAACATCACAAAATTCAGTGGGGTTGAGTTTGTCCCTTAACCTTTGAGTAACATGATGATTTTATCTAAAAAAGACAGCAAGTTAAACCTCTTCAAGTGCAAGTTTCAAGTTATGGATCACGGATTAAATTGGAGTTGCAAGTTTTTTTTTTGAGATGGAATTAAATTTATAAATCTAGGTTTAGAGTAAAATTAGACTGAGTTAAAGTTAAGCCCAGCCTTAAAATATCAAGAACAAAAAGTACTCGTTATGCAGATGAATGACTGCGGTCACTATCACATATTATACGAATTCATTATTGCCAGTACATAAATGTGTACAAAGTATTTAAGTGTTGATGGTCTGGGTTGACTTCATTTTAAGAAGTTTATATACTGTTTATAAAATGAAACATATTTTATAAATTAATCTTGTTTGTATTTTGTCTTTTTCTTACTTTGAATTTATCACATAGGTTTTACATCTTTAAAGGGATGGTTCACCCAAAAATGAAAATCTCCTCACCCTCCTGCTGATTGAAGGTCAGGTTTAGTTTTTTAGTCCACAAAACACTGCTCGACTTTTACATGAAAGCAGCGTTGAAAAATCTCCCACACAAATGAAGTGAATGGTGACCAGTTTTCAAATATTCCTAAAGTCCCAACATGCCAAGTTGACTTGAAAGACTTAATTTACACCATGTTTTTAGCCTGAATCTACACCGTGGATCCTTAGTTTTGAGCTACATTCATCATGTGCACATTGTCTGAATTGGGTGTGTGTGGCGTGATGGTGTACAAACAACATGGTGGTTCTTTATATAGGTTATACTGGACAAGCAGTATGGAGACATTTTATGTTTGTTTGTTTTTGGCTGTTTTTTTACAATTGAAAACTGGTAACTATTCATTTCCATTATTTGGTTTGCAACGCTGTTTTCCTGTGAAACTTGAGGAGTGTTTTGTGGACAGAAAAATTAAACCCTGACCCTCAGCATGAGGGAGAGCAGATAGTGACTGAATTTTAATTTTTAGGTGAACTATCCCTTTAAGGCCATATTCCTATGCAAGATAAATTTTTCAATGAAAAAAAAAATCTTACTCTCTTAGTGGAATCAACTAATTGTTTGTCATTAATTTAATATAAATATACAAGTTTTATTTACTGAGTCTCAACTATAACATTTTCTGACTTATAATAACATGCATCAGAAAACATAAGACAAATGACCAAAGAGGAAATGCATAGTCGAGTCCAGTGAGTCAGACTTAAGTCTTAATGAAGGCTTATTACAAAGGACTAGGATTTTAGAATAGTATTACACTGCGCCCTTTATATGAAGCACCATAACTGCCAAAATCAAACATGAATAAATAAATGACTGAATAAATTAATGAATATGCCATTAAATGCACAAAAATAATGTTATAAAATTTTATTTATAAAATGACAGAAATGAATCTTTCTGTTAAAATTGCATCTGCATTCATTTTGGATTACTTTCCCTATTTATTTACTTTCCCAATTATTTTTTTCAAACAAGGCATGTGTATTTGATCTATGCATCTAAGCATTCTGATAGTGATTCAACCAAAACCAACAGGCAAAAAGTTGACCTCATGAAACACTTTGAATTGCTGGCCCTTCATTTGTATAAGGAAGCAGAAATATACAAAGAAATGTTTAAAAAAAATGAAGAAAGAAAGAAAGAAAAGAAAAGAAGCAGAATTACATTAGTATAAATACATCTGGGAAAATAAAACGGAAAGGGACTGGCGCAAAGCGCAAATAAATACAGTAACAATTTATACAGAATGTTAATTTACGCCTACATTCATAAAACATTAGAATGGTATTATAGTTTCATATTGTTGCATTTAATGGCATGTAATTTGCGTATTGAGTCAATTCTTTGTTTATTTTTTTTATTTTCTAGTTTCAGTGCTCCTAAATACACTGTCTGTCATCAGATTGCACTGTTTTAATCAACTGGCATCTATCACTAAACACTGCATAATAAAGCTTAAGCTGAAGTCTGGGTTTTACTGTGGGGTTTCTATTTTTTCATTATATTTAACTTTTTTTAATATTACAAATTCATTATTTACTTCTCCGTGCCAGCATTATATTATCTACAATCATCTACTACTGTGTAGAGAGTATAAGGCTCCCGGAGCGTTGTTAATTCCGTATATGGGTCGTCATATTTACAGTTGGCCTAATTCAGTAAACAAGATCACTGAGCATTATAACGCTGATGCGATCAGTACAAGTTTATTTTCCTCTTACCACCTCTAAACTACATTTCCCAGCAGCAGGCATAATTATTGGTCGTCATATTCGACACGAAATCTCGCGGTATGTGCGGTTTGACCCTGCCCTATGTCTCGCGCACTCGCAGCTCCAACGCTCAGTATATAAAGCAGAACAACGACGGAAGGAGGACGGCTGGGGAGTCGCAGCCCGGGATTGTAAATAAGACCGTTAAAACTGTGTTTTATTTACAAAAGTGATGCCGGCTGTTTTAAAATATCGTTCCCAGTTGTTTTAAGTCGTTTTTCGTACTTTTTGGCTCTATTTCTCGCCTATTTCCGTGTGGTTTTTACACTACGCGTATAATGGCGAGCTCGGCTAACTCGAACCCAGTGGTAAGGATCAATCTCTAAGGATTGTCAGCGGGGAAAAATGGGGGTAAAGATGATGGAAAAGCTGTCGACGAGCTGGTTTTTATTTATTTCAGTACAATTAATCTGCTTTAACAAACACTTCACTGTTATATCAAATAAAATTAAGACTTAAGTTCAGCCAATCGGCCATTTTAATCAGTTTTCGAAACTAGAGTGTTCTTTCAGATAAAACCACCTGGTAAGAGCAATTGCTATCGTGAGAGGGAGCTGTATTTGGTTTAAAAAAATCAGAAAATAAGTGAAAATTGTGTCAAGTTTAGCCTTACAGGATTAAAATGCATTTTTAAAAAGTAAATTTTGGGCTGTTTGTCAGATTGGAGCTTTCAGGAGTTGACCAGTGGTTCATTTTAGGGTCTTGGGCTTCTGACATTGTGTGTATGGATAAATCAATTAAAAATATAGATTATCTGTATGTTCTGGTTTTGCTGTTACTTTAGTTAACTGTCACAGCACGGTTTGTGTCGATGTATCGGTTATGAAAGGACAATTAGAAAATATAAGCTTTTTTATTTATATTACTGTAATTTTGATATGCAGATGTACGCAAAGCACATCGCCACTATCCACTGCGAATGAATTAAGCTTATTTTGTTGACAAATTAAAGTCTTTTTTTTAGCCGAAAGTCGTCAACGCTCAGTGTAACGCCTCATCATTGTGTCCACCATTCCACGACAAGAAGGCAGGGTTGTCGTCCCAAACCACCACTTTTACCCATCTCATAACAATTTTCTCCTTCTCCCCACCGAGAAAGCCATATTACATAGTCAAAACTGAGCACTGATAAGATATAAAACCGAAAATATACTCCACATTCCGCCACATGAGGTACAATGTACGGGGCCGTCGAGAGCGCGCAGTTCGCCGCTCCGTAAAATGGCTTCCACGTCTCCCCTCGCTCCGGTTCTGGCCCTCCTCCTTTCTGCTGCCTGGTTTTATACCGCCATATTGGCTCTCTAATATAGACTGCCCGGGATGGGAAGGTGCTACTCGACGCTACGTCACCGGCTCTACATATAAACACCAGACTGTGCTTTAAATAGTGGAGCAGACGGGCCGAGGGGGAGGGAAGGAGAGACCGAGGTCCGTGCTGCGGACATTGGGGACAATGCAGCACAGTGCGGTGGCCTGCTGCGTGTCTGTCGCTCTCGGGGCTACATTGTGCCGCTTTTCTTCTGCTGTTGACGGTTGTGTCGTCTGTAGACCTTTTAAACGGGTTGTTGTTGTTTTGATGTCTGCGCCATATGTGCCACGGTATCCCGAGAGACGTGCTGTATATGTACCTTATCGCTTGTGACAGACGCATATAGAGCTGGTTCTGATGGATTAGCAGGACAAACCACAGAGCCGTGCATATGTTATAGCTGAATCCCAGATTTTTTTAAACATGGACTAGTTTCAGAGTTGAGCTATCTCTGTACAACAGCTGTACAGATTACCCTATTATACTTATTTATGTTTATTTAGCAAGATAAAATGTAATGTATCATTACACGGTCTGTTATACATGGTGTTACTGCAGCTGTGAAGCACTGTTTGTACCTGATGTTTAATTAAAGGTTCAGTGGGTAAGATTTTGTTGTATCTATTGGCAGAATATGGCATAAATTGAATTTAATACTCTTAAGCATGTCACCTGAAATTAAGAATTGTTTTTGTTACCTTAGAATGAGCAGTTCATCTACAGAGGGCGCAGGTTCTCTTCCACAGAGGCCACAGTGTTTCTACTAAGCTTGTCAATAGTATTGGAAGTACTGGCAGTTGTTGAACACCACATTTAAAACAAAACAATATGAAAGTACTTAAGCCATGAAAAAAGAGATGCAAATGCTCATTCAAGACTTCAATTCAGTCTTTACTGAAATCGGGTTTGCAGTATATAAAACTAGACAGTGTTCAGCGGTGTTTTTTTCTGTACCAGCATCCTGTTTTGTGTGCCTAAGACTTTTTTTTATTTTTGCTATCTTAGGGTGCGTTCACCAAGGTTCATTTTTTGAGACACTGTGCACATCTGGTTAGTTTTGGTTTCACATTGCAATTGAGTAAACATTCCAAAAAACTTGACAGGTCATTCTGACGTCCTGCTGTGGACTGCGTCTGCCTAAATTTGACATTGGTTTGTAGACGGGTGTGTGTCTGTAATTTGGCAAGTAGCCTGACTTCTGTGGCAGTGTATGGAGAGACATGAATGAATAGATTCCCGTTGTTGTCACCATAATATTATTGTTATTATTATGGCACTACTACCAACAGTTCCACCATGAAACCACAACTGTAAAGTGTCCGCTTTTTTATGAGGTTTGATCAGTTGACTCTTTATGAAGTCGTCAGGCTAGATGACAATTAAACACGTGGTCTCGTCCTGTCCTCGTGCTCCCGCAGCTCATTTCATTTTTCCTTCATCTGACTCTGATGACATCCCATCATAAATTTCCTGTTACTGGTCCGAAAGTCTGAACCATCCAAAAAACAAACTGAATTGTGGTTCAGTTTGAACCAGATGAGACCCAGACCAAACTCCAGGACTATGGTCTGGACCAAAAATTACACCTGTAATGTATGGACATAAATGTGGATATTGCAGGAGCTAATTTCATTGTCTTTAAGTCTTACCTTCCTGCGACACACCTGTGACACATTCGGGTGTGTGGAGACCCCCGCCCCCCACCATCACCCCAGTATTTTTGCCATGTGCAAATTTCGCTGCCATTGTAGTTGCTCAAACATGCTTGGACAGGACGGGTGCGGCAAGGGGTAATTAACTGGTCACAGCTAGATGCCACTAAATCCTACATACTAAGACACTCAATAGATTATCATTATGTGTGTGTTTTTGTTTTTTTGGCTGGTAAGTGAAGAAAATCTAACAGCAACTTGTGACTGGTGCTGTGTGTCCTGATCATTGTAGTAAATCCCAACTGGTAAACAGATCACAACAGAAAATAGTACATAGTAATGAAATGTTTTTTTCTGTCCTTTTTTTGTGTTCACTTCCTCATAGCCTAAACTATATAAGTCTGTGATTGAGGATGTGATCAACGAGGTGCGAGAGCTGTTCCTGGATGAGGGGGTGGATGAGCAAGTGCTTCTGGAGCTGAAAACGGTAACTGTCCCCAGCACTATTGTTCCTCCTGCATACAAGCCCTATAGAGGAAATGTTACTCGTGCTCGTGTGGTGAGGTGTGCTACTCAATTGTATAGCAGGAACTAGCTGGTTTCAAGCTGCTATATGATTTCCCAAATGTCAGCTACACATTTGAGAATTCCACTTATACAGTAGTGAAGTAAATCTTTGTGAGAATACCCCAAATGGATTCATTGTTATAATGAAAGTGGTACATGACAAACTATCATGAAAACCAGGAAAATCCATGTTGGAACCAAATCAAACCAATTCTAAAATGGGGTTTCTACAGGTTCTTAAAAAGTTTAAAAACAAGTTCAGAATTTGACAGGTCTTAACAAACGAATGAATGAAATTCAAGTTACTTTTGTAGAGCTGAAGTCTTCAGTGTCGTTCTTAAATTACGGCTTAAATTTAGCTTGTTGAGACCTACAACAGCTACTGGTTGCCCTTTGCCTCATGTTTGATAAATGGTTCCTCTCTTGTGACTTGATGCTTCAGCTATGGGAAAACAAGCTGCTGCAGTCCAAGGCAGTTGACGGCTTCCACACCGAGGAGCAGGCAGCCCTGCAGGCCGCTCAGCAGCAGCAGCAGCAGCAACAGCAGCAGCAGGTTCAACAGGTCCAGCAGGTCCAGCAGGTTACCCAGCCAGCACAGACCCAGCAAGTCATCCTGCCCCCTCAGCAGCAGCAAGGTTGGTCAGCACTGGCACGACTAAAGATCTGACATCTGTTAATGCCATTTCTACATACCACAAAAATGCCCATTTCAACATGTCTTATTCAACCTTGTATTCTTCTTGTCGTGGAAAATTGCTCTATTAAAGGGATTGCTTGACAGAATGTGATACTCAAAAAGTGAAGTTATTATGCATAACTACCTGATTAGATTTTAAGAGCTAGTAGCTGATTCAATGACTTGACCAAATCAGTTCTCACAGATCGTTCTTTGCTCTGTTCAATCTAATTTCTAAGGATACTATTAGTAGCTTTATGATTTAAACATTTTTCTCTTCACAGCTCCCCAGCAGCAAGTCATTGTTCAGGATTCAAAGATTCTACAGCACATGAGTGCAACAGGGATGGTAAGTTGATAATTTAGAAAATGAACATTAAGTTACAGTTTGGGCTCCTTAATTGGAATTTGTAAGACATCGCAATCCAAATACTAGAGGGAATTTGCTTGGGAAGTGAGCGTGATGTATTTTATTACAGCTTGTGAGTATGGCAGATGTTACCCCCTAGTAGGAACCAGTTGTTGGAGAGGATGTGGAGAACAAAAAGAAAATTATACAAATACCTTTTTTTAAATGTCCATTGGTAATACTGTTAAGGGAAGACGTTTAAGAAACATTGATGAATATCTTTGAGTTAAATGAACATCTGAAGCCAGAAAATTAATTATGATATTAATTTACCGGGGACAATAAACACTACTGACATCCATCTTTATAACATACTGCATGTGACAGCCATGAAGCAGGTGATGAGGACATGGAAACAGCAAAATCCACTAAACTACCACTATGGTTAACAGCAATAGACCATATTTTAGATGAGGAAAAATTAATGTATACAATTAGAGATGACATACAAAAATGAATAACATCTACCCTAAAGATAGACTTGGTAGAATGTTTAATTGTATTAATCTAACCCAAGATTTGTAGTAGATAGGCGTGTTTGAGCAGAGGGGCTGGGGATTTATCTGTGAAACCCTTGAATTTTCTGTATCTGTCAATTTTGCATCATTTGCAAATAAAGACTTGTTTTGTTTTTTTTTTAAAAGTAAGCAAACCAAAAACTATAGTTTATAAGCAGTTATAGACAGTTTGATGAAGGGCACTGAATAAAACTATGCAGAAATATCAATTTTAATCAAACAGATTTTCTTTCTGTTTATTCTCAAGATTCTTTTTGTTACTTGATTAATGTAACAATTAATTTACGTAAAATAAATATCAAAAACTTGTCTCCTTAATATTTCAATGTTTTATTTAATCATCATTCTTAAATATATGAAGCACATTGGAGAAAAGATATTTGTGAAATGTCAAATTTTTAAATTTCCACCCTGTTTAATAGACCCTATTTGTCAGATGCCTGATAGGAAAAATACTGGATCTCAGATTCAAAAAGATTTCTGTTAACCCTGTCCCTGAACTGGAGAATCTGTATTTTTATTTAGGTATTTGACTTCAAATTTGAAATGGTTATGATATGTATTTAATTTCCCAGAGGAGAATTATGCAGTTAAGATAATCACTGATAAATGTATCTTTATCAGTTGGGTGAGGAAAATAACAAAAGCCACTTTGTGTCTCATACATGGCTGTCAAAGTAAACAAAAAATGCAAAACAGCTGAATAACAACAGTGGATGATGTATGGTGTTAGTATACTGTAAGAGAAGCAGTGCAGAAATTACTTTGAACATGGGGGCAACGAAGAAATATTTAAAAAATCAATTAAGTGCCTACTACTATATTATGTTTGGGTGGGGACAAGAGTAAACAGGATGGTGCTGTCTGTCTGACCTGACAGCACTCCAGTGTTTTCACCTGAAGTGGTCGTGCAGAGCAGTTGTAGTGCACTGATAAGCTATATCCAATTTGCAGAGCTTATAGAGCACCGCATCGTTCGATCCCTGTCTAAAATATTCCCCTCACTTCTGAGGATCCCAGACAAAGTCTTTTAGCTGCAGCGTGTTCTCCAAGGGAATCACGCTTTGACTGGGCGCTGCCATCGCAATGTGCTGACTTATGTAACGGTAATTAATGAATTTCCGTTCATGATCGCGTTGATGAGTCATAGAACACATTGCAGTAAATGCAGCCAAGCACAGCACGTCTTTTTGGGGACAAACTTGTCTGTGAGAAAATGCCATTTCTGATGTCTTCTTTTGTTGCAGTACAACTTCTACCTCAAAAACTTACAAGCACTATATTAATTTGCTTGTATTGAGAGAGAGGCAAGAATTCAAAATTATTGCATGCTTTTTTGCATGCACTTTTAGCAGTCAGCAAAAAAGAGGAGGATTTTAATGTTTCTTTTCAGGCCTTTTTTCTTCAGAAGAGGATGACTTGTCTAGTAAGAGACAGATGGGGGGGCAGAAGGACATGAAAAGCATGAGAATAGCAGAGAGGAAGAGACCTGGATTGCAGCGTCGATAAAGCTGGAGATAATACATCCTCTTACATGCTCCTGTTGTGTCTCACACACCGACAAACACACCTTTTCCTTCATCAGTTTTAATTTCGCACAATGGAGCATCAACACTTTCTTCCTTTTTATGCTTCCTACTCTCGACACTTTAGTTTGGCCAGCCATCTGTTAATGTCAAGGCTAGCATCTGTGCAGTTGTAGTAAACCTCATTTTTTAGTCTTAATTCTCAAATGCTGTTTTTAAGCTTCACTTGCAAATTTCTAACCTTTCACCATCAAACCTGGCAGATAAAACGAACAAATGCAAATGAGTAACGTCTGCTTTTATCACGACAGCCAAGGGAATACAAGTATTAGCACTTTAATTGTGAAGATGTTGTGCTGTATTTCATAAATATATTAAAATCCCTCCAGAGAAATGTACTTAACACTAAAGTCAGAAATACCTGTGTAATTTTAATACAGCTATAAAGCATTTACTCCTTGACAACCTTCAAACTTGTTTTCCACATTCTTGAACTCTAAAAGCCTGCTGTAGGGCTTTTGCCTGTGGAGTTGGTGTTTATGTTTATGTACCTCATTGCCGGTGTGTTCTCCTTTTCTCCTCTAGAGTGCAGCAGCTACTGCAGCAACCCTTGCTTTGCCCACAGGAGTCACCCCATACCAACAGCTCATCACCAGCCAAGGTAAAACACGCTCACAAGTTTACCTGTGCATCAGATTGTGCGGACACACTTAGATATCGAAAAGCACTCGTGGCTCTACTGTCTTGTGGTCTCTCAGGTCAGATCCTGCAGGTGGTTCGTGCTCCCAACGGGGCCCAGTACATCATCCAGCAGCCCCAGCAGCAGATCCTCCTGCAGCAGCAGATGCAGCCTGGTGGTGTGCAGGCACCGGTCATACAACAGGTATATGCCCTATTACACAGGAACACCTAGCTTCAGACAGTGTTTTATTATGAGACAGGATAGGTGATGAGTTTATTTTGAGTGTGTAGTCTTTTTACATAGTGCTCCTTTAAATTCAAGTTGATATAAAACTTTCAATAAGCAGATTGTTACAGTTACTCCCTAATTCAAGTGTTTTTTTCATTCACTGGATTGATTGCAGATTTGCCAGTGATGTCCATTTAATTTCGCTTGGGACACCTCATACGTATCTAAATATAGACCACTGATCATACCTGCTGCAGGTACATATCATGTATTGGTGGATTCATCATAATTATCCCTTTCCAGCATGCTTGGTATCTCTGGGCGTATCTCAGCCAAAGTTGCCGTAAAGTAAATGAATAGATTCATCATAGACAGTCATAGATGGACAGTTTTGATATTTCCACTTCTTCTACTTGGTTTGTTTGGTTTTTTTTAAACATGTAAAGGAACAACCCGACCACGCATTTGGGATCAATAGGAGCTTGTATTATGAAATTTCATGACCTGAGGTGTCTCATCTTTCATACGTCCTGACTTTATTTTGCACACATTTTATTCATGGGGTGCCACTGTGTCTGTTAATTTAACCACTTGTGCAGAAAAATATTTTTTCACATGAATCCATTTCATATGTGGGAAACCTTAGAAAATATAAAAAACGGAATCACTTTTGAGGGTCTTCCCTCTGGCCTGAGGCCCAAGTACCCCTAGTGATAATCTAAAGTATTGCAGAGGGTATGTGAGTTTTTTCTTCTATTTTAATTTTGATTAAAAATATATAATTTGTGCATAATTCCTAAAATAATTACACCAAGTTCAATAAAAAATGTACGTTTGATTCAGTCATATTGTCTTGTCGGTATTCCTTTTTTTTAATGTGATCATTAACTGCAGAAAACTGTCAACTGTTGTAAAACCTCACTGAGGAAGAAAACAACAAACGCAATCATAGTCACAAAGAGCAGGAAGCCAGTTTTGGTATTGAATGACAGACGAAAATGAAGAAAATGGATTTGTGGTTGAAATGTAGCCATAATACAGCTGAAAACGCAGAAGCAAAAAGGATGGGAAAACAGAGCCAACAAAATACTGTCAGCATCAAGAGGAATATGTTTGAATGGTATTTACATTATACAGCCTTTTTTCCTACCAAAAATGTTTTGGGCTGCTGAGGGGGTACTAACTAAAACATTTTTCATAGGAGAGACATTGAAAAAAGTTAGAGAACGACTGACTTTAGCGAGGCCTTTGAAAACTAAAAACAGGTGTCTGTATCTTGTTTATCTTTGGTCTTAAGAACAACAATCAATAGCTCATAGTACAGAATATAATCATGTTGACATTGATATCCTGTGTCTGATCTGACCATGAAAAATAATACTGTTTGACTGAACAACTGTGGTGTTTCAGCAGTGGAAGAACCAACTGGTGGAAATAATTGAATTATGGGAAAAGAAATGTCATGAAAACAGAATAATTTCTCAACTAGTCAACCCTCCACATTTTCCCTAAGAAATATTATCCATGACCTTTATATCAGTCACTTCTCCAGTTGAACCAGCAGTAGTAAAATGCCATTTAAATCTACCACTGCGCCATTAGCCAGAATCTGACTTTCGCTGCGTTTCAACAAAACCGCATCACTGCTTGAAATTTACAGTAAGACAGTAGACCAATATTTATCTTTTGTAAAACATGGCTTCTTCTTGTTTACTGTGTCTGTGCAGGTCCTGGCTCCTCTGCAGGGAGGCCTGCCCCAGCAAGCAGGAGTCATCATCCAGCCGCAGCAGATTGTCTTAGCTTCAGGAAACAAAGTCCAAGGCAATACACAGGTCAGCACTTCTTCAGCTCCTTCATTACTGATTTATTTGATCTTTTATTAGTCAAAATCAGTGTCTGTTTTAGACTGAAGTATGTTGGTTGTGTTAATATTACTCCTAGCATGCACAAAGGTGGACAAGAAGCTTGATTTAAAATTGTTTATTTTTTTTATATCTATTGATCCCATATTAGGGCTGCAACTAACAATTATATCTAATAAGCTAGTTAGATGATTGACATTATCATTTGCTCCTCTTGGGTCTTTTTCCCGTCAGGTGATGCAGGCAGCAGCTATGGCGCAGCAGCCCGGTCAGGCAGCTACAGCTCAGGTCCAGCAGGTTCAGCAGGCCCAGGGCGCAGCTGCACCACAGGCCCCGGCCCAGCAGCAGGCCCAGCCCCAGGCTCAGCCCCAGCCTCAGCCCCAGCAGCCTCCCATGATGCTGCAGGTGGACGGCACCGGAGACACGTCCTCGGAGGAAGACGAGGATGAGGAGGAGGAGTACGATGAAGATGACGAGGAGGAGAAGGACAAGGACGGAGGAGAGGACGGGCAGGTGGAAGAGGTGTGTTCTGGTAGGAAAGTCTAACGGACAGAACAAATCCTGCTGTTTAATGGCAGCTGTAGTACAGTGTTGGATGTTGTCAGGCTTGGCAGAAATAATTAGAATTGCTCTTAGTGAATCAGTGTTTGAAAAAAGTTCAACAGGCCAGAAATCAATATAATCTAAGACGTTCCGCTCGTGTTCAGGAGAATAAAGATGTCATACTGTATAATGACATTGTCTCTTCCCTAGATAATAAATATGGATCATTTACTGGTGTGATTCCCCTACAGCAAAATCAATGGGACATTTCAGCTTTCCAAGCTCAGCCAGTCTTTGTTTTTTAAGGCTTTATAGAGCAGAAACTCAGCTTCAAAGGCTTTTGCACACGTGCACATGATTTAATGTTGAACTTGTTGGTTTGGTTTCATCATCAGGAGCCTCTGAACAGTGGGGACGATGTCAGTGACGAGGAGGACCAGGAGCTGTTTGATACAGAGAATGTAGTTGTGTGCCAGTATGACAAGGTAAGAAATGATCGTTTCTGTAGGAGAATCAACCAGCATGTAAAGATATGCAAGTGCCAAAGTTGTAATTCCCTGATATCTATCTGTGGAAGTCAGTATTGAAAGTTTTTTTGTACATTTGAAGCTTCTGTTAAGGTTTTTGAATGACGATTCGAATGTCTGTCATATTATATGGTGTCATGACCCTCAGGTCTTTAAAAAGTCTCATTCAATTATCTGAATTTGAACTTAAATGGACACTGGACCTCAAAATCAAAAACATATACATATACTATACAAAAGTCATGACCTGGTGACTCAGAATAACCCACAGACCTTGTTGTGAGCAGTTTTATGTAGGAACTACTTTCTTTATGCAGTAATCTACTGGAACTAGTTTAGAATCTACCAGATATATTTTCTTTATAATATAAAGAAAAACAATTTTACATTAAACTGCTAATGATTTTTTTTTTCACATGTATTTTTTTTTTTTTTTGCAGCAGAAATCACTTTTGCATTACTTTTCATACATGGCAACAAGGTCCTGTGACTGTGTAGCGGGCATAATAAATATCAACGTCAGTCTTTTGTCCTAGAATCTCAGAAGAGATTTATGGCAAAGAAAAATAATACCGGATAAAAATTATTATTACTATTGTTTTCGTTTTTAACTGTGGTATCGAATTGGGTATCCTTGGGCCTTCTTCAATATTCTATCATCAAACATAATTTTGATTGTTTATGTCTCAATATCATCTGATTTAATGTGATGAAGTGAAATAATCATTTTGAGCATATATGGTATGTATGTAATTATGTAATTTACCACAGTTGTAAGGTGCTTGAAGAGCTTGAAAATACACCTTGAAAATTCTTAAAGTGCTTGAATTTGACTTTGGAAAAGGTGTTCACTGGTTTTTGGTATCAACTACTGAATTTCTGGTATTGTGATATCCCTAGAAACTGTGCAAAATACTGGGTTTAAACAGACTGGATAGACACAAAAAAGCAAAACAAAAAGCTGTAAAAAAACAAAAAGCTGAAATGTGATGATTTAGTATTCGTATGCCAAGGTTGTGAATGAAGCCTGGAACTCTTCAGTATGATGGATATAAACTGTGTTTTTTGCCTTGAGTGCAGCGTTTAATCTCCAGTATCATACAACCCCAAGTGTATTATAACACGATTTGATGCTTATAAATAAGTATTGGTGAATGCTGGGTAATATCTCAGTGTTTGTGTCCAGCTGAGCCTTCAGTGTGTGCAGGTTAAAGACATTAGAGCCTGCGTCTTCTGTAAGATGAAACAGTGTCCATCTGTCCTTGACGCCCACAACCTTCATTTCCTTCTCTTTGCTCCCCAGATTCACAGAAGTAAGAACAAATGGAAATTCCACCTGAAGGACGGGATCATGAATCTGAATGGGAGAGACTATGTCTTCTCCAAAGCCATTGGGGATGCTGAATGGTGAAGAAGTAGAAACAGAAAAAAAAAATCAGGAGCAGGAATTCTGTAACTCCTTCTATCCAGTTAACAGACACTTCAATATCCTTCCATATCCTGTGACTGGATTCATTTCAGGAAACTTCTTCTGAGTCTCTGAGAACTCTGACAAACCCAAAGGACTGTGAGGTACTGTAAAAACCCGGGTGTGGTCAAAAACAAAAACAAAAAAAAACAACAACAACAAAAAAAAAACACTCAACTAGCCTTGCAGGATGAGAAACCTACAGGGGAAGGGGAAGCCTGCAAACAGAGCATTGTTTATCTGTTTTTGCTTCTTCCAGGCTTCTCTTTCTTTTTTTCCTGAGAGAATTCACCTACATCAGAAAGTAAAGCATTTCACATCGTACAGGTGTAGTGGACCAGGGTGACCTGATCTGACCTGCCCCGCCACAGGAAGGTCAGAGGTCATTCATTATAACCCCGTAGATGAGAAACACCATCGTGATGCACTGTAGTCGGTTGACTGGATTGACTCGTGTCTACATTTAAGTCCAAACTTAGTGCCACCAGTCAAAATTGCTGCCTTTAGAACGGCCAGAATCACCTTTTTGGCTTTGAATTTTTTGTTCTTGGATCATAATTCTGTCTCAATTCATGTTTATGATAATGGTGCTCCAGAGTGTTTTATGTAGTTAACAACCTGTTTATTGTTTTAAGCATTTTTTTAAATGAAGGGTTAAGACAAAGAAGGTAAAATTACAGGAATTCTAAATTAAAAGTTGTTTAAAAGCATTTTTTAATCTTCTAAGCAGTGCTGAATCCAAGAAACTACTGTTATTTTCCTCATCGGCTTCTCTGGAGCTTCATTCCATCTGTATCCCAAAACAAAAAAAGAAAAAGGAAGAGCAGATCCAACACTGAAATCATTTAAGAATTGTACAAAAATGTCTGAAAGTTTGTCCTGTTGGTGTATCTTCTTTGCTCTTATTTTAGTTCTCTGCAGCCGTCTGAAAATTTGCACTGTCAAGTTTATCAATGTGTTGTGAAATCAGTCAGTCACGTTAATCAGTAGCCACAGCGTGCTCTGTCTTCTGTCCATTTGTGTGTATGTGCGTGTCTGTGAGACAATGACTGACTGTGTGGGAGTGTGGTGAGTGTCTGTGTGTGTGTCGTCACCGCTTTTCTCTGGAACTGTCTATTTCTCTTGCACACCCAATAATCTCAAAATGTCACAGTTGAAACAGTTAAATAGAAAATTAGATGATTTTTTTTTTTTGGTGGGGACAGGATGGAGTCCTTTTTTTTATTTATTTATTCCTGAAAGTTCATGAAATGTTCTATATTTTGAAGAGGTTGGAAAGCCGCACCAAACTGTGCTCTTATAATCTAATAAGTGTTCCTTTTTTTTCTGTTGGCTGGACAAAGCTGCATTATAACGCTGTGTTCCCAAACCATTTCGTCCACCATATGTTCTCCTGTGCTTTCATTTTATCCATGAATTTTAAATAAGAATATTTTCTATCGAAGTGAGTTGAACTCGGGGGCCCGTGTGTTTCTCTGCAGTTTGTTTTTAGTGCCCCTGTTGCAGCAATTTGAAATAAAGTATGTGTTTTTTGACTGTTGTGTTGATTTGGTTGATGGTTGACTCCATAGAATAGTGTGTGTTTTTTGAAGAAACCGCATCAATACCAAGGAAGCACTGAAAAAGATAACTGGTAGAACCATGAAGTGAAAAATAACATATTTCATACATTTTCATGATCTAATTGGAATAAATGGATTTTATTTAAGATTTTTCTTTCCCCACTAAAAAGTAATTGCATTTCTTTTGTGTTATGTTCACTGAAAACAGCAGTTGTAATGTTACGTTTAAATAGACACTGTTACAATGGCCCATCACCATCCTCAAATGACACAAAATGTACCATGAGACTAAAGTTTCCAACACATTTCAAGTAGAGCACTGTTTCAAGAAAAAACATCAGAGAGAAATCCCAGGCTTTCAGGTCAGCATTCAGTAGCTTGTCATTAATTTGATAATTAGTCACCAAAATCTGCTCATAGTTGGTTAATTACTTTACGTTAATCTCCTTATCATTGAATGTTGCGTGTGCCTTTTGAACTTTATTTCAGTTTTCCAATATTTGCAAATGATAGATGAGCTGATGAGAGGGATGTCTATTAAAAATGTATTCACTGCTTTCTAATTGTTTTGTTGTGTGTGTTCTAGCTGCTGTTCAAATGATTAAGGAATTGTATTGTTCTTATTATTCATTTAATTTTTTTTTTAAATTAAATCAAGTTTGGAAAAAAGAACTCAGAAGCTTGTGCTTTGAATAAGTCTCTTTGGCAAAGTTGACTTTTCCCCAAAAAGAAAATGTAACTCTTGCAGCATTTTAGTAATTTTAAACAGGTGAATAAATCACTGTCAGTGTGGACTTATTTATTCAGACCTAATAGTCTTCAAGCATTTGATATATTACCTTACTACACTGGATATCAACCTTTTTGCCTGACTTGCCTCCACAGCTCTATCAGATGAAGTCAAGTGCCCCTTCATGAACACCAGCTCCATGCTCAGAATGTCTTTATAGTTCTCTGTTGAATTGAGTTTCAAACTGGATGTTACTCAACACTATTCATATGTACATTAATATTACTAAAATACTATATTTTTATTCACACAAATTTTTAATGTTTGCTTCATTTATCCATTATTACTTTCAGCTGTTAACTATTCACCATTCATTTTTAGCTAACTACTGTAACAATTTATTAATTACTTTCAAATATTTCAACCTTTCATCCTTAATTATAAGGCTACTTATTAAAGCTAACATGTCTGCATAAAAATGTGGACAAACCCTTGACATGTTACAAATTTTGTTGAGTTGCCTACTGACATGTTTTGAACACAGAGAAATCCGTATTTTATTCAAGATAACAGTGTCTCCTGCTAGCTGTTGCTAGCTAGCTGGATATGTGTCATGTGTCATAGATTGTGAACGAAAGTCGGTGAACATGACCAAATGTAACGTGAATAAAACTTAAATATTACCCCTTTCATGAACATGGTTTCTGCCTGAGTCATGTTATATATTTTCATCATCTAAAGTGAAGAAAACTACATGATCCAATGCTACTTCACAAAATCATCAAACTACATCTTTTGTTATTGTTTTAAGTGAGAAAGACCACCAATGACAGAATGAAAATATTCTGTGATTAACACTACCCATTACTTTTGGCAATTCTTTGCTTTTAGCTAACTATTCATACATTACTTTTAAGTTCTAAGTCTTTCATTAACTCTTAGTTTTAGCTAGATTTCAACCTTTCCCCCAATAGGTCTTTTTCACAGCAGCCATATTGACATGAGATAGCAGAGTAAACACAGGTGCTACCAATAATATTAATTAAGATTAAGTTCCATTCAAGTCAAACAGAGTCAGGGTGCTGCTATTGTGCTTGTTGGCTCACTGGAAAGGCTGCTACACTGTTGACTGGGACCTAAAACAAATAACACTTGTGTTTACCCTGCTATATCTCATTCTAATATGGCTGCCATGAAAAAGGTCTCTTTTAACTGTTGGTCCTTTACTTTTAGCTATTCCTTCTTTCATTGTTTTTTGGCTGGTGCATTTATCCTTTACTTTTAGCAATTGTGACCATCCATTATTTACTTGTATTGTTGTAACAATAGCTGTTCCAGCGATTCAACATTACACTTATTTTTAGCTGTTTTCACGGCTTTGCTTTTAGTTAACTTTTGACCATTTATGCATCATGATTCACTATTTCATCTGTTTATCCATACCTAATATTTTATCATCCATTATTTTTTAGCTGTATTTTGTTATTTACCAAAAAAGATAGCTGTCTGACTTGTCTGCCTGCTTGCTCACTGGTTTTCACACAGTGTTCATGTGTCGTAGCTGACTCAATATGAGTATATTCTGAAATCTGGAAGCTTAATATCTGTTTTAATTAGTCGAGTTACTCTAATCTTTACACATATGTTGGCTAACTTTTTAGGCAGAAGTACACCCTGGGGCACAGGGAGCCCCAGTTGGGAAGCACTTCCTTATTACATCTGATGCAACATGGACTTGAGACCAAGAATCTGGCCCAGCCTGTCTTCAATTCCACTTCTCTAGCTGTATAATCCAGCGTCTGGATGGCTGTCAGGGTTAGCAGAGCATGGGCGTTCTCCCTGCCTTTCCTCTAATTCCTACCCAAACTGATACAATCCCTGTGTATTTCCTAACGGGTAATTATGAGATAAAGGTGTGGTGCTGTCTGGGATTAAAGCCGATTCAGAAACTACATGGAGATTTTTGCCCTTGATTGTAAATGGATTTGAGGCCGGCTGTCACTTCTACAATATATCACGCTTCACAAAGACTTATTCAGCCCTGAACAGACCTAGTGGAGGAAGAATGTATCCCTGGCTGCCTGTGATGAAGTGGGCCCTGTTGCTACTCCTGGGCACTCAGACATAAGAGTCTGAGCTGCTGGCGAATGAGCCTTATAATGAGGCCCTGGAGATGTCTAGCTTAGGCTCTATAGCTTTCTCTGCTTACCAGCTAACAGACGGTGACTGCCAATCAGCTGCATGGCAAAATAGAGTTTGTAGGCTTCATTGGAATGTAGTAGCCAGGCCTGTTGGCTGTGCTATGTTGAGTTTACCGTGTAGTCTCAGAAAATGTGAAGCTCTTTGGGACAAAGAGCCTCTATCCATTTCTAATGGAGATTCCTCCTTTCCTGGTTTCCCTCATGGTCTTATGTCTTTTACAGTGTCCCGTTATGAATGTACAGTGGTGTGTCTGATAGGTAAAGGTGGGAGAAAGTTCTTTTACAAGTCGCAAATAAATCTCAAGTCTTGGCTATGAGGTCTTGAGTCAAATAGACTTGCATAGCTAGACCTAACTCCACAATACTCAGTGCTGGAGAAAGGTTTGGCTCCTCACATGATCACGCTGCTATACAGGAAAGGCCCAGGATGCAGAGACGGTGCCCCTGCAAAATAGCTACTAGCTTGTTTATGTCTGTACCGTCAGCAAACCAAGTGCTAATTTGCCATTTTCAGCTTGTATGTTGCTAGCTCGGAAGCTGTTTCCAGAGAATTTTGAAAATGCAGATAGTGGATGATGCAATGCCTGAAACAATAATTTCTACCATATTTTTAGCCTAAATCTTCACTGTAGATCCTTAGTTCGGAGCCACATTCATGTGTGCAAGCACACCTTGTGAACTGGGTGTGTGTGGTGTGACAGTGTGCTAACGGCATGCTGGGGCTTTAGGAGACTTGGATTACGCCAGGCTGTTTGGGGTTGTTTTTCTGCTTGAAAACTGGTCACCATTCACTTCCATTGTTTGGGAGATTCTGCAATGCCGTTTTCCTGTGAAACTCCAGCAGTTTTGCAGACTAACAAAATAAATCAGCATGAGGTAAAGATGGCAGTAGGCTCCAATTGAGGTGCTTGTTGGATGTACAAACAGCATCTGAAGCCAAGACCTTTCCAATAATTTTACATTCATGCCCACTTCAGAGTGGGTGTGTTGACGTAAGAAAGTAAGGAGGGTTTGGATGTCTCTTTAGAGCTTTTTTTTCTCTTCACACACTCTTTGTACAAATAAGTACAACAGAGGTCATCTGCGATCTTACTCCTGTGCAAATCTGCCATGTCTGTAATTTGTAATGTAAAAATTCCATTAAACATTAAACACAGAGGTCCTGTGATGTTAGTCGCATGAATCTGCATCTTGATTATTTGGGGTTGTATTTTTTTTTAACATCTGTTTTCTGTTGTCAGACAACTGAGCAAGTATGAAATTTGATGGCAGCTCATAAAATGCTGAACAGCAGTCAACAGCTGTGCTGTGAGATTGGCTATATTGATGTTTAAAATGACTGATGCTTACAGAGGTTCACTGCAAATGTGTATTTATGCCCGTAATACATGCAGAAAGTGGAGAAACCATCTCCAAACTATATTATTAATGTTGCTGCTGAAGAACAGGTGTTCTACTTCTGAAACGCTGATTTTACGCAGCGCTTTGACTTTATATCTGGAGAGTAACGTCAGTAAATTTGAGCAAAATACAGACTTTGTTTATCCTGTGTGAATGCACCACATGAAACAAAGACATGGGGGGGTAATTTCTACACCCAAGGTCTCCTGGTATTAGTAGTCCCTTGCAAATAGGGCTTTAGAGAAAAAATGAAAGTGCATGCAGATATCTCTGTATTAAAGAAAACCTTGTCCTGCCTTAAAATGTGGTTGGTCAGTATAGCTTATACCTTTTTTGCTTTTAGACATGATCAGAAGACAAATCACATGACATGGTTTGTTTTTAGTATAACCCAGCCTTAAAGTCATCAGACTCAAAACTTGAGTCTGGCTCAAGTTCAAAACATGTTATTTGTGTTAACACCTCTGCTGATAGGTGAGATTCCTTAGGAAGAAAATAATGCGGAGAAAGCTGGATTTTATCTTTGGCAAAAGAAAGCAGTTCAAATATTGTGCTGCAAAGTCTCCAAATCTGCATTCTTAGTGCACCTCAGTTGCTTAAGGCCCCGGCATCTTTTGGTATCTATTAGGAGATGCTGTAAAAATTAAGTTGTCACAAGAGCAGTCCTTTGCAAGGATCAGTGCACAAGTAATTAGCCTCATTTGCCAGTTGCAGCCACCAAAGTTGGCACACTTGGGTAATTGAAATACTTTATTTGTTGACAGAGGCCTTTAGCCAGGTTTTCCTCTTGTGCACATTTAATGAACAATATGGCATTCTGATTTAGTCATTTTGGTTGGATGCCATGCACTCCAGCTGAGCAATGCCAAGGACTTTGTAATGGCCAAGACATCCACACATATAAGGCACAGAGTGAGATTCTTTGTCCTGCATGGTGGTAGATTGTTCATGGATCAGCTGTGTGTCTTGGTGAAATCTTTAGTGACAGAAGAAAAAACTCTAGTGTCCTAAATGTTACTGAGTAGAACTACTTTCAGTGCAACACAGGGACAAATGTTTTCACTTACTTTAACTTAATGGTTTGCTCTAGTAGTCACTCAAGCATTTTCTGTAAGAGAGAGGAACTTGACTCTTCAAGAGGACTGTCCATGCCTACTGGCCCACGGAACAACGTAAGGAATGACGTCATAAATGCAGGGATTTTATGTTCCCAAGAACAAGAGCTGGACGGATACTGTACTTGAAGACTGTGACCTCCTCTGAGCCGCCAGAGCTGTTCTAAACATCCTGACAGAAATCTCAGTTTCTCTGTTCAGTCCCACTCACAATTCTTTTCCCACTGTATTTGAGTTTAGCAACCTAATCTGGTGTTAGCGAGGTGCATCGTCGGATCCTGCCCTGCTTATTTGAGGAACAGCTCTGAGATGGGTTTATTTGAAATACCGGGAAAGGAATGATCAGGCAGGCCTGAGAACCAGCCACATGAAGGATATCAAAATAAATCCGGACCAAGTCTCGATCAGTTTGTTTGGCCCTCTCTGACTATCGGTTAGACTGTAGACCTTCATGCACACAACCTACAATTCTCTGATATTTTTATTACATACGTACTGAAAAAACAAAGCCATCAGGATTTGCTTGTCACTCACGTAAATGTGCAGTGACTTTGATTTTTATCAACCTAGACAAGCGCACACTTGTGAAACAAGTCTGAAGTGTGAGTTAACATTAACTGGCAGTGGAAGGGAGGAGGCCCTCACAAATGCAGCCAGGCACATCATTCTCCATCTCCGTGTGCTTAGCATTTGAAGGGTCCGCACTGGGTTGTTGTTAATGGGTGATTGGAAGAGATGGACACGGAGCTGTGGAAAACATTCAGCTGAAAATGATGTCCTGTTAGTCTGTTCGGAATTTACAGTGTGAGTCAAGTCTGGAACACAGCGAGCAGATGCCACTCTTAATTTTTTCAACTTTAAAACTAGAAACCCTTCCAGCTTTGAGGTTTTAACCATTTCAAACTCACTGATGCTATAAGAGTGCCTTAGACTGATATAGTTAGGAATTTTGTTCTATATTTTTCAAGCTGAAACAAACTGTACAGCAGTCTGGTCAAATATCTCCACAAAAGGGTCTGAAATTATCCCTCTTTCCTGGAAAGTCCCCCCTGTTCATCTGTATATTTCCTTGAAAAAATGTCACCCAGCAGATGAAATGCTAACCAGATGTTAAGCTGCCATTGGCAGAGGGTGTCCTTTAACTCATAATGGCTCAATATCGCACAAGTTTCAGCGGTGCGGCTCACACGTGTCTCAGCTGTATTTGCTTTAAGCTCTCCCTGCAAAGGCAAAGCTATCTCTGCTGATTGTATAAGTCACTTGTTTCCGCAAGAGGATGGAAAAATATCACGATCATGCTAGAAAAACAACCATGACATTCCAGTGGAGAGACAAGGGTTTAACAGTATATATTTGTGATTATCATACCTGTCTGTAATTTGTAGAAAATTGCTAATAATCAAAATATGTCTTGTATTTACTTTTGTAATTGGATCACATGCCCTGGAGATGAGGAGTTACCTCTTCAAACTGTTTTGTTTGATGAATGTGAAAAAAATGAAACTAACAATATATGGTTACATTGAAAAATTCACAATGACAATAAAAAGAAAAGTACTCAAATATTTTATGAATCTAAGAAAGTGATACATCAATTTGTTATAAGCCACATAAAAGTACAATTTCAGAGTGCAATTGCTCTCTTTCCAGCATGATAGTTGACATTTACTTTTGAGTTTCAGGTATACAAACAGACAAAGTGTCCTGTTTTCAACCATAAATCACCAAAACCTATTGGTTATTGACATTACATAGAGAGGTATTGATAAGACAATAAGAAAATGCAGTGTTTCTATAGTTTCATAATCTGGATAAAGTTTCCACTGTGAACGGCACTGAGCCAGCAGGCTGTCCTTGACACAATAACCAAGTATAAATAGGGCTCTTCAGAAAGGTCTTACCACAGGAAAATTAAGTACTGTTATATTTCCTTGTCTGTCAATGCCAGACTATGCAGAGATAATTTGAAATTAAACTCAAGATATAATTAAAGATACTGAAAAAACAGATTTTATTCATGTTTGAGTTTTTATCTTTGATAATCTTCCTTTAATAATCTCTGCTCTACTTTAGCCAGTCCCTCCAAATACAAAGGACTATAAGTGAGATGAAGTCTGGCTCATATTTCAGCGACACTTGATATTCTCCAACAACTGGAACCATAAAATCATCACAGCCGAAATTGTGAAAACAGCTGAACTTGGCCTGAAAATTGAAGCAGATACCGAATCCTGGAGCTTTCTGTTAAATATCCAAACAGATCTGTCCACAAACACTTCAAGGCCTCTCCTGTCCCACATGATGCTGTCCTGCTTTACGACCTCAAGCTGGTGTTTGGCTCACGTGTTCAGGCTCTGGCTCTCTTCAGGGCTTGTCTGCTGGCAGACAGCTTGCTGGTAGGTATGTCCGGAGCACTTCTTCAGGTGGATGGGCACCTCTTGTTGACTTCCACCTTTCCTAATCTTGTCCTTGTCTCTACGGACTTGAGATGTCCCACTGCTGCCCTTTGATGAGACTGTCTGGCCTCTGAAGAGTTGCGCTCGCTGCTGACAAAGGCCCACCTTACTGAGCAGGATGAATACATCCCCCCTGAAGGCCTTAGTGAAGATGGCATAGAGGAACGGGTTGGCACAAGAGTTGAGCGGATAGAAGAGCACCAGTAAAATCTTAGAGTTGGAAACGGTGATGAGCGGCCGGTCCAGCACAGCTGACATGGCATAGAAGGAGATAGGCGCCATACACAAGAAGTCAGTAAAGATGAGGATAGCCATACGCTTGGCGATGTTGGTATCCTTGGATCCAGAGTGGTAGTGAGGGTTGTGCACTGCGCAGTAGATCCTGAAGTAGCAGGCACAGATAACCAGAAAGGCCAGGATGTTGAGGACCAGAACTGACAAGATGTAGACCTGAGCCACTGTGGACTGAGTGTCCATCGGGAGACAGATGCTGACCTTCTGGTAACTGCTCACCCCAACCAGTGGGAGCAGGGCCAGGAGGAGGCAGAAGATCCAGCCACCCAGCATCACAGCTGCAGCGTGATGCAGATGCAGTTTGCGATCTAACCGCATTGCAAAGGTAATGGCGTACCACCTCTCCAGAGTGATCACCGTCAAGGTGTAGACGGACAGCTCGCTGGCAAAGACCGTAAAAAAACCTGCAAGTCCACAGCCAGGACCCGTCTGCCAATCTATGGCATGGTTGAAGTATTCGGCTCGGGTGTAGAGGTCTACAGATGCAATCAGCAGCAGATAAATCCCCATGCACAGATCTGCGAATGCCAGGTGACACATGAGGAAGCGGGAGACAGAGAGTTTGTAGTGACTGGTGAGTAGCACCAGGAGCACCACCACATTTCCAAGAACAGCCAGCAGACTCACAAACCACACGGACACTCGCAGGAAGCCAAAACCCATTATGTCCTCACAGGGATTGAACTCATCGGGCACTGGTGCACACGCAACCTCCTCTCCCTCCTCACACACCACATAATCGTAACGACTGTCAAAGTCTTGGCTGGTGTCCTCCTGGGGGTTCTTGAGGGTCTCTCCAAAACCCACATCCTCATCTGGCTGACCCCCAAAGTAGGCGTGGTAGTGGAGGCTGCCGTGGAAGTCATCTCTCCTCCAGTCTTGGTGGGACTCTGTGTGACCTCCGTCATTTAGCTCCTGGTCTGGGACTGTTTCCACCACGCTGTCCCCTTGGAGGGAGGGCATGCGGAGGGGCCCCACAGAGCGCTTGTGATGCTGGTCGTAGAAAGCAGTAAGGTTACAGATGATGTACTCCAAGAAGCTGAAAAACACACACAACACAAAAACACACATAAGACTGAGTCCATAAAATAATGCTGTAGTCCTGAATTAGACAAAAAACACACCTGACTTCACTGCAGACCAGCACTAAATGTCAAATCAAATGAAATAATTTATATATCCAGTTGAAGAAAAGTGATTCCTGTTTTGAGAGTCATTATTAGTCTGGCTCAGCCTTCTTCCTACAATAACAGCAATGACTGACATTAATTATGGAAGTACTGTAAGAAGTTATAGGTAAACACGTCAGGAGTTGATTCAATCCCTGCCAAAATCCACACCCTGCAAGTGCAGCTGCCCCACTCACTGTGGTAGATCATCCAAATATACCCAAAAAGCAGACTACAAGAGCATTTTATTGGACACTGTTTGTCTTATGGGCACACTTCTCGTGATGCTTCCACTTGACTTTTCTGACTCCCATGAGTACTTTGGTTGAGTACAAAATGAAGAATTGATGAACGCTCACCCTCGCTTCTTTTTGAGGTTTTTGAAGCCGCAGCAGTGGCTGGGGTAGGTGAGGTTGGCGATGGTGAGGTGCTTGAAGGTTTTGATGGGCGGCAGTTTCTTGAGGGCCCAGGCATCGTGGGCTTTCAGCTCCCGGAGAGAATCCATACCTGTGGTCGGGAGGGAGGTGATCCCTGTTTGGGACACGTCTCTTTAAGACAGAAAGGAAGTTAAAGAATTTAAGAATTTAGATTCAATAGATGCATTAACATTTGTGTTTTTGGTTGTAATATTGGTAGACTCGTGATGAAAGGAAAGTGGAAGGCTCCAATAATTCTTGCCAACGTTCCTGTATTTGTGAAGTCGGTGTTATACTTTCAGCAATTATAAGTGTGCAAGGGTCCACTAGGATCTGCATGGAGTAACTTTTGCCATAAGAGGGTGTATACAGAGGACATCTGCATATGCCTAATTATTTGTGACCATGCAGATTTGTTCACAGATTTGTCCACATGGCCGCTGTACTGACCCTGTAGACACCGATCTATTGTGGATATGTGGAACGCAGACTCCAGAAAGTAGTATAAACAGAACTACTACGCCTCCATGGAGTCCGCAGCTATCAGCAGCTGTTCATGGGTTGGGCGAATGGAAGAATATATTGGGGACTGGTCATTGGTCCATCACTGGTTGGTCTTCTTGGATGATTTTGGTCATTTTATGTAGCTAATTCAATGGTCTGCATGAGAGCTGCTTCTACTCTCATTCAGTGGTACAGTACGCACCAACTGAGCCGGGGTGGGAGTGAGAGGAAATCAGCCTGTAGAATCAGGATATTTTCACATCGAACTCTGTAAACTGTGGATTTATTCTAACCAAAACCAGACTTGATGATTATTATAACAGTGGAAAGACTGAGACCTTTTTTTTGGTGAGTTTTATCTTGTTTCTGTCTGTCAAGGTTAAATGAAGTGTGTTTTATGGAGTTAACAAGGCAATTTATGCATGTTTTAGTTCGCTAAAGAGAAACTTGAAATCAGAAGGCTTTTGGCTCTATTCTTCTGTTTAATAGGGAAAACAGGCGTGAGAACATTTCTCTTCTTTTTTTAGTTCCATTTGTTTATTTATTGAACGTAGTGAATGTAACATAACATAAATTTTTGGTGCACACACATACCTGCACAAATATATTGGCAATCATCGGTAATGCCCAATGTATTTGTAAGTCTCCGTTTGGGAGCATAATCCAGCCTTGTCTTTTCACTCCATACGTTACTCCATGACCCACTCACACAGCCTTTCCTAAGCAATCTTTTTACCTGTTGTGAAGCTGCAGGTTTCATATTCAAAGGTTGTTTTGTGATTTCACAGATGT
Source organism: Lutjanus erythropterus (assembly GCF_056507025.1). NCBI lineage: Eukaryota > Metazoa > Chordata > Actinopteri > Lutjaniformes > Lutjanidae > Lutjanus > Lutjanus erythropterus. Next base: position 11,278,527 of record NC_139331.1, read on the forward strand.
ATGCTTTCTCTCAGGAGTGATAAAATATTTGCCCAGGTCAAAACCAATGTTTAAATCAAATATTTCCACAGACTGCTTTTCTTCTTCGCTCGAGCGTATGTTAAGTCCGCTGCACAGGTTGTAGCAGTGATCAGCGCAGTCTGTGGAAATACTGGATTTAAATGTTGCTTTCGCCCTTGTCAAACAGTTTGTCTTTCCAGGCAGACAGAAGACACCTGTGAGATCATGAGAATGTTTTGATTTTTCCGAAGGTCTACGTAGGGAACTTCATGTGACCAAATCACAGAGGAGTACGGAGTGTTGAGGCCACAGATGGGGCTAAGCTACGTCCCTGATGCAGTGGATAACATACAAGAATGCACTTACTGGATGCTAATAAATAACGATGAGTACTATACTTTCATTTGACTACCTGAAAGAGCCACCCAGCACCTTTAAACACTGGACCAAACGTACTATCAGCAAATCTACAGAGGAGCTAGACATGATGAGACCAGAGAGCTCAGAGATGGATTAAACAACACCCTCCATCTGTTTCCTTGAGTGAAATCCTCACTCTTTCATCATCTTTAAACAATTACATGTGGTATTTCTTGCGCTCGGCCGTCATGCCAAAGCCAGCTCAACCTCATCGGGACAAAGACATGCAGGGGATTGACGATCTCACCAACATCCTGTGTGATCCCATTATCAGGACATTCCGCTGTTCAGCACCGGACACTCCCCCCCTTCTAGGGGCCAAGTAGAGGCCAAGCTCTCTTTTGCTTTCTTTAGTTTCTCAACCCATTAAACCTTTAAGTCATTGTAAGTGCTGCTCAATTTGATTAAATAAAAGAAACACAAGCCATGCAATTTCATATCTGCTAAGTACTCAATTGTTCTTTTTTAGTCCCATTTGCTCTCCTCACTTCTCTGTCCTTTGCTCTCTTTCCTCTCATGGGGCACATTGTGTAAGGCTTTGAAAAAAAAAAGGCAGCACAGACTCTATGAGTGTCAGTCTGATTTTGTCATTCCCAGATGTTTAGCTCATGACCTCATGGAGGTGACCTCACTCAGGACATGTTCCTTAGTGGAACAGAGGAAGAAGACCTGCACACGAACCCATTTACCTAACCAGACACTTAATGGCTAGATCAGAGCCATAACAGCAACTAGATAGCCGTGGTAGAGGGCTTTGGCATCAAACACCTTTAAAAACAGGGACTCGGCTTTAAAAACCCTGAGAATGACAAAAAAGGCGACAGTATCAAAGAAACGTCAGAAGTTTCTGCCTCACACGCTTGCACACAATGCGTTTCAGATTTCCTGGTTGAAGACACATCTGTGCAGGAGTGATTTTTACTCTTTGATGATATGCTATCCCACTTTGCAGACATGTCTCATCTAGTCTGCACATAATGAAATAGGAAATTTAACTTGACATGGTGTGAATAATGACATTACCAAACTAGAGCTATTATTTACTGATATGAGTTCAAAATGGTTGCTCTGTGTAAAGTTGGAATGTACCATTGAAACTGTAATATTTGTCTTTCTTGCAGGGAGCTAGATGAGAAGATTTATATCACTTTCATATCTGTCTGTCTGGTAAATACAGATTATAGATTCTGTATTTAATCAGTGAGCGGCGCTTCCAGGTGTGGAACGTGAAGCCAATGCCTTAAGTACTATAGTGCTGCAGAGATGACCTGGTCAACAAATCTTGTTCTCCAGATGTGTTTTTTGTACACACCAACACATGTCACATCATCATCATCAATCAATCAAAATTGTAATGCAAAGATTATCATACCCTCTAATTTTGAATCATATTGCAACATCTGCCAAAATAATAAGATTATGACTTTTTTTTACCATATTGTGCAGCCCTACTAAGACTACAAACATAGTTAATAAAAGGGGCTCAAATTTTCAGCCCTTCAGGTACTTACAGAAGCATGGGGCCGCTGATGGTCCCTGCAAAAGCCCTTTCATCCATCTTGGTAAGATACTTATTCCTGTGAATGTCACTGGACAGGAAAGCACATATTTAAGTTTATTAAGAGAAAAGCTATCCTTCACGTTTCAATCAGACTGACACAGGCGAGGCATGGCATAATATTTTCCCAAGCCTCATCACTGCACACTTCTCTGTTTATTTTCTCTCATTTCAGAGGTGAAACATGACAGAAAAGGGTCTCACTCACGTTGTTGATTCAAATTAGGCAGTATAAGATGTGATGGTGAACTCTTTAAACACTCTGCACCCTCACTACACATCTCCTTCAATCCCTTAAATCTAATAAGGATAATAAGACCTGTGAGGGGTGTGTTTGTCTTGGTCAGGCTGTGCTGGGATCAGTTCTCCCCTCAGAGCAGATCAGGCGCCAATGCAAACACCCATGTGCGAAGAATCACTAGTCGCCGACCAATGGCTTAATTGGGCTCTTATAAGAACCTGGGATGTGTGTAGGTGTTGTAAAAGAGGAGAGGGGTCTTAAATTAATATCATTAATGCCTCATATCCTGAATGTGCAGGATTCTGGACCAGAGTGTGACAAGAAGAAAGAAAACATGTTACCCGTTGTCTCGTAATTTATCCAACTGAAGCTATTGAATGTACACGTGTAAAATTGATTTCTCTGAGTCTGACACAGATCTCGGGGTCCAGTGTCACTGAGTGTATGGGAGAGGGGAACTCTTAATGCAGACTTCCTGATACCCTCTTTTGGAAACATATTTTCCCATGAGAACTCTAGCGTACTAATCAAGAGCTGGGCTTAGGCCCTTTTTGAGTTCATATGAGAAGGCCTGTAGAGACCCAACTATGATCCCGCTGCTTTTGTAGCGCAATTTTGGGCAAGAAAAATATACATGCCAGATGTCAGCGATGATTTAATCCAGGCAAAATAGTGAGCAAACTAATTTTTTGAGAACTGTAAGACCTCTAAATTGACTTATTTTAAAGTCCCAATGAAAGACATTGTGCCAGATTAAAAATTAAAAAAGTGATTTAAGATTTTAATCTTATAAAAACACTGTTAAAATTGTGAAATCTTATCAACTGAATAATAAATAACCCTTGAACGTAATACATGAGTAACAACTCTACAACATTGCTCTGATTATTATTATGAAATTGTTAAAGAAATAGTTTAATATTTTGGGAATTGGGCTTATGTTCTTTCTTGCTGAGAGTCGGATGAGAAGATTAATACCACTGTCATCTCTGTATGATAAGAAGGTAACACTTTATAATTACCATCATTAATAAATGGTAAATTGCTGGTTAATTAAACTGAAGTTAATAGTTATTTTACTGTTAACAATGTAATGATATAATAATAATGTTTATTAATTATTAGTAATGCTATATTTTATGCAATTTAATCACTAGATTGTGTACTATAAATTAATTAGTTATGAACTATATTGTATCATAGCTGATTAAAAAAGAAAACAGTTATACTGTGATTACATTACCAGATCTGATCACAATTTATAGCATCACTAATAATCAGTAACATTACTAATTATCATTTCATTGGGTTTTTTTTGTTTGTTTGTTTGTTTTTTTGTTTTGTTTTGTTTTGGGTTTTTTTAACAGTGAAATAGCCATGAACTAAAATTTAGAATTTACCATTAATGGTAAATGGTTATTGAAGTGTTAAATAAATATGAAGCTACAGCCTGCAGCAGTTAGCTTAGCTTAATGTTCGCATAAAGACAAAAACAACTTGTTTTTACACTTAGCTTTGTGTAAGGATTAAATGAGATGACATGTTAATAGAGTGCAGCAGGGATGACGTATTTTTGTAGGCCAACCAGTTAGCATCGCTCATGTTACCACCATAAAAAAAAAAAAAAAACGAAAAAATAAACCAAAAAAAACAAGGGGATTTTTCCATTAGATTTTGGATTAGTTCAGAAAATACACTCTATGAGGAACAAAAGTTTATGATACTTACATATTTTGTTCAGCAAGATAATCTCAAACGAACACTCCTTAGATGATTTTTGTAGCATAAATGCAAACGCTAGAATTAAAAAGTTAATGTTGCAGGCTATAAACAATTTACACCACATTTGTATGACTCAGTATTACAAACACTAAGTGATGATTGTTTGTTGTGATGATGTTTAATGTCTGCGACAACCTGCAGTCTCATTAAGACACATACAAGCTTCAAATTTTAGCAGTGGGGTATTTACTGACATATTTTATATTGCAGAACCAAACAGACAAATAATGCAAAACCCATTCAAAAAAACCACTGACCTCAAGATGACGTGCTAATCTGCTAACTAAGTTCCTAATTTTTAGGACTGATTCCTGCAGCACCTCCCGTGAAAAACCTGTTGCTGTTACACTAATCTTTTTGTAAGGATTAAATGAGATATGACTTGTTAATAGGTCAGCTTTAGCAATGCTGATCAGTGGATTTTCTTACCTTTAAACAAAAGCAGGCTAACTGTTTCCTTGTTTCCAGACTTTAAGCTTGGATAAGCTAAATGGCTGCTGGTTCCAGCGATACATTTACCTCTCAGAGATTAGTCGCAGGCTATCATCGTTTTCATCACACTCTCAGCAAGAAAGCAAGACAGGATATTTCCCAAAATGTCAACCTATTCCTACAACAGTTGTCAAATTAATCATACAAGGAGTTGGAGAAGTTCACATTACATAAAATACCTACACTTGATCTAGCTTGGTCCCATTGAAGGCATGATGCTGGATTTCTCTGAAGCCGTTTCCATACAGCATCCTGAAACAAAATAAGTTTGTACAAGAACATAAGAAAATAGCACTGATTAGAATTTGTCTCTTTAAGTTTAATCTGCTGGATGAAAATATCTTCCATGTGTCGATGCTTCAACCAGTGCTGCGCCGCAGTGACAGAGATAAGTAGAGCCTACTTATTTCACATTCTATTCTGAGGTTTTATATGCCTGTGCAATTTTGCGGTTTTTAGGCCGACACTTTCTGTTTTGTGGATTAAAATTGCAATCCCCCTCCTCTCGCTCCCAAACCTAACTGCATACATGTGATTGCCTGTTGTGTATGAATGTCTGTGTATTTGTTTTTGCTATCTTTGGGAGATTCGAGTGAGTTCAGAGTGAGGACATGTTTTTAAAATGAGGTAATTTTGACCAATCCCTAATACTTCTAGTGGATATTTTTGGGTTTGGATTGGATTTAGGGATAATAGTACAACCATTACGCAACACGACCCTACATAAATTGCAACAGAAACTCTTTCAACTGTTCTAGTCTCATAAAAAATTATTTTTAACATCAAAAATCTGATGCAATCCAAGTGGGGGAAAGTATCGAAAAATAGTGAAATCAGTGATACCACAATTTCCAATTGGTGTCCATGTAAAAGAAAAAAGATTTAAGCTTCTTATTTGGTGGCCACATTAACCAGAAAGTGATGTACATGAGACATGGAGCTGGACGCAGTACAGTGCATGGACAAATGGAAATTCTTAACCCTTGATATGTGGTTGCGTAATTGGTCGACTCTGTGGGTTTGTTTTCTTTCTGTTTTATCATTTCATTTTCCAGGTATTCCTCAAATATTTAAGTAATATAAAAGTGCTATTTTAATTTTTTTTTATTCTATGTTGATCAGTTCTGACATTTATATGGATTAGTGCCATTTTATGTTGCCCTGTGTACTTGTATACTAAGTGTAATAATATAGTGATTTAAATGATTAGTTTTGGGAAGCATAAAAGAAGAAACACCTTTGAATCTTCACTTAGAAGAACTTTTTATTGGTTAAAACAGAAACTTTTGAGGAACAAACATTTATTAGGGTTTTTTTGTTGTAATTTGTGTGAGGTTCACCCCTTTTTCTCCTCACAAAATTACTATAATACTAAAAAAAAAGGCATTTTTGGCAGGATTATATTTAGGTGATTTTCAAGTTGCAAGTTCATATTTCCTTTATACATTTTGTTTAAGTGTATTAATCTTTTTGTAGATTTATGTACAGTGTATGGATGTGCATGTGTGCATGTGGTTGGTCTTGAAGATATCTTACACTGTCAGCACATCGCTGGTGATGCCACGGAACGAGTTGCTCGGGATCTCAGTGATGTAGGGATGATCAACAATTTCCCTGCAAAAGAAGACACCGAATAGAGAGGAAATGAAGTGGTGTTGTAAATAAATACCTTTCACTGGAAAGTGGCACAGGGAGGAATGTAGCTGATGAATGTTTTCTCAAGCATTACGGCTGAGTAAGAAAATTAAATTAGAGTTGAGAGGGTGATGACACAGAGATGTGAAGACGTGTGTACGGATGCGGCTCATTTCATGCAGAGAGTTACACACAGAAAGACAGATGCTCATTGACTCAAAAACAAAGACGCACGCACAAGCACATACGCACAACTCTGTTTATGTAACATTTGGTGTAACACACAATCAAATTTATGATGATAAGTGGTCTTGTTTGTGGTAGCATTTCTCAAAATTGATACCACATTTCTTATAATCCCTACAATTTACAAATCAAGAGATGATAATTTTGTCCATTGCCCTATCATTCTTTATTCCTTATGACACTGCAAAAAATCTGAAAATCTAAAAGCTCTCTTTGCAGTGGAAGAACACATTCATCTTTCTGTTAAGCAGGATAAAATATAGTGCAGGAAGAAAAGCTGATAATGGCTTATCATCTTGCTGACAGCCTTGTTGGTTTATGATAGCCTGAGTAATGGCTCTGAATTAATGTGGCAATGAATCGCTGACATTAAAATGCTACAAGTAGCAGTTCTAGCGAGCATAAATATTGATTAGTGTGCTTAGTAGTTTAAAAGTTATAGCAACTTACAGTATGAAGTTCATGTCGTTAGAGTGGATGTTGCTCAAGTCAGGGAAGAAAGTAAGACCGGTATTGAAAATTCCCCTGAACAGCGAGAGTATAAAAACAGTCAGGACACAGAGTGGACACAACAGAGACAGCACAAGCTCCTGTAAAGATGTTGTGAAAAATGGTATGTGATTTTCTTATTGTTAATACTTTATAGGATTGTGTCAAACAGTGTAATGCAAATGGAGAGTGACCATTGCTATCACAAAAATAGTCCTAATTATCCTAGTTTAGTAGATGGCATAATTTAATAATAACCTGCCCAAATCATTTACTGGTACATTTATTTGTGACACCAAATTGTGTGGTTACAAGACAGGGATTTTTAAAGGACCGGTGTGTACGATTTAGTGGCATCTAGACTCCACTTCCAAGCATGTATGAGAAACTATGGTGGCTGCAAAACTTACAGAAACACAGATGGCCTTATTTAGAGCCGGTGTTTGCTTTGACCGTTCTGGGCTAGGGGAGACCTGGGTGAATTGTAACAGGGGGCAATTGTAACACACTAAAGTCCTCTAGTCAGAAACAAGCTAGGGTGAAGAAGACACTAAGACACTCACTCTGGACATGCTCAGTAAGCTTCTCTCTCTGTCTGTTGAAAAGAAGCAGGATCATTTCACCTGGGCAGAAGTTTTCAACAGAAACCTGATTTTGAGGTGAAAGTTACTTTTTGGATGTCCAGTATTTTTCTTCAGCTTAGGTGACAACAAATCTAAATTTATATCAGTTTTATATCTCAATTATTGGTCAAAGATTAACATAAACAACATATGCTAGCTAGCATACTAAATTTTATCATGGCTACAAGACCAGGGGCCATTGTAACACTGAGTTACACTGAGTTACAATGGCCCAAAAGCCACATGGCCCAAAATAAGCACCTGTTTGACTGTTTTGACATACTTTTCTGTCAAAGACTTTTGCTTTTCATGCATACAAAGCTGGACATCTTAAAGAATTTGAAAGAATTTGAAGGAAAGAATTTGGAAATAGTAATACTCTGATTTCTTGCAACAAATTTAGTATTCTAGTCCTGTCCTTATTAAGTGCAAATAAATTAATAGTATTATTAATTAGTACACATGTATGTGTTTCTAACATCAAATGATAACTAGTGTATTTTAAGTAGTTTTTGAACTACAAAGGAGGATTATAAAAATGTTGCAATTGCCCCTGGTCTCCCCTACTGTAGAAACATGACAGTACAACATGGCAACCCATGTAGATATGAATGGTTCATTCTAAGGTAACAAAAAAGACTATTCTTATTTTCAGGTGATTATACACTAATAAAAACATACTTATCAATATATACCATTTCTGCCATATGCTTCCAATAACCCATTAACATTACACACTGGACCTTTAAAGGACTTTTAAGTCATTGTGAGATCAGACTGAAGTACATAGTTTTGATCTGCTGTGGGGAAACAAGAACCCATAATTTTCTCACCAAAAGTCAATAATTTACATGAGGTTAACAACTTTCATTCTCTCCCCAAATACTTTGAATTTCTTCTAAAACGTTCAGAGTGCAGTCACTTTTCTGAGGTCAACCTGTACCACTGCATTACACTCAAATAAAGCATGACTCAGTCTCACCCGTACCGTTACACATGATGCTATGAATAGATCAAAATGTCTAAATTATTGCCAGACTTAAGAATTTTAAATATAGAACCCTCATTTTTTGGATTACCATAATTTTATCAATATGTGGAATTCAATGACAAAAAGGGTATGACTTTTTTATAGGACATGCAATGGAAAATACTCACAGGTATTTGAGGTTTGGGAGATTTTTAAAGGCCTCTGGATCAATGTAGGTCATACTTTTTGCATTACGTATTTCTCTGAAAGAACAGAAACAGAAAGGCAAAAATGTAACGAAAATGCTCTTCCTCATAAAGTGAATAAATTCAGAGCATAGTTAAAAGACAGAAGTGCGTGTGGTGGTCATGATGAAGTTATTTGGACACACATTCAGGAACACACGCTGTCTTTAAACTTGCTGACAGAACAGCACAAGGTGCATGCCAGTGTGCGAGAGAAGGGAAACTGGGTGCAGACAGCCAGGGCCGGAAGTAGAGTCCAATTAGTGTTTCATTAGCGTGTTTACTCTGGTCCGCCCTGGGCTGAACACCTCTGTGCTGTCTGAAGCCATGTGGTGCTCTGGAACGTGTGTGCTGGCCCCTCTTCACACACCTGGCAAACCGCACTGAGCCCAGCAGACAGACGTGGTCAGGTCAATGGAAGTCTCTGAGTGAGAGAGGTTCATCTTCTCACTGTATTAAAGAGCTACAGTGAAATACCGGAGGGCAATTTTATCAGCTATTATCACCACATAGTCTGTCAAACAAACTACAAAACTTTGTCATAACTCCAGAGAATCAAGCAGAGCAGAGCTGCTGGGAATTAGATTTTCTTTTACCCGGGTTTTCTCTTGATAAAATTTCTGTGGGTGGTCTTTTTCTGTCTTCAGCCATGGTGACTTTGGCTGGTCGTGTTAATCAAGCAATTGGAAAAGGTCTGCGCTCTTGAATCCAGCCTTTCTAAAAAGTAGAATCAGATTCATGCAGCCAAGGTTAACAGTACCATCATCCCATAGGCAAATGGTCTGCCCTGCACAAAAACAGAGAAGAGGCTGTTCAAATGTAAAAAAAAAAAAAAAAAAAAAAAGAGAGAGAGACAAATGTCAAAGAAAAGTGCCCATTTTGATTGTAAGGCCATTAAGTTGTGCTGATGATGCTCACAAGGCTGAAAAGTTCACTTTTATCTTATGGCTTTCACACATTGTCACAGTTGAGATATGAATTAAATGTGTCCTTTTTTGCATATGGATGTACCGCTTCTAGTTTTCTGTCACTGTTGGGGCCTTTTCACACACTTTTCACACATTTTATCTTTGTAGTGCATCACATATTATCACCTTTCAAAGTTGTCAAGGTGAATATGTTCACAAAATGTTGCATATTTAGTCATAAAGCAGACACGGGATAACATAAGCATTTGTTTAGAGTTGTTTCAGACAAAAGTAATCCCAATATTCTCTCTCATTTTAGCTCTGTGTTTGGTCTCCACCAACTCCTGATGGAAATCTGGCTCTTTCATCAGAATTAGAACCAGCTTTATTGGCAAGTCGGTCTCACATACAAGGACTTTGCTTTGGTATGTAAGTGCATTACAATAAACACAAGCTTAACACCAATAAAAACTAGAGGGGAACTCAAAGCGTGCAGATGTCTGCCAAGGACAATAGTCCACACTTCTATGATATGCAAATCTGCAAGCGCAAACTTCTCGGTCAATTTTAGCAAAGCAGATGTAATCAGCAACAGACAAACTTCTATATATTTTCATATGTATAAGGTCCACAGTCGTCGCCTTGGGGTTAACCATGTCACAGTCTGCTTTCAAGTTGTTAACCTAGCTGGCTTTGAGCATTAATGCCAGTTAGCAGCGCCAAACACAATCACATGAAGTTGCAGACCCAACAATGCTGCTACCTGCATCATTGAAATGAATATGAACTTGACGATTAGTAATAACTGAATTACTTTCTCAAAAACGCTCAACAAATGTTTACAAAAATAGCTCTCTCATTCAGCTCTGTGTTGCAGACGCTTAGTGATTATGTCAGTAACATTTGGATGTGAGTAAGAGTAGAATGAATTGCATGATATAGTAAAGAGTAGTAGTAGTAGTAGTAGTAGTAGTTTTTTTGTAATCCTGTTGATAAACAGCACTAAAAATATGCGGTGGAGGTAACAATGTGTACGATATGACTGTTATTTAAGAGAAAGAGCTGTATAGTAGTTTTATACAGGACGTGCAAAATACTGACCAGCTCATGTGTTGAAGTTCATAGTATTAATTTAAAGAATATTCGGAATACACGAGATAGAGTCTACAACATGTGCAGGTGTGTGGACTTTCCATTAATGTGATATATAGAGAGGCTATATAGAGGGGTATGTCAGTGGTCGGCCCCAGGCCTTATTGATGAGGCTGCAGAAGGGAAGAAACTTCTTATGGCATGAGGTTTTGGTCCTGATAGATTGCAGCCTCCTGCTGGAGGGAGAGTCTCAAAAAGGTTGTGTCCATTTAACTGCTAAATGCTTCACTATGTTCACTAGCTAGTCACTACCTTTTTTGCCTGCCATTACGTGTTTGGCAGAGCTTTTTTCTCCCCTAAAAACAGCTTATTTTTGTTTTTGGGAAAGAGAAACCCATATGATTGCATCAAAAAGATAAGATTAGGGCAGCTGTGGCTCAGGAGGTAGAGTGAGATGAAGTAAAGATTGGTGGTTTGATCCGCAGCTTGTCCAGACTGCCTGTCAAAGTGTCTTTGTGTCAAAGCTGCTGATCCCCAAATTGGCCAAAATGGCCGTTCCATCAGTGTGTAAATGTGTGTATGATTGTGCCACTGAATGGATGAATGTGACATGTAGTTATGAAAGTGCCTCACAATAAAAAAAATCAGCTTAAAGATGCTATAAAGCTCCATAGAGCTGAGGGACACTGCAGAATTGAATCTACACTGTTGACTGTATATAAAGATGGATGACAGCTCTCCAAAGATGAAGCCAAAACATCTTAATTGCCCCCTGGTGGCTGGCTGCAGTATAGGTCATAAAGCCTTACCACTCCGTGGCAGCAGATGGGATCTGGGCCAGAATAAAAACTCAAAGAACACGGCACATAAATTTTTCTCAAAGATGGTTTCTGTCATTTATATAATAATATACAGACGTCTTAGTCTGACCCACAGTTGATATAAAAATATTGATTACACAGCTTTAACAATCCAATTTCTTTCCTGTACATGATCCAAACAAACTGCTGTTATTGCTGTGATAAAGATGAAATACACTCATTCCTCTGTGCCAGATGTTTCACCACAAATGAGCAAGAATATAAAATCTTTCAAAACTATGTTCATTATTTCACTGTATCATTTGCCAAAATATCACCAAAACTGAGATTTATCTCAATAAAAAAACATTTAAAAAATGTTTTGCTTCCCAGCAAAAACCATAAATTCCTAAAACTGGTGGTTTATCTCAACGGTGGCATGATTCACACTTCACCCAGCCCCCTTCCCAAATTCTCAGCTCCGACTACAGTCCTGGATCCACAGCTGCTGTCGGCCTGAAGCAGCCAACAGGAAGCAGAGCATTAATTTGTGTCTGACCCTGAAGGAAACCTGAGAGAGATGCCATTATCTGATGTATGGCACTACACCACACCAATCAGTGGCAAATAGGCCCTGGAGATCCAAAATACACCATCAGAACACAGATACAATCCGGTTTGAATTATCGTTTCTGTCTGCACTTTGATGTCTGAAATTCGGCAGCCAATAAGGAAAGACCAAAGGGAAGAATAATTAAGATAAAAATGACAGCCAGAACACACACACAAGTCATGTCCAATTAATTTATGTAGCTGTTAATTATAGTTACTGTCTCAAACGGCTACACATTTTATACAGTAATTGAGGAGTGGAAACAAATAAACTGCTGTGTTACAAGATGCTGTAACTTGGAACAAATCATTCACATGGGCAGGAAGTCTTGCAGTAATATATGAAGTGCTAGGAGGTGTTCTGCTGGAAAGTGTGTGGTCCACCCCTGAGACTCAGCCATAAATCTCTATCCCATAATTGAGAATAGAGTGCACCTTGCTCGACTTTTTCCCCTGAGCTGCTTCAACGAGAGCTGGAACACGAAGAAGACGAGGAGAGGAGCCAAATACCGGCTGTTGTTTGGCCTCTCTGCTGCTCTAACACGCGTATTCTGACTGTCTGGTTAGAGTCGGCTCAATAATAATGGTCCAGATAATACAATCCCCAATTCCAAAAAAAGTTGGGACGCTGTGTAAAATATGAATCAAAACAGAATGTAATGTTTGCAAAAACCTTTTAAACTATATTCAATTGAATACAGTACAAAGACCACTGTGATACATCACATTTTCTTTTAAAAATGCTCAGAAAGCATTTAGGAACTAAGGACACTAATAATTTAAGTTTCTCATTCTTGCTTCAAGTGCTCCACATTGCTCTGAGGTCTCTGTTGTTGTATTTTGTGCTTCATAACGTGCCACATGTTTTCAATGGGAGACAGGTCTGGACTGCAGGAGCCACTTTAGTACCTGAACTCTTTCACCACGAAACCACACTGTACTAACACGTGCAGAATATGGCTTGGCATTATTGTGCTGAAATAAGCGGGGATGTCTCTGAAACAGACGCCGTCTGGATGGCAGCATATGTTGCTCCAAAACCTGTATGTACCTTTCAGCATTAATGCTTTCACAGATGTGACAGTTAAGGCTGATTAAGGCATGGCATAGGGTACACGGCTATATTGTAAGTGCAGCATCAGTCCGGCGTTGGTTCAGCGCAAAGGTATAAATCAGCCTTTAGCTATGGAAACTATCACACATGCTGGCTTTTGAAGTTAATGCTGGTAACAGTCAGGATGGTTTTTCTTCTCTTGATCCCTTTGAACATTAAATATCCTGTCTTTGTACTGTATTCAGCTCAATATATGTGGAAAAGGATTTGCAAATCATTGCATTCTGTTTTTTATTTACATTTTACACGGCATTCTAATTTTTTTGGAATTGGGGTTGCTAGTTATTTCATCAAACTGAATTGTTTGTCATCTAATTTGCATGTAGTAATCCCACAACAGGGTATTCTTTTTCAATTTCTTTAATTGCCAGCGAGGGAAAAACTGCTCTGCACCCCTCCGATGAGGAGGAGCAGTAAGTGGTGTGCAGGAGAGAAATAAGCTTCTAATGTGTTTCTTCCTTGCCTCCAATTGCTGCTGGCAAGGTTCAAAATTAAGCATTTTTCTCTCCGGAGACCAAAGAAACAGCTTAATCGATAAAGATCAATAAAGAGCGTGGCCCTTTTCCTTTAGTTACTCACATGTGGGTGATTTTCCTCAGGCTGTAGAACGAGTGCCTCTCCAGCCTCTGCAGCGTCACGTCCACCGATATATATCTACAAGAAATTCATAAAGCTTATACCAAATCAAATGTTGAAATCATCTTGGTATTATGAAAACAACGTTTTTTAACCGCCTCACTTAGAAAGAAGGCACTGTGCCAGCATGCACGTGAAATATAAGACCTGTTTTCACAAATGTGTTTGAGTGTGTGGCTCTAAAAATGACCCTAAAGCCTGCAACTCTTTCCTGAATTTATCAGCCCACCTTGTCTAAATCCTCCAAAGTCATGGGTAATTTTACAGGTATGCACCTCACATATACATTACCCAGTCATCAGTCACTCTGCGCCCGTTTGTTATTACTTGGTAACAAGTATGCTCTTTAAATAAACCATGAACTTAGTACCTGAGCTTACCTTATAAATGGTTTACTTACAAGAAAAAAGCACATAACATATGTTCTGTTTACTTACGGGGCACTTCATAAAACCCAGTGATCACAAACTAAAAAAAGAGCTTGTATTTGAGAATCTGACTAACACGTGGTTGGTTTTCTCTTATTTTATCTGGACAAACAAAAATTAATCAATGGAAACACTGGCTGTAAGCACTTGTGGCTGTTTGAGGCGTACAGAAAACCACGTCCGTCTCCCTTCATGCATGACTTGGACGCAGACGTCGGACTCAGCGGCTGGGGATCATGGCTCAAGTGTATATTTTACCTCTACACAGAAACTTCACCTCTACTGGGAGGCTAAAATCACCACACACCCAAAAAGCTCTGCCGGAATACCTCGCCAATGTCCAAGCCCCGCTGCGGCTGAAGGACCAACATTCCTACTGAAGGAACGCAATAGCGCTTCCAGCTGTGATTAGGAGCCAGCGGTGATACTAAACAGAGAGCATATCATCTGCTTGGGTGGGAGACAAAAAGGAAAGGGGTGGGCAGTTCGGAACTGGGATAGGTTCCCACTTCTCGAGCAAAGCAGTTGAAAGACAACAGGTGGATGAGAGCAACTGTGAAGGGTTTGTGTTTGAAAAGCAGCTAATGAAAAGTGTAGGAGCCTTGAATGGAATAATCCCACTGAATAAATTCCTACTCACATCCTTGAGATGTTGACCATGCTGGAAAAGGCATCTGCTGGCACGGTTGATAGGCGGGTCTCAAAAAACCATCTGGTTTAAAAAAAAAAAAAAGAGTAAAGACAGACATTTTAGTTGTCACAAACACATTTTACTCTCAATATCTCCTATGACTCAGTCACTAGCAAGGTGTTCTTTAACATTTTTTAAGACGAAATGAAAAATGCCTTTTTGAGCCTTTTAGATCACATACCCAATCATATTGTGCATCTTTCTGACAATATATGCCAAGAGAGACCCATTTGTATTCTCACATTAAAATCTAATCATGTTTTCTTCCCATAAAAGAAAGTATAATGTGTGCTTACGTACACTAAAAGTCATTTGCCTAATTAGCAACAGTACACCGAGCTATGATACTTTCAACATTATGTCCCGCCTGCTTACTCGTTTCACTCAGCAATATGGAAACATACAAATATTATTAAGTAAATATTATTTGTTTGCTGTCAGTTATACGAGTCGACCAAAACCACTTTCACATCTGTATGGTAAATATGTAGTTAACTAGCAGCCAGTTAGTTTGGTGTAGCATAGGAACTGGAAACAGCTCGTCTGTTCAAAGGTAACACCACCTCAATAAGTAGCACTTTAAATATTTTATAATTGTATCTGTTAAAAAAAAGCCAAGTGTGACATATTGTTTGGTTTTATGGAGGGTAGATTGCCAGACTGTTTCCTAGGCTAGAGCACTAGCTAGAAGTGTGGCTGCCTGGCAATTGCTCTTAGCCAGGAAACAGTCCTGTAATGTTTTTAAAAAAATGACAAATTGCTGTTTTCCACACTTTGGTTTTATACAGACTACGCAAAAGAGCTATAATGTGTTAGTTGGTGATTTGGAGGTGCTAGTAGGTGGATTTTCTTACCTTTGGGCAAAGCCTGGCTAGCTTTTCCAAGCTGTTTCAGGTCTTTAAATGCTATGCTAACAATCTCCTGGCTGCAGTACAGCAAAAAAATCTTGTCATTCATTGGGTGTTCTTTGACATTTTATAGGAATTGCTAAATATTTAGATAAATAAATAAGCCTATTTGCTTTCCGTTGAGAATTAGATGAGAGGACCAACTATTCTCATACGTAACTGGAGCCAGCAGCCAGTTAGCTTAGCTTAGCATAAAGACTGTAAACAGCTAGTGTGTCCAAAGGTAGCAACATCTGACTACCATCAACTCAATAATTAGCACTTCAAATCTTTTATTGTTTAATCTGTTAGCTAAGCTAAAGGTGATATATTTTGGTTTTATGGAGGGTAATGCACCAGACATTTGTTTGGCAATAACAGTCTAACCTACTAAAGGAGTCTTTAATCTTTAGTCTTTAATTGATTAACCAATTATTAATCTACTATTAAATTAATCACCAACTATTAATTAATTGTTTTAAATTTTTTATTTAAAAAATAAATTCTCTGACTTCAGCTACTCAAACGTTAATATTTTCTGGTTTCTTTACTCCTCTATGACAGCAAACTGAATATCTTTGTGTTGTGGACAAAACAAGATATTTGAGGACATACCCTTTGGCTTTGGCAAACAGTAATCAATTAATCAACAAAATGTTATTGTTTTTACATTTAAGTGTTTGTACAAACTAAACAAATGAACTATTATGTGTTAAATTGTGATTTACAGGTGCTGGACAGTAGATTTTGTTACCTTTGGATGGAGCCAGGCTAGCTTTTCCTCCTGTTTCAAGTCTTTATCCTAACCCACCTGTTTTCTGGCCTCATTTTAGTCCCATATTTAATGTACAGAGTATCACTTTTCTCATCTAACTCTCAGCAAGATGTCTCAAGTGTCAAACAATCTCTTGAATGGACTATGCTGAAATCTTGCACCTGGAAATGTTCTGATAATGAAAATGCTCAAGGTCCTCTTTGTAATGAAAGTGACTCTGCAAACAAAAAGTAAATTTCACATATAGATTTTTTTGTCTTTATAGCTGTCCAATAGGCCTAAGACAAGAAGAGAGAAGCGGTTAGTGTGCAGGTAAGGAAGGTGGAAAGGAAACACAGATATAAAGGCCAAACACTGATAAAGTTTAGAATCAGATGAAAGGTTCCTTTGAAGCAAATGGTGAAATAGACCCCCCCCTTTTCTGGGAACATGGGAAAAAAAACAAAGACTTGGATCTGACTGGACCTGAGATGGCAGCCAAATCAAACAATGTCTGTGTCTGTTTAGGACAATGTTTCAGAAAGTAAGGTCACACAGACTAAAACGACCTGCACATTGTTCAGGATAAATTAGCACCCAGTGTTATAGTTAGACTATCAAGGGTTAAGTTATGAAAAAGAAACTATTTAGACTTGGATCTCTACGTTGACCGTTTTAGCTCGCTGCCAGTTTTTGAGTGGAAGGAAGTGGAAGTGTTCCGGATTAAAATTAAAATTATTTCAAAGAATAAAGTTGTTTTAAATTTTGAGAAAGTTGTTTTGCTTTGTTGCTGGAAGTTAGATGAGAAGATCTATATTCTCTCTCTGTAAGGCTCTAAAGCTCACTAATTAACATGCAAAAACTTAAGTGTTGTAACCACACTTGCGTAATTTTACAAAAGTTAACATGCCACACTATTTCTGGGTGGGAGCCGTAAATTCTTTGAATTTTGGCGAGCATTCTCCACAATAACAAACTGATGTTTTCACACTTTGGTTTATATTTATACATACCTAATAAGACATAATTTGTTAAATGCACAATATGTAAGTTATTCTGTTCTGGGTCTCTCTCACATTAAAACAACAACAAAAGAGTACTTTGATGACATCTTTCAGTAGCGTGGGATCATGGGAGTTGTGTTCTTCATTGTTAAGTAACTACAAATGAAAATCTATCTGACATAACTAGGGCAGAAATCATGTTCATAGATGAAGTAACGTATTCAAGCTTCATTCACGGTATTTTTAGTCATCTTTGTGGACTCTGGTGTATCCAACAAATCCCATGATTTCACAGAAGTTACAGCAACTACTAGCAAGAAACATACTGTTACCTTGAATAAATAATGCTTTTCTCTGGGTTTGACCACTGTTGGAAACATTTGGGCTAACATTTGGCTAACATTTTTAGACATTTTAATGTAGAAATGTTACACATTAAGGGGTCATAGTTGGGATTTTTACCTCTGATCTACTTCGCTAGTGAAAATGTGTTATTTCTTTCCTGTGGTCTTGCTGCAGATTTTGTTATGGATTAGGGAATCACAACAAAATAATAAAGGAAAGAGATTAAGATGGTAGCCACATGTGTTGATGTCTTGTTGTCCTCCATGGCCACCCTGCAGGAGGATGCACATTCAGAGTTTGTTCCACTGCATCCTGTCTCAGCTGGAAACAGTGTATGCATCCATTTGTAAACAGGTATAAAGCGTGACTCAGCCAAAGCCACCATCTTCACGCACCTTTGCTTCATCAGGGGAACAATAGGCTAATTCAGAGGCTGAGATCTGGCCCGTGAAGTCTGAATCACGCTCACATGGGGGGATGGGGAAGGTGGTTTGTGAGTCAGTAGACATGGGAGCACAGCACCCTGCACACGCTTTGACAAACTCAAACAAACAGAGGGACACAGAGCAGACTCTGACACCAAACACCCCTGTCAGAACGGCTGTGTTTTGCCGCTGCCACCGCTGCACTCAAACCTAAATAACCAGCATGCTTTTTTCCTCAGAAGTGCAGGGAGAGCACCAATGAGCCCATCTCAGAGGCTTGAGGAGAAAAGTACTCCCCCAATTTGTCTTTTTGGATCGAAACCCGAGAAAACAAACAGGTTGGGAATTGAGTTTGAAGTGGGCAGAAGCCACATAATTCATAATATTGCCAGCACTGGATTGTCAGTGTAGCTGTGTTTACTGTGGCTCTGTCACATTTTGGTGTGTAATGGTCTGCGGTGACTGGTAGAGAGGGTCACTTACATATTCTGCTGCAGATTTCATCCTCCACTTTCTCCACTGTGATTCACTGTAAACTGCTATGTAGAAATGCTGTCTCGATAAAAAAAACCCTTAATATTCTCTCAGTCAGAATACTTATGTACTGAAGAGTTACAATTTTCCTTCATTTTTTTCTGTTCTGACCTCATGTCCATGAGTGTAGGAACATTATAAAACAAACCATTTGTTTTAACTTAAAAAAGGTAGGGTCCAGGCTAAAATTCTAAGTTGTCTGAATTTGGAAAGACAAGTTGGGGTAATTGATTCAGTTGATAAAAACTTGAGAAAAACATCAAGTTATCATCATATATGTTTTCTTCAAACTGTGAAAAAGAAGGGTCTCAGGAGAGTTTGAACTCTCAAACAACGCATGCTGCTAAGATGCTGATATTTGTTTAGAAACTTAATTTAATGAGCTGGTTGAACTCTGTGCAGTACATTTATTCAACTCATCATTTCAAGTCAGACGACCCCAAGTTAAAAAAAACTCATGCTTACAAGTTCTGGAAAATTTAAGTTAAACTAACTTTTAAATTCCTAAATGATTTTTTTACAGTGAAGGAGAAAAATACTCGGTTAGAACAGGTGCTGGGGAACAATGATTATCTTTTAAATGATTTTGACTCCAGGCTTTTATAAAAGATTAGGTTCCTATTTGTTGTTTCTCATAAATATATGAGGCAATTATTGCAGAATGTGGAGTAACAGTAACAATTTCCATTACATGATCCATTGGTACAAATTAATAGCTGGGAAACAGTCAGTATTTCCAGTAATCTCAGCTACGGCTCACGATGTTCAACGTCCCACTTCTTATTTTACAATTAATCCCAGTGCTCATCTGTTACCATTCAGGGAACAGCATTAGGATTTCACTCATCAGTCAGTTTTATTAGATGAGAGGTCGAGGGACAACAAATATCACGAGTTATCACATGTTTAAACTCCAATCCAAAAATTCTGAGGTTTTTGAAAGACTGGAGCTGCTGTGTTTTTCCCCCCTTTTCCCTTGAAGTCTTTTTTCCCTCTTAATTATTCTCAAATGGAACTCTCTGGGTGTTTGAGAAATGTGCTGTAAAAGGTAAATATTGTATTTGAATGCATCGTCCAGACACAGTCGGGAGTCACGCTACGCAGGCTTTTAAGCGTGTCTGTGCTTTCCTTTCCACCTCTCTGACTCCCAGTGACACATGGAGTAACCTCCACAAGTACGCACACACACACGAAGGACTCCAAACTCTAAGTAGCCACATATGCACACTCACACACACAAGCGTCTGCTTTGCATTCACATTTTGTTTTGTGAATAGAATTTTTACACATTTTCCTCCACAAAAGATTTTTTAACCAAACTCTTATGTTAGTTACTCTCAGGTCAGAAAGATACAACGCTTTTTCCCATGATGGGGCAATTTCAAAAGCATTGTATTAATAAAGAAGGGTTTTGAAAGCTGCTTGAGAGCAGAAACCTCCAGCGATGTTGAAAAAGTCTTTAAACCGAATCGTTTTGGGAAATGCACTCAGTTGCTTTCTGGCAGAGAGTTAGGTGAGAAGATTGTTATCACACATATCTGAACTACGCTAAATACAAGAGGCAAAAAATGAAGCCAATACAGCAGTTCATCAAATGGCCACTTGAGGCTGGCTCCAAAAGCAAGTTAATTCCCACAGATCTCAATATTAAAATGCCTGACTTTACTTAAGAAATACACATTTACAGCATGGTAAATAAAATAAAATAAAATAAAATAAAATAAAATAAAATAACTGTTTCAGGTCTCTATACCTAATTTCCCTCAGTTGCACCCATGCTCTTCCTCTCAGCCCGTTTTTGGAATAGCGTAGTTAGCGTAGTTAGCGTAGTCAGGCACTGCCAGAATGGCAACAACCCAAACAACCACACTGAGAGCTTCACGATGGCTTTTCAGAAACCTATGAGTGACATTGCAGAGCCTGCATCCATGTTTTATACAGTCTATTGCTAAATATAATTAATGCTAACAGCCAGCTCTGTTAAGCTTAGCTTAGCATAGAGTCTGCAAACAGAGAGAAACAGCTACCTGGTTCTGTCCAAGACTAAGAAATTTTGCTTAACAGCACCTTTAACACTCACTAATGATGTCTTATTTGTTTCTCCCGTAGAAAAACCAAAGTGTAAAACAACAATTTGTCATTATACTGGTGGTTATGTGCTGTGTCCCTGTGCTTCCAGTCTGTGTGCTAAGCTAAGCTAACCCACTGCTAGCTGTAGCTTCATCTTTAAAGTCCCGATGAAACTGTATTTTTGAGTGAAACAAAATGGGTAGGTGGGACATAACTTGGGAGGAACTTGATTTGAACACTGAAAAGCATGTCATAACCAGACATACCAGACATACCGTGCTGTTGCTAGCTAGCTAACTAATGAATCTTAGCTTTTTTATATAGATGAAAGTTGAATATTGATTGACAGGTGGATGTCATGATACTATTGATTGGAAACTTGTTGGTTCAAGCCTTGTTGGTATTTACAGGAAGAAAGCATGACTGTATTTTGTATTTTCATGTATTGGTAATTAGATTAACATTATGAGCAGGAATGTGATTTTATCTTTATCTATCAAACAGATGAGACTGGTATTAGTCTCCTGACTAAGAAAGCAGATAGTGTTTCCCAAAATGCTGAATTTTGGTTCAAGTATTTATCTATTTTAGGTTGCTTGGATAAATCCTAAGCCATCATAAAAAATTTTATTGAGATCTCAATCTCGTTCACTGACAAACTAACAGTCCAAAACTTAAGCTCGTGGCAGAGGTAACAAACAAGACAAAAGGTCAGTAGCACAGAGGGACTGCCAGTCAGTCAGGCTGGACTCATTAGGACTGGACCACACTGGCCTGACCTCACGAGGACAGCAGGGTCATTCATTCCTCAGTGTGTATACAACAAAATCAAACTTCCTCACGCCTCATCTGCTGGAACATCCCGCTTAATACACAGTCTATTTTGGGCTTATTTGGCAGATATTTTTATCAGGAGGGGTGACAATCCTGCGCTTGGTGGCATGCTTTCATGTCTCTCTATCCTCCTGGAGGGCTTTGGGTAAACTTTGGGCAGGAATGTGAGGAAATTGTAGGGGACATCAAGGAACGTGGACACGTGAATTGGGGCAGTGATCGGGAGATAATTTTATGTGATGGGTGCTGTTGGAGGCGATGCAAAATGGTGGTTGGCATGGAGGGATGTTCCAATAAACTGTAAGAAAGGAATGAGGATTATCACAACAGAGCAGAACCTCCTCCTTAGCCTAAATTATCATTAGTGAGCTCTACATCAGTGCTTTAGAGAAATTTTGTGTAAAAATTAACATCAGTTATTATCCACATGATATCTGTGGAATCTCACCTGTGCTTGCTTCATTAGAAATATAAATTCTTGGGGTAATTTGCTAGCTTTTTTTTTTCTGTCCTTCCTAAACGTTGTGTCCCAGCTGATACCAGTATGATGTATGATGTATGAGCCAATAACAGTATGTTTCCAAAAAATATATAGGTCTATATAATTATCATTTTTTAACAGCTGTATACTACTAATCCTGTATGGATGTAATATGATAGCTATCATTGTTGTATGGCCTAGTTCAGATAAATGAAAAAGGTGTACAGGATGCTGCTGAAAAGTAGCAGAGTCCCATTTCAGGGCAAAAAAATTATGGAATATCAGATCAGTGCATAGACCTATGTGCTCGCCGATACACAATTCAGCATTGAGTTGACACTGGTACTGAACAACCATAGAGCATCCAACAAGTTTATTCATCTTAATAGGAGGATTGATGCTGCATCTAAAATCCCATACTAACATGCTATTTAGTATGCTAAAACAGTATGTATGAATTTTAGTATGTTCAAAGCCTTAGTATGAAACCAACAGTATATGAGATGGATATTATTTCCAGGGAAACATTACAGTATACATGCAGTGAGCATTATGCTGGCATAATATCCCACAATGCAATGCAGTAGTGATGAGAACAACAACATAACAGACAAAGGTGGATAGAGATCAGTGCCCTGGCATAACATCAAAATGGCTTCAGTTTAAATCTACTAGGCTACTTTTTGTGGCAACTATGGTTAGGCTGGGTTCCACCCAGCAAAGAGGCTCACTGAGCAGTGCGTCAGAAAAGATACACACTTCTGTTTCTTTACACGAAAGTATGCTGAACGCTAGAAATTTGGAGTATGCAGTGCATAGTATGTGATTTCAGACGCAGTGTAAGAGCCAACAGTCATGCTAGTGTTTCCTTAAGGCTATATTTAACAGCAGTTAAAAGCATGCTAAAAAATATAATACAGATTTTCAGCAGGTATAATGTTTACAATGTTCACCATCTTACTTAAGCGTGTTAGCATGCTAACTTTTGCTAAACACAAAATAGAGCTGAGGCCAATAGGACTGTCATTAGTTATCTTGTCATGGTGCTAGGTGAAAGATTATAACAATTCCTCCTGAGGACAACAGGAATATCTGGATCATCACCAACATCAATAGGATTTGTCCTCTGGGGATCATGGACATCTATACCAAATTTCATGACAATCCATCAAATAGATAATAAAGTCAACCTATGTTCTAATTATTATTTTTTTTTGCACGATGTCCAACCAAAGTTAATGGATAGTCTATGACACAATTTAATTTAATTTTGTTAATTTCTCCCCAATGCCAGATCTGACTCCTGCTTGAACATGAGCGGTTTAGAAGCGGTTATTCTGGTTGTATTCATGGTAAAAGTGCAGCTAAACTTGGTCAGATTGAAGAACAAATACAATTGCGCTTAAACCGTAAGAGTTAAAAATTGGTGGGGCAGCACAAGGTGGACAGATTCTGTCCACTGTCCACCTCATGGTGGCATAAGAACAGAAGGAATGGTAACAACAAAATCAGTGGGCTTTATTCTTTGGGGCCATGAATGTCGGTACCAAATTTTATGACAATTCACCCAACATTTATTTAGACATTTCAGTGTGGACCACAGCAGTGGACTGAGCAACCAGCAGACACACCAGCATTGCCATCCCTAGAGTTGTGCCGTAAGCACGGCTATAAATGTCATCAGTAGAAATTTGATGGATCAATTTGTGGATATATGAACAGGTTCCTGACCTCAATTCTTTTGGAAGAGGTGAAGCATTGTTTCTTATTTGTTCAATAACATCTTTAGAAAACAGTGCATTACTTGTAGTAATGTCCCACAAGTCTCAGCCATCCCTCAACACAACTGCCAACACTGAGCACTTCCTCTGTGACAAAACTGCAAAATGAATATTCATGGTGAATATTTCAAATGCTGATATAGTTAGAGGTGGGAAGTAACTAAAACAAATTATTTGTTACTAAGTTGATTATTCAGGTATCTGTACTTTACTTTAGTATTTTGTGTTCTGACAACTTTTTACTTTTACTCCCTACATTTTAACACAAATATCTGCACTTTCTACTCCTTACATTTTCAAAGCACCTTTGTTACTTTACTTTTTATGCAAGATGAAAACGGCATAAAAGGACTAAACAAGATGAAAATGATGTAAAAAGACATAACAAGACAAAAACATTGCAAAAGACGTAACAAGACAAAAATGACATAAAATGAAAGTAACGTCAATGACGTAACAGGGTGAAAACATCTTAAAGGGTGTAATTAGACATAACAAGCTGAAAAAGAAATAAGGTGAAAATGACGTAACAATACATAACAAGATGAAAACAACGTAAAAAAAAGGTAACAAGGCAAAAACAGTATAAAAGATATGACAAGATGAAAACAATGCATGATGAAAATGACGTAAAAGACATAAGACAAAAACAGCATGACAAGACAAAAACACTGTAACAAGATAAAAGACGTAACAGGACGTAACAGATCGAGAGAAGACTCGACCGCAGAGAAAAGGTGAGGCTCAGTTAGCTGTGCACAGAAACAGCTTTTTACTTTTATACTTCAAGCACATTTCAGAGCCTGTACTTTTCTCACTTTTGCTTTAGTAAAGATGTCGAATCAATACTTCTAGAGTCTTTTCTAGTATATTAAGTATATGTCCTTCTACTTGAGTACAGAATGTGTGCACTTTTGCCACCTCTGGGTATAGAAAAACAGAGTTTTATATTTCAGGAAGTACAATAACATAACCAGAGGTTCAGTTACAATTTAACAGTACTGCCTGATTTGTCACTGTAGAATGCTGATTTAAATGGAAACACCCGTTCTAACTCTTCCACTTCTATGTTTCCACACATGCCACGGAGTCCCTCTGAAGGGCATGTGTTTCCATCACTCAAGGCCACAGCAAACTGGTCGCTCTCTATTGCATAATTTTCACCCTGCACTTAAGCAATTTATGTGTAAAAGCCCCGCTACATTTTTGAGACGTGACCCTGACATATTACATCATGCCGGCTCCCAGGATTCTTCACAGACTCTTTGGGCTCTCAGATAACAAGACGCCAGATTACACACAGATCAGCTGTTGGTTGGGTCAATTTTGAACAATTGGTTTCATTTCCCACTGCTAACAGAGTCATAAAAAAGCATTGTCTCCACTCTAGTGGTATTGACAAGGTTTTTCTTTCATTTTCTCATTCTATAGTACATAGGTGAAAGATGCTGTAAAGCCTTGGATACAATGTGCTGCTTTTCTCCCCTTTACAAAAAAAAAAAAAAACACATCACTGTAAACTGAATATCTTTGGATTTTGGGGGGGACAAAACAAATAATTTGAAAACATTACCTTGGGTTCTTGAAAACTGTGATGGGGTTAGGGTTTTATAAGGCAGGCAATTATTAAAAAAAGAAATCAGCAGAAAATCAACAGTGAAAAGAATTATTTGCTGCAGCACAATAGCTGGCAGGAATATTATTGTACTGTTATTTTATTTCTGTTAATGGGGTGACTGTTCTTGGAAAGGGAAGTAGGCATACCGATTCCACTTCACTGCATAAATGGTGTATCCCGTAGTCTGATAGCTGGTGGGCCAAATATAATGAGCCCATCATCTGAATAATGTGTCTCTGTGTTAGCTTGGTTGTTAGTTATTAGATCAGAACCATAATAATCCATGAACAACAAAATGGTATGTCTGTTTGCAAACATCAAAACTGAAGCTGTTTGTGGTTCTCCTAAAAATGTCCTAAATGTCAGGCCAAGTGAGACAGCCTACACTGTCAACAATTTAAAGAATTTGTTTTAAATTTAAAAAGTTGCCTTAAAATTTTAACTTTACTTTAATACTTTAATTTGAAAAGACAAGGTGAGGTAACTTTGTAATTATTCAAATTTATAAAAAAGTTGTAGTAATTACTTCAGTTGTACTTGGAAACAATCTTAAAGTGTATTTGAGACACGCAGCAAGGTTTCATCATATATAACTGTAAAAAAAGAAGGGTCTCAACACTCAAGAGAGTTTTGACTCTCAAAAAATGCATGCTGGGAAGTCGAGTAATATGCTGATCATTTGTCTTTAGACGCTTAATTTAATGAGTTGACTGAACGCTGTACAGTACATTCATTCAACTCATCATTTCAATTCAAAAGACTAGGAGTTTCTGAGCTCTGAAATGTTCTGAAAATAAACAGAAATTTTAAGTTTACATGACTTAAATTAATAAAACTTGCAACAAC
This sequence comes from Lutjanus erythropterus, assembly GCF_056507025.1. NCBI lineage: Eukaryota > Metazoa > Chordata > Actinopteri > Lutjaniformes > Lutjanidae > Lutjanus > Lutjanus erythropterus. The sequence continues at coordinate 11,305,088 of NC_139331.1, forward strand.
ATTTTTCTCCATTTTGTGTAATTTTATGGTACAAACAACAAATCACTTGATCGAGAAAATGACTGACAGATTAATCGATAATGAAAATAAGCATTAATTGTAAGCTTAGTCTGCGACATGGGCTCTTGCATGTTTAAATATCCTGTAGCCTAATTTTTAAAATCCTCATTTGTGTTCTGTTTCTTCCTTTTGCCTCATTGTCACTGTCTTTCCCTCCATATGTCCTCATATCTTGAACACAGTAAATCTACATTTTAAAGATTTATAGGCAATTAATAATGATGTTGATATTAGGTACTATGTTGTATTTGTAATTATAATAAAAAGGTGACTGAAAAACACAAATCACCTCTAAACCTGAACTAAATAATGAGAAAATGAGCTATATATATTTGAGAAAGTTTTTTTCACCTGATGAACTACATTAAGTGCTTCAGAGCGTAGTATTATTATAATGGTGAATTAATAGTTCAGGTTTTAGTAAAATATGGTGCAAATTAAAGAACAATTACAGACATTAAAACAGATTTTTCCAATTATAAACTATTTCAAGGCCTGAAGTTTGGGGTTCTTTTAATAGATTTTAAGATTCACTTAATTTCACATCAAATCAAGAATACAAGTCACACTGACAGCTGGAACAGAGCTTGTTGGTAACACTATCACAGACGAAGATAATACCTTCAAATGGAATAACTACTTAACATCACAGACAGCCTCAGAGTCCCTGTGGGAACACTTTGAAGGAATATTCATGATATTATAATGATTTTTCCTCGGGGTTAAGAGCACTTTACATTCGAAATGCATGAAAAGAAAAAAAACACACACGGCAGAATCGCTTTTACAGATGCGTTTTGTACGCCTACTTACAGTGTCTCTGTGCTGGCTGGGAACCTGGGGAGAATATCAATGTCAAAACAGGCGGTGTGAGTCTTCGACTCGGAGCACTCGCAGAGAGCAGGGCAGGAGTCAGCTGCTGCCTCCGACTCGCTGCTGCTGCTGCTGCTGCTGCTGCTGCTCATAGGGAGGCTGACGAGCGTAAACAGCGCACATGTTATCACCTGCATAGCTGGAGAGTCACTGTCGGTGCAAAAAAAAAAAAAAAAAAAAAAATCCTCAGACTGACTTCTGTTTCTGCCCTTGGCGTCCACAACTACAAACAAGTCTGACTTAAGTACGGTGGTCTCGTCTAAGATGTTAGTTGTTGGTGTGTGTAGTCCTCAGGTGGAGCTGCGCTGGAGCGCTGTGCTCAGTCTCTCTGTGCTGCAGGGCCCCTGGACTCTCTGTGAGGCTGTGAAGGTGGGGATGCTGTAGGACGGACAGCTGCGGCTCTGTCTGTGGTGGGTTTGGAGGAGGTGGTCTTCAAGTTGAGGGGAGGGTGGACTCTTGTGGCACTCTTGTGTTAGACTTGAGAATAGTTTTTCTTCTTCCTTCACGACCCTTGTATTTGATTGTATCCAGTTCCATTCAGTAAATTAGTTGATGTAAACTGCCTATTCCAGTATATTTCTAGCAATCTAATTTATGCCCAATGAATTATTGATTTGCACTGTTAAAAAAAAGACACAACTGGCCATTTTAACTTAAAGCTGCAACAAATAGTTTTTAATTCATTATTAAATAGACTCAGTTTAATGGTGATGCTTTTATTTGACCTACATAAGCAAAGAAGACCATGCCTATCATCACGCCTTTCTCCTCAAATCAGATTAAATAAAGTTGTGTTCAAGGCAAAAGTTTCAGCAAGTAGCATGTCATCCAGTTAAAATTAAGTAGAAATATGTTGCTTAAAGGTTTTATTTGTGCAGTGATCATCATGCTTGATTAACACCAAAATCAATGAAATAGAAACTTGTAGCTTTTAAAAAAAAGTGTCAGGGCTGCCTTGAAATTTTAAGTTGACTGAATTTGAAAGGTCAAATTGAGATAATTTTGTAATGGTTCAAAGTAAATATGCTTTTTTCTGTAGTCAAATAAATTTTATATTGATTACATTGTACTTAAAAAACATGTTCAATAAGCTTAAGATATTAAGTCGAATCAACAAATCATTAGACACTGACAAACAAATTTGATTTCATTTTACATTTTTTTGAAAAGTCACTTCTTTATTTCACTCAAAAAAACTTACAGCTGTGGCTGCTTCTGTTGGAGTTACTTCATTCTCCCATTGGTACAAAGACAACATGTGAAACTGCTCCCAGAGAACTTATTCAATTTCAAGTATGAGGGGGTAGGGACTCAATTCACTATTAACCTTAATCACGGTTCACAGTTTTTTCAGAATTGTGAAAACTATCATAACATAACTTGAAAAGGTTATAACTTGGTTAAAACTTGAAAGGTCTGGGCTGCCTAAAAAGTTTAAGTTGAATGACGCAAGTACACTTTTTCTACAGTCAAATAAACTTGATATTAATTCACATGAATTTGAGGAAAACATTTTAATATGTATGAGAGACACAGTACAGTGTGGTATTCTATTATTCTAACCAGGTGGAATTCACAATAAATATCTGAGCCAATAAATTATCTGCTGATAATGGGAAATATATATTATTATTCTTATAATGAATTAAACTTGATAAATACTGATTGTAATAATATCCGAGTTTACCAATTTTGTCAAAGCATTTACTTTTAATTCTTAGGGCAAACAATGCTCCATAAAAGCCAAAGTATATTTGTGAAGTTTTTGTATGTACTTTAGAGTCAGACTCTTTGCATAAAGTCAGTAGGATTTGTCCGAGCTGTTCCTAAATGCATGAAAACATCAAACATCAGGGTTTTGGGTTGGTGAAACCCCCTGAGCACAGGAAAACGATGAGAAAAGATAAGGAAATACAGGCAGGGCCTCTGCAGATACAGCCACCACCACCACAATTTTCTGTTGGGTCATACATGATGATTGAAAGGGATTAAATCAGAGGAAATGTTGCAGGTTATATCTTTAATACAACTGTCCATTTCAATATGTCTGTAGACCCTTTTCACAGCAGCCATATTAATATGAAATAGTGAGGTAAACACAGGTATTACCAGTGATACCAATTAAGGTCCCGTTCCATTTAGTGTAGCAGGGCCTTTCCCCTGAGCCAACATGCACAATAGCGGCACCCTGAATATAAGGAACCCTGATTATAGCATCATTAGTAATACTTGTGTTTACACTACTTTTAACCTGCATGTCAAATGCTGTCGTGGAAAGGGTATATATATATATATATATATATATATATATATATATATATATATATATATATATATATATATATATATATATATACAATGACCAAGTTTTATTTTCTCTTCCAGTATTCCTTTTATCAACATTTTTTCTCTTCTTGTTGAACAATTATTTTAATTTCTTTTCTTTTCTGTTTTAACTGAAGCGCGGCAGCACTGGCGCAAACGCATAACTTTGGACAATGTAGTTCACAAATAACAAATTCTCACACTCCTCCATCCTGGTCAGCCTACAGTTCCCGGCGTTCTTTGCGGCCGCTGTGGTCGGTTGTTTTCCTACTCAGACGCGGCTAGTTCAAGTTGCCATAGCACGGTGAAGCTGAGTGTTGTTCTTCTGTCAGCTAACACTCGCAGAGCGAAAAACCAACGACTTGTTTTTAACGTATTTATTGCTGAACATATTTCCTTTGTTCCTGTTGGACATTCGGAGTGTTTTGCAGCTTTTGCAGTATTGTCACCAGGCTAAATGACTTGGCTAACGTTGGGTTAGCTAGCTAACGTTCACAGTAGTTGCCACTTGTTGCTAGCCTGAGGAGCATCACCCACAACAATGGCCAGCAGCGCAGTGATTGATTGGGAAGAGGACGGTTTGAATTGGACTGTTTCGCTGGTCAGATAGCTGTCTGTCTCCACGGGTTGTCAAGGTAACAGTGACAAAGCTCACATGTTTGCTAACTATGACAAACATATGTACTTCAAAGAAAGTTCAAAAACAGCTCAATTTGTGCGTTAATCTGATTAACGATGCAGTTAACAGCGTTTTGTGCTGGTCACTAATCGTCAAATTTGTCTAGTCAGCCATTTTCCGCCGTCGACCTGCCCTGCTCCAAATTATGGACACATCCAGTGGGTCGGATTCCTACGACAGGCCTCGGGGTCGTGAAGCCCACCGCAGACATGCTGGCCAGAACAGGGGCAGATCCAGTGGGAGTGGAGGTGATGGTCGAGCAGCAGACATATCTGAGAAGATCAGCACACTGGCGAGCACATTGCAGGTACTCTGCTGAGACACCATCATCTGCTCAGCTTCAATCCAGCTGCCTATACTGAACATGCACCTGTGTTTTGTAGTCTGACCAAACCCTTAACGTTAAGTATTTTAGAGCAGGGGTGTCAAAACTCATTTTAGTTCATACAGTTAGTTCATTCAGTTTGATCTCAAGTGGGCCAGACCACTAAAACCATTGCATAATAGTCTGTAAGTAACAACACTTCCAAAACGTCCCCTTTTTTAAGTACATTCTGAAAATGTTAACAGTTGAGGTTAATGCAATTTGCAAATTAATGCAATTTTGTCTCAGTTTTTTCACATTTAGTCAGTGCACTGTCATTACATTGCATTACAATATACAGATCACAGTTGAACTAAACAACAATTTAGTATTTTACCTTTTTGAACAACTTGTCAAGATCAAGAAGTTCATTTCTCATACATTTACACTCGTTTGTAGCAATTCTGTCATCACCACACCACTCCTACTAAAGTGGAAGCCAATTAGAAAAAAAACTTAAGTTATCAAACCATTTGCAAATAAAAACCAGTATACCTGATGAAGGTCGTCCAGACCAAAACATCAGATATTTAATAAATCAACAGAAAGTGAGACAGTGTGCGACACACCTGTCATAAATTAACAATTGCTCTGCAACTTTTTTAAACTTTGCAAAGTCATCTAGTGGACTGGATTCCACCCTTTAACAGCTTGGTTGTGGCCTGCAAGCTGTATGTCTGACACTCCTGTTATAGGGTCTTCCACCACCTACCATAATTCAATAGTTTTTGTCTTTATATGTTTAGTTATAGCTGATAGCTGATACTGATTCTTAAACGTAAGTCAATAATTGTCAACCAAGAGCTTCTTTTCTCTGGCAGGACACCAGCAGGAACTTGACCAAAGTGGATCAGATGCTGGGCCAGTACAGGGACCATACAGATGATCAAGCTGAGGCTATGGCACTGGTGAGACACTTGTTCTATTAATTAGAATTCAACTATAATATTTTCTGACTTTAAAGATGCATATGATTTTTAAATTGATCTTTCCATCACACATATGTTTCAAAGGCATATTGTTGTAACAACAATAAAAAACACTTATTTTGATACTTACGGCGCTATTCTGAACAAAAGTTAAAGGAAAAATTCAACGAAGTTTAACTTTTTTCCCCAATAGCTGTAAGAAGGCTGGTGGCAACACTAGACAGTGTAAAACATTTGTCACATGTTTTATACATCCACATATTTAGTGCCCATCCATAACATACCAATCTGAGTGCAATCTGTCCTCATTAATTTTCTCTCACTGTCGTGGCCAATTCTTTTAATTTATTTTTAAGTCTACCACCTCAACAGGGGCTTACATCTTGACTCAGTAGTACTGCAGATGCAGATTCTGTTTCCTTCATTTGGCTGATTTATTCCCATCAAGTCCAACATGAAGTCAAAACTGTATAGATGCTCCATTCTACACGTGTTTTCTAGATATTCGCTGAAGAAACCAAGACTCAATCCCACCCCCTCCTTCTATCACAGCTGACCATCATCTGGATAATCACAATAAATCAAAAAATACTTGTTCAGAACATTGACTTTACATCAATTCATGAGTCAAAACATATTATTTAGATCACCTCAATAAATTAGTAAGTTGCAAGAGTATAATTAACACAAGAATATATACAATGCCTCAAACACCCACATTTTAAACTTTGGCTGTCATTCCTCTATTTCTTCATGACTTTTCAGGGATACAATTTATCTTGTGTTTCTTCTTTTTTTTTTTTTTAACTGTTTGGTTTTTGCTTTTTAATGTTTCTAAACATTTTTTGGTTTGTCTGCTTTTTTCTACATCAGCTCAGGGAGAACCTGGAAGAGTCGATTAGTCAGCTGCAGACACAGAGGCTGGGCAGAGCCAATGGCGCACGGAGTGCTTCAGGTTCGGCCTCCACCCTGCACACTAGTGACCTGGAGGCTTGCTCTGGATCAGGTATGGAGAACCAGGGAGGATTTTGCTGTCTTCAGCTGTTGTCTCCCTGTAGTGTTAGTTCTGGTTAATTTACAAAGAGATTAAACATAAATGCTGATAACACAGAAAGAGTATACAAAAATGACACAAAGGCCACCTTAACATGTTGTGCGCTTTTAGTGAGTTTGTGTTTGGTTAAATATTATTTTCAAGTAACGTGCCTACAGAAACTCTGGTTCTTGATTTAACACTTAACGTACTGTAAATCTGTTATTGTAGATGAGCAGCGTTTCTACCCTACTTCTCCACTGAGGGATTATACAAGCACTCCAGGAAGGAGAAGGAGGTCTCATTCTGCCAGTGTTCGCTTCAAGGACACCAGCCTGGCAGGAGAGAATGTAAGGAATAGAGACGGACCAATTAACAATCGGCATCACCTGTTACTGTCATGCAGTTTCAGAAAGTTGCCACAAGAGGGCACACTGAGTCAGCAATATAGAAATCAAATTTGTCACGCTAATGTTGAAGGGTCTTCACAAGATTTCATTCTAATCAGCTATTGTTCATGTTTGTATTTTCCTTAACAGAGGGCTATAATGTGGTCAGAAGTCCCTATTTATTTCTGAATAACAGTAGTTGCAATAAACATCTCTGGAAAGGTAACAATAGCCAAGTTTTTGCTGTACTTCTCTTTGCTTGTGTGTCTAATGTTTTGTATTCTGTATCCATCTGTGGCTGTCCCACATAGATTCACACCATACACCAATCCTTGAGAGATCTGCGCTGTGACCAGCAGAGGTTGTCTCATGACCTGGATAGAGAAATCCTCAGGAGAAACAGGTACCAGGGAGAGGGGTCAAAGTCTGAACATCAAAACAGAAAACCTCTGTGTTGTTTTTTTTTGTTTGTTTTTGGTTTCCACATAGATAGCACACTGGTTGGTACACAAGTGAGTTCACCAGTCATTTCCATTTTTATGAGACAATAAGATTTTTAGAGCTGAATTGGATCTCTAGATGGTGTTTTGTTACCTGCCATAGCAACAAGTAGCATAAACAGTCTCTCTAACTAAAATAATTTTGGCTATACTGAATAGTTCAAAACTCTACATTAACATTCCAAATCTGTGCAACTTTTCAACCCTGTATTTCTGCACAGTTGTGGATAAAGACTAGGCTAGACTAATATTATATGAACTACATTGTAGTGGATGTAGCACAGGATTGTTTCTGATTTGTATAATGCAGCGATTCCCAATAATTCCAGAGTGTTGTAACACCCAAAAACCAAAATTTATTAATAAAAGATAGATGTAACCTTTTAAAACATTCACAACATGGTGCTAACAAAATATTCTGCGTCAATTCATTTTTGTTGGTTTAAGCCTTTCAAAGGCAACATTTTCACTGTGGTTAAAATAAAAAAGTATTTGCATGCACTTGTATTAACGGGGCAGTCTAACAGTAGGGGTGTTGATGATTACTCATTAATCAATTATGCGCCCTTAAGAATTTAAACAATCAAAAATCTATTAATTCCTAATTAATCAAAAGTCTAGACTGGCAGTCATTTAGCCTCCTTTGACATAGGGAACATTTCTCAGTCTCTTTTTTTAGGGTTGCTCTCAGATTTTCTGTTATTTTCTAGAGATGGGACTGATCAATGTAATATTGTTATTGGGGTCCAATATTGCTGTACGTCACTGGACTACCAATCTGCATTCTGATCTAATTTTTCAACAAAGCCATGTCTTATTTATTTGCAATTTCTATTTAGCAGTGTAAATTGAGACCTCTTAATGTTTCCTCTACATTACCATGTTATTCAAGGGAAACATGTTTTGTTGTGGATATATAGCTGGAGTGAAGACATGCACCACTTCACTCATGTTGTAACAATAAGCCAGGACAAAAATGACAGCTACCAACTTAAGCCACCATAAAACACCTTGTTCTGAACACATTACAAGGTGCACATGTGAATGTGACAAGCCAGAATCTTACAGTGCTCCACAATAGCTGACACTATTACACAAAAGACTTTACACAACCTAAACAAGCTTTCCAGATCATGAATACTCCAGCTGGATCAACATTAACAAACACAGAACATTTCACAACTAAACTGGAGTTCAGTGTCAGCCTCATCTAATTCTATTATTACCAATAATAATAATGCCCACATCATATTGATCTTTTGTTTTTCGTATCCACTGTACATAAAATGCTTTTGCTTGTACTTTGGAAACAAGTGTATGTGTTTTCAGCTCTATGAAATCTCCTTGATGAGAAAGGGATAAAAGTGTCATTGGAAACTTTAAGAGAAGCTGCACTGGAAAGTCAAAAGTCAGCAGATCTTTCTCTCAACATGCATTAGAATTTGACATTTTCAAGTTATTAAAAAATCTCTCCTCCCTGCTGCTGCTGACCAGACCAAATTGATCCACCACTATATTTCAACATCTGAAGCTCAACTGCATAATTTATTTTTAGTGGCGTCACATTATGCATTCACATTTTGATCAGTGGTGTCCTGGAATAGGATTTTTCAAAACGACTGAGGACTCTGCTGTGTAAATATTTTCAGTCCACTGGATTTGTCTTTTTTTCTTTTTTTCTATAGGTCTGATATTGACACCAGGCGGGCGATGGAGAGTCTCACAGACACCATGACAACGTCCCAGAGACAGGCCTCAGTGAGTCGTAGCGGTGCTTTTCACTGCTAATACTTCAAGTGTGCTTTCTAGTTCTGTGGACTTAAGAAAAGAAGTGGATGCATCCTGAATTTAAGGACATCACTTCAGTTATTGATGAATGAAAGCTTCTGTATAAAGCAAAATGCAAATGTTTATGTTTCCTGAATAGAAATGGGCAAACGATGTCCTCTTCTTAAAATGTCACTTCCATGAAGTCTAACTTTAGCAAATATATATTTCAGGATCATTTCCAGGCATATTGCTCCTCACTGCACCATCACTGCTCTGATAAATATGCTGCTCCAGATGACAGCCAACATGTTTAATATATTTTTTTATCTTGTCATGTCTGCGGACGTGACAAGATAAAGGTGATGCTTCCTGATTAGATGGGGAATTCTTGCATCGTAAATGTAATACTTGCAGTCAGTTCTCTAAGATATTTTTGTCATCCACCCTTTTAATTTCCTGGTGTCTCATTTATCATATCTCGCTGCCATTCCTGCACCGGTTATGTTTGCGTGACCTCAGGCGTCCTCCTGTCTCACTGTCTGCAGGTGTCGTCTCATGTGGAGCGGCGTCTGCAGGAGCTGGAGAGAGAGATGCACGTCGAGCGAAGCGGCGCGGAGAGAGAGAGGAGGCCCGAGCAGCGGGCGGCCATGTCTGACGAGCTGCAGGAGGTGACACTCCTCCCTATCACTCATCTGCTGTGATCTCTCTATCCAACACCTTGCTGTTGACACTTTCATAGTCTCTCATATTCAAAGAGAATGTTAAAAAATAATTTACATGAGTAAAGGCAGATAAATTCAGTGGATGGATGAGGACAGGGCAAGATGGAACATAACTATACAACTTTATTTACTGACCAGAGACAACAAACAAATCATCATATCAATATGATATCCCAGTATATCCCAGTGCTAAGTGGGGTTTTCAATTTTGTATGTTTTCGTGTCCTTTTCCTTGCAAACCTAATCAATAATGGATGATTTATTAATCATTAATTAGCCACAAAATGCACATCTTTTTCTCATTTTAAGTCTTAAACAGTTCTAGCAGCACATTAGTTATGTGAAACCTAAATTCATGATGCACAAAGAATTTTAATGAACAGAAAACAATAATGCTCTCGCTTGAAACAGCTACTCTTGTCCATCTGTACCTTATCAACAAATGGCTCTGCCAAACAAAATCATGCTAAATAGGGCGTTAGACCAGATCAACCCAAACTGTGAGAACATTCTCGAGCTCTGGAGAAATGGTACACAAAACATACATTGTTGGTTGATATATTTTAATTGATTAAATTCTTAATGTTGATTAATCATTAACATTCCTACTGCTAAGCAATGTACTGCTGTTAACAGGATCAGCAGCCAAACGTTAAGCTTAAAAATGTTTACCGTGCAGTCAGACAGCCTTTTTAAATTGAAAATTGCTGCAATTGAAGCCAAATAGCTCTCTCTTCAAAGAAACCAAACTCCTCTGGTCAAATAGTAATTTTACTTTGCAGAACACAGGAGTTGCTCGTCTACTGCTGCCTCAATTGATGGGTAATTCTTTAGAATAATTTAGTTTGTTTGTGTTAGTGTGACTTCAGTGAAGCTGGTCTAACTTTTAAATCACTGAATTCACAAAATAACTCAAAAAACTAACTAACAGCTCAAGGCAGAGGTAGAAGAGGAACTCATGACTGTTTTTGCCAAAGAAGTCTGGTGGCTTTGAAGAGAGTGATATTTCACTTATTTAACGACAGTTTCCTGTTAGAATAGTCAAACAGCAAATTAAGTGGTAAAAATATTATTAATGTAGCACACACTTAAATTGACATTGATTTTTAAGGTGGGTAAAATATGTTTTGCTGCTAACTCTGTTCACAACAGTACATTGCGTACCTTCCTACACTGACTACTGCTTCTTCAACCTGTGGGTGTGCCGACCACCATCGACTGTTCAGTAATACACTGACTATAGATAAGTACTTCATACTAGCCCACTTCAAAATATTTGAACTATCCCTTTAATGAAGTACAAAGCAGACAAAACAATGTCAAAGCATATAGAAGAAACCTAGTAAAAGAAAACATAGTAAAAGCATTACAGAACAGATGCATACAAGCAAATATGACAGTCAGAACAACAAACACAATTAAGCATATAGTTCGTCTTACAAGTAAGTACTAAAGACATGTAGCATACATGCCATCTTAAACTCATAAAAAAGAATGAAGCAGGCTAACAAGGCAACATATATGGCATGTAGACTTCAAAAACACTAGTAATCGATGAACTGGCAGCAGGAAAAAATATATGTCAAATATGTTGTTCCAAAGTATTAGAGATTGTAAAGTCAAATTGAAGTGTTCCAGCCATGTGATGCTGTTATGGTAGTTGTTCCAACAAATTAAGGTAAAATGGAGGAAAGAAGACTTAAGTACTGTTGAAAATGTTATGACATCTTCTCATTTTATCCATTTGTCCTAGCTTAAAATGTCACAATGATGGTGATGATTTTGCTTTAGTCTAAAACTGCAAAAGCTTGATTGTACTATCTCAGAAAGCTTGAGGGTGGTTTTACTTGTCTAAGACCAACTATTCAAGCAATATATAATATGAGGGGGAATCACTGCCTTCATAACTCATTTTACTCATACTTGGAGGAATTCAATGAAATATTTTTTTCATCATGTGGAGAAATATGGCCGATGCAGAAAAGAGAAAGCAAGTCAGCAGGACTTTCTACCCACACAGGACCAGCAGCAGCAATAAATGCCTGTTGGTTATTCCTGAGTAATAATACAGACCACTGACATTTACACAATTTATTAATGCTCAATTTAAAAAAAAATCATAAACTGTTCTGGCTGCCTGTTCTGGTATGGAAAGGTTGAAATACAAGCTTGAAGTGAATGCTGAAACATTCTCAATTGATCTCTGTTGAATAATTATTCCTTTACCAAAAAAAGAGGTCAGAAACCAACCAAAACCATTTACTGTAATTGGTGTGATTAGTAATCTTCCACACAATTAGATGCAGCATTTATTGCTGCATGTTTGTCCATCAAATATCTTTGAATTCAGTCACAGAATAGAAAAATCTCTGCATCTCCGTGGAGGCTTTTTCTCTCTAATGTACCACCATCCTCTCTTGTTTGTTAAAGCGGCGTTCCCGCTGTGTCACCTAGCCCTCTTGCTCTGCTTTATGAGACTATAAAGCACACCTAGGCAATTACTGTGATGCAGTGAAAATGGTTGCTAAGCAAATAATTGCTACTTTCTCATCTTTCATGCCAATCATGCTTTTTTTTAGGGAGGTTGCATTTGTCTTAAAGCATTAATAGCTGTAAGAGCTCTGTTATTAGGTGCACTTTAGTGTTAGACTTATAGCTAGATGCACTCAATAGACATGTCACAGTAAAGAACACATTATATCTTGTATTATTGCTGTCTTGTATTGCTTCTTTCCATTTAGCCACATATTATACACCATCAGCATAATGTTAGTTAATTTTTGAAACACCTGAACCATTATTTCGTGGTCACTTATTTAGAGGACAGAGTTTTGTATAAGCTAATCAGTGTCATGGCATCAGTCCCTTTTAAATCTCTCATGCTTACTGTAGTTTATTAGCAGACCACAGAGGGGCACTGTGTAGCTGTATCCAGCCTGATAACCTTTTGTGAGCCAGACTTTTCAACACGCTGTTTAATGATAGTAGCTACCAATTCATTTGCATCCAACTCCTCCGTAGTGCCCTAATGGGACACCAGCAGGGCCCGGGGCGATGGGAAATAATGCATTTGTCCAAAAATTAAGGGTAAATAAACAAGCATGAGGAAATGAAGAGGAAAATAATCTCTTTTACTACAAAAGAGCAGGAGGGGAGGGAGAGCAGAGGGCACATTTATTCCCCACCGATGGGCCCGCTGTGATGTGAATCAAATAGATGATGAGTCACTTGGGTAGATGTTATTGCTAGCAGCCGGTAATTCATCACCACAGCCTGCTCAGAATGAGTGGGATTGAGTGGGATCTAAGCTCTTGTACAAATCCACCATGATGCCAGCATCTCCTTCCAAGAAGACAACATGGGAGATGCTGTGATGCAATAGCACCTCTCATGTTGCATTCTTACGCTACTGTCATGTGCTAGGGGTGCACAATATGGTAAAAAAAAAAAATCATATTGTCATTATTTTGGCAGACTTTGTAGTGTGATTCATGATTAGTAGGAGTGATCATTTTTGCATTACAATTTCCATTTTCCCTGAAAAAAAGATAAATTAAAATCATGATGATGTGACATTTGTTGGGGTCTGTACCAAACAAACATGTTTTCTTACATCTGGAGGACAAGATTTGTGGGCCAGCTGGCATCTCTGTAGCACTACAGTACTTCATTATAATGCTGTTTTGTCACATATTTTTCCTTTATCAAAAAATTACAGCTTCTGGGATTTGGATATTGCACTTGGCAATGTTGCAATTTCAATAATATTACCATTAATTGTGCAGCCCTAATGTGTGCTCAAATGTTGCATGTTGTGGCCTGTTTACTGTGTTTTGTAGACTTCAGGGAGACGTCAAGTTCAAGCCCATGAGAGAGAAGAGACCACGACAGCCAGGTTATTGAAAGCAGAGAGAGAGAAGTCCAAGGTGAATATATTTTGTCTTGAAGTCATATTTTTGCATTATTATTTGCCCATTTGTTCCATGTTTTTGTGTCTAAGTGGCTAATCGGGACAACAGTTTTTGAGATTGATCCAGTATTTGGCTAAAGAGTTTGCACTGTAATCCTTACGAAGAACTGCACACTGCCAAAGCAAGTCCACTAAAAGTGCCTTATTGTCACTGACGGGCTCAGACTGTCATTTTAAATGTTTGACAGCATTACGGAAAGGATCAATACGGAGATAAACCTTTTACTAAAGAGTAAGATATGTTTTGTTAAACCACAAACAGTGGTTTGTTCAATTTCACCAAACTAACCAGGCTCTACTTATAGAACAGTAATTTTAGCAAGCTCTATTACAATTTGTCAGAAACAAAAAAAAAAAAAAAATGTAACCAAAACTGGCTTGTTTTTCTGTTCTGATTGTTCCAGCAATCACCAACGCTGGTTGTTTGGTCTAAGTTAACTTTTTTTTACACTGTTATATGTGAAAATATCGTGAGAAGACTGAGAAGGAGTTCATCAGATATAGCCATTATTATACCAAACGTGGTGAATTAAGAGGTTACTTCAACCAAGCAACCAGAGTTGGTGATTGTTGGAGTTTTATTATTTAAGTTTTATTTTATTTCTGTCTGTTGAGTTTCTGTCAAGACGATGGGGATTATAAAAATACTGCTGTGTAAATGGAGTGTGGTGAGTCTGGTTTAACAAGTGTATCTTTCTCTATAAAAGAGGTCCATCTCTGTAGCAGCCCATAATGTTGTCAACACTTTGAATAACAATCTGAGCCTGTCAGTGGCCAAAACAAGCACTTTGAGCTGACGTACTTTGATGGTGCCCAGTTGCCCAGAGGGATTACATTGCAGCTTAGTTTCGCTTTTGCCGGCTGCAGCTTTCTCCCTAAATACTGGACCAATCTCAGAAATTGTTGTCCCCTATTAGTCACTTAGACACAAAACCATGGGAAAATAAGGTCCATGCTGAGAAATACAGAAGTTACCATTTAAAGGAATGTTTTTGGATTAAAAAAAGTAAAAGCCTTTGGTAAGTGAGTCTGAACTTAATTTTAAGGAATTTGTAAACGTTGTTGCATAATTTTACTGAAATTGGCAGCAGCAGTAGTTAGTGTTCCAGCTTTTACTTTGGCAGTGACTGTATCAAAACTTTTTAGATAAAAATTGAATAGATCAAATTTCAGCACTTTCATAGTTGTGCTTTAACTCAAATTGTATCCATTTTAAATTTATAGAATGAAGATGCTGCATATCTGATGATATACTGTAGGTGATGTGAACACATCAAACCAGGCTCCTGCTACTTCCACATCAGTTTCCAGACTCATTATGTGTTATCCTGACATTGTTATTGTTCTGCTCTCCTTAGATGGATCAGGAGCTGGAGAGAGCTAGACGACTGCTTGAACAGTCTGAGCATAGCAGAGAGTCCCTCGTTCAACAGGTTTGTTTACATCTATGTGTACTGTACCTGACAGCATATGCAGATCTACAGTAAACCTCAGGAGACGAAACAATAAAAAGTGCAGCGTCTTTCAAGAAAACTTCAGTGTTGTTTTTTTTTTTTTGCCCACTGTCAGACAGTCAGATGTCTTTCTCTCTATCTCCGCTTTGCACGACTGACGATCCCCAGGTGGAGGACATGCACGGTGAGCTGCTGAGGACGAAGAAGGAGATGAGTGAGCTTCAGAGGGCCCGGCTGGAGACTTTTCAGCCCATTGCTCAGCCACATGGCAACCACACTGACAGGGAGGAGGGAAGAGGTGGACAGCGAGGGCCAGGTACTGAATAAAGGTCTGGGTAAACAGGAGAGGAGAAGACAGAGAGGATTTGGATGCAGGTTATGGGTGGATGGATGGGTTAAAAAGATTGCCATGCCAACTCTGTAACCGCAGAAATAGCTGGTATTTTGTCTTGTTATTTTTATGTATCACTTTCTCCTTGAAGAAAATCTTCAGGCGGTACACATGCATCGGTGATTTCTGGATCAAAATGCCTTTAAAAGGAGGTGAATGCATGGCAGTGTGAGGAGAGAGGCCCAGCAAGAGTAAAGACCGAAAGGACGGGACAAGTGGAGTCTTTGAGAGAGGACAGAGAATTGATTGGACCATAATGTAGAAAGTGAAAAGTAATGTCAAATGTTTGATCGTAAAAGGAGGGAAAATTGAGAGCAGATCAGAGGAAAGTATTGAAAATCTGTTTTTGGTAACGTTATTGATTTTTAGGGCATCACTAAGTGACCTTAAAAGGCAGTGAAAGTTTGACAAAGAAAGATTCTTAGGAAAGTTTCTTATGTTCTATAGCAGTTCAATATGCATTAGCAATTTTCATCTGATTTCTGTATACCGCATAAGATGGTGAGATACTTTATGATGGCATCACCAGCATTACTTAGTATTTATAGATCAGCACCTTTTTTATTGAATCCTGATTCATTCACATCTCTTATCACTTCAGTTATTTTCTATTCACGTCTGCTCCGAGTGAAGTGACTGTCAGTGAGCAATGCATATGAGCTTCCAATATTGTAAGTGAAGAGGTTAAAAAAAAAGAAAAGAAATATGGCTACCCCTGGAAAGTTGAAGATTTGATTAATCAGTAGGACACCCCTAAGTCGAATGAGATTCTTCAAGCAGATGCTTTTGTTTTTTTGTTCAGTCAGTGAACCTTAAAATAACAAGATTAAACAGATAGAAGCTTACAAAAATACACAGGAAAACATTTCAGTGGTGAATTTTAAATAAGGAGAATCATAAATTAAGTTTTCTATCAGCTGGCGTGCAAAAAATCTATGTGACAACATGCGCTGGTGGTTCTTGATTTTTGGCTGCATCTGTGCACAGCTGCAGCAGCAACAACAGCGTGTCACCTGCTCTGCATGCTGTGTGCTGGGATTTTGTACTATGAGTTCTTAGAAGAAGAGTGCACACTTTTATTTCCTCTGACTTTGTGGAGCCATGATGTTTTCTTATCACAGATGACAAAGAAAGCTATTAAAATGTGACTCTTAACTGGTTGAATCTTTGTATTGTATGGACAAATCTGATTCAACTGACAAATTCTGCCCTAAAGAAAAAGTTCAGTGTAAGTTTAGAAAAAGTGACTTAAAGTGACTTTCAGTGTTGTGCATTAATGTGCTTTAAGTTCATTGAATGTGCTCATATACTTGGTTAACATTTAACTGAACAAATCATTTTGCAATTAATGGACGTGAGCGTCTTGAGAGATAATGGTGCTCACCTTTTCAGCTGATTAAAAAAAGTCTGATTGCAGTAGGGAAAGACAGACAGAAATAGCTATGTAATATAAAAAAAAAAAAATTTGGTTGATCATGCAGCATGAAATGTATAAACTACACTGCAGACTGGGCTCTGTTACAGTGAGAAACAGACAGATAGATCCATGTGACATTTGCCTCTCCTCCGTTTGCTTCCTGCTTCGTCTCCTTGCAGTTCTCATGCATTATGTTTCATTCAATTTGAACTGGAAAATTGGGGTTCCCTGTAATTTCAACTATATTTTGGTTTTCAAGTTTGCAGTCTGCTGTAGTGTAAAACTTCCTAAAATTGTTGTTAATAACTACAGATACAAGCAGCCCAAAAATTCTCTATTTTAAATTAAGTAAAAAAACAAATACAGAAGAAATAAACTTCATCTATCTCAATTTTGGGGCTGTGAAATGAGCTAGCTCTTTTTAACTCTAAACAAAAATTGTTTCCACCACCATAAAGACAAAATTCAACATCAACTATCAAATTATCTGAGGAAAAATCTCTTACTGTTTCTTTTTAACTGTACAATGTACTACTCACTGTAACTTTGCCAGGGAAAATATAAAAATATGCTTTTGCAGTCTCGATGCTGTAAATCAGTTCATCTGATTTCACATTTCAAGACTCTGAACTGGCGGCAGGCATTAAGACCAGCTGTATAGAAATAGCCGATCTTCTTCTGGATCGACTTGTTTGCTTATGTAGGTCATATGGAGGCATCCGTATTAAATTGAGACTGTTTCATAACCAGTTGAAAACTCCTTGTAGTATGTTTAAATATTTATCTCACTCAATAAAATGTTGCCTAGGTTTTGTCTGGCTTTTTGTAGAAGAGACGGTGTATTTCTTGTGCTCTTTAATCCATCAGTCTCTTCATTGTCACTATATGTTCTATTTTTCATGTCTCTACATGTAGAAACCAGTTCTAACAACACTTTGATTATGCGCCTGCATGTGTGTGTGTATGTGTATAGATCGTGTGAATCTGGAGAAAGATGTGGCAGAGCTGCGACTCCAGCTGCAGGCAGCCTCAGCCCGCAGTGATGTTGAAGAACTGAAAAGGACTCTGGACCGCAAGGAGAAGGAGAGGGTCCAACTCAGCTTACAGGTGGAGGTGTGTGTCAGAGAAATTGATTAATTAATTGGCAACTATTTTCATAATTGATTAAATGTTTCAAGTCATTTTCTAAGAGGAAGTATTATAATTATCTGATTTCAGCTGTTTCAGTGAATATTTTCTTGTTTTTTTAGTCCTTTATGACACCAAACTGATATCTTTTGGTTGTGGACAAAACAACTAATTGATTAATCAAGAAAATTATTGACAGATTCATTGATAATGAAATAATCCCTAGAAACAAC
Organism: Lutjanus erythropterus; assembly: GCF_056507025.1. NCBI lineage: Eukaryota > Metazoa > Chordata > Actinopteri > Lutjaniformes > Lutjanidae > Lutjanus > Lutjanus erythropterus. Next base: position 11,323,325 of record NC_139331.1, read on the forward strand.
AAGAGCTTAAAGAGACAGTTCGCAGTCAAATCCAAAATCCATATTTTTCTTTTGGCCTGTAGTGCTATTAATCCAGCTACACTGTTTTGGTGTGAGTTGCCTTGGTTTGGAGATATCATGCATAGAAATTTCTGCCTTCTCTAAAATATAACAGGACTAAATGGTTGATCCAGGCACCAAAAAAAAAAAAAAAGTGGTTAGATAAATAGCACTACATGCCAGGGGAAAATTATGTATTTTTAATTTTCAGATGAACTGTTCCTTTAACCAGTGGTTCAGAAAAGGCATGCCATGTAATTTCCTACATGGCATGTCACCTAGTTAGCTGTCTTTGCAGCACATTCTAAAGAATGAAAGGGAAATACTGAGGATCTCTCAGCTGAAGTGCAAACGAACACAACACAAGAGCGCTTTTGACTTTGCCCGTTTCGCCGTCTCCACCCTGAGCGGGGGTTATTTCAGTTTGCCGGGTGCCTCTCATCCGTGGTCGCATCCTCCGCCAACTCCATGCCGCTTGATCCTCTTAAAATCGTCAGATGAATTGACAGTTAGAATAGGAGATCAGAAGTCAACCAGCAGTCATTTATCCTCCTCAAACTGGTGCAATGTGTCACTTCCATCACCGTAACAAGACATGAAAAAATGCCTTCCCTTGCTAAGCAGGGGTTTTCAAGGCTATGGTGGGTATCAATAAAATGTTAGTGGAAATAGCTGCACTTTAAGCATTGGCACATTCCCCTAATCTCTGATGTTTCTTTCACTGAATGTGTGTTTAAACTCCCACACTTCCCCTATTGCCGAGTAGGTGTTAAAAGATGAGGTGGGTGCTAGCATGTATCACCTGGGGCACCTCTTATGGTTTTTATGTCTAGATCAAAATAGACATTGGAAGTGTTTCATTTTAACGGTAAATGAGCAAAAATGAAGTATAATGAGGAGAATGGTGTGGAAAATTCAATTTCTCACTGACTGAATTTATATACAGTCTAATAGGTCTGTGCCTAATCAGTCTGTGACTAATTACTCCTAACTGACAGTTTTATTCAGTATAAATACCTAAATGGCACCAAGCTAACCTTACTTGCCCTTACGTAAGACTTCAGTCAAGCTTTAAACTTAAAAGTGATTGTGATTTTATTGTGGATATAAAGTTAATCCAGTGCAACTCAATACTTCTCAGACTACTTTTCAGATCAGTCTTGCAGATAATCCAATCGTAGGAACCATGTAAACATTGTCTCAATCATCTTTGACCTTTCTGTCTTTGTCTTTTGTTTTCTTCTCTCTTTCACTCTTTTCTTGAAATCACTCCTACTGTTTTTTGCTTTTCTTTAACCTCCAAAGTCCAGAGCTTTGATTTTGTATGCATTATTAATTTCTCCTAGCTATCTTAAATTAGTAGGACTTGAGTAGTAAGTATAAAACTTTTTGAAAAAAATTTATTGTATAACTCAGTAAAGTCACCAGTGTGTAACAAAGTAAACTGGTCATTTCAATGACTAAACATGGCTTTTGCTAAAACAAAATTGCAAACAATGCTACACATCTAAAAGCCTTGTGATTTTGTAACTTCCTTGCTCCATACTTCAAACCTACTATTAATCCTATTATTGCATTCAGCACTCTGTCTACTCCCTCTGCCCTGAAACGGTATCCCATCAAAAATAAAATCTGCCTAGACTAATTTGTACTCACTGCTCAAATAGGCAAAAGACAAAAAAAGAATTTAACTATTAAAATATTTTGTTTTTTGATGCATTATTGAATTACTTTTTCATGCAAAAATGGCAAAACATGCTGTTTTCTGCCTGTCAAGTATGGATATTTCCTGCTTTTCTCCACTTATTATCATATTAAATTGAATAACTGGGTTTTGGACTAACAAAACAAGACAACTCACCTTGGACTTTGGAAGAACCTGCAAGGCAAGTAGATTTCTGGTCCACTTGCCCAGTTGAATGTTTAACCCTGCAATTAACATTATAAAGTATAAAGTTTCCTCACATGAGTTGTTCCTAATTAGCAGCATCCCAGGTTGTTATTATTACTGAAATTTGTCAAATTTGTATTCCATATTAAACAACATGCATAACTAAGGATAGACAACCAAGTTTCAAACATAAAATTGATGGTTTTGTGATTTTCCACTTTTATCATACTCTCCCCCCAGACTGTTCTCACAGAGATCATCCCCTCAAGAGATCAAGCCATCTTGTTTTTAAGTGTTTAATAGTGTATAATAAGTTTATTGTGCTTTGGCTTCCACTAAAGAGCTGGCACAAAAGCACTCCCACAAAAGGTCAAAATTAAAGTTACTACAAGTAATTTTAATGTTATGTTGATGTTGGAGGTCTCTATGGACGAAAGTGGTACTGTTTCCACTGTAACAGCCACAAAATATTATTATCTTAATTATAATATCCTCCCGCTTCTTTTTAACTGACTAACATGCTAATCACTGTAACTCGGTCTGGAAAAAAATTAACACAGGTTCATTTCAACTGATTTCATGTAGAATCCAACCCAGTGGCAGACATTAAGAATACATATATAGAAATAGCCAGTCTTCTCGTGGATGGTCTTGTTTGCTTATGTAGGTCATACAGAGGCATCAGTATGAAATTGAAACTGTTTGATAACCCGTTAAAAACTCCTTGTAGTGGCTTTAGGCAGAATTAAGTGTTATGTGCAGAAAGCCCAAAATATAACGTCCTCATATGCAGATGCAGGGTCTCTGGAGCGCCAACTGTCTTTTTCTGCCTTTTCCTGGTTTACATTGCCCTAAACCCATCCCTCCTCACCCCTGTGTCTCCTTCTCTCCTGCCTTTCTGTATCTTTCCTTCCCATTAGCAGTAGTAGTCACATAAACCCTCACACACTCGTCCTTGACCTTTTTCTCTTTTATATATACCAGGAACTGTCATCAGACCTGGCGCGGCGGGAGCAACAGCAGCTACGGATGCTGGAGCAGCTGAGGGAGATACAGGTATTTTTAATATGGGATATTTGCGTCACAGTGTAATTCATCAGTGGATAACGTAATTTAATTCAAGGGCTTGAAACATGGGGTGGTTTTTCTAGTGGCAATTTCAATTTTGAAGCATACTGTGTGTAGTGCCTCATTCTGCACCACGAGATCACAAAATTACAACATAAAGAAATGAAAAACTAATGCTGCAGTAATGAAATCCTTCAGAATATAAGGCCTTTGAGACATTTTAGGATCCACCCCCTGGTTTAAAATAAACACTGATTCAGCTTATGGAGAATAAATATACACTTTATGTATAAATTTACTCATATTTTCAGAGCCGAGGGCAGGCAGAGAGGAGGGAGACGGAGGCATTACTCCAGGAGAGCACGAGGACCAGAGATGAATTGAAGACCAGGGCCCAGGAGGCTGTGCGCCAGTGGAGGGCAAAGTGCAGGAGACTGCAGAAGGAGCTGGAGGAGGAGAGGGCTCAGGCTCAATTTCACACCGACAAGGCCTCGCAGGTCGGTCGAAACACATGCATTCATTACCAGACTTCTGACACCACAGCCTACGGTAGCAGCTGCAGCTAAGTAACGGCTGATCTTTATAATGCCAGCTGTCTTTATACATTATAAACAAATCCAACTTACTCATTGAGTGTAGTGGACTGATATGCCTTATTTCAACATATTGCTAGTGGGAGGAGAATTTAAAAAACTCATTTGAAATGAGAAAAATTATCTCACACCATTTACTTTAAAGAAATAATCCACCGATTTTACTTCTGAAGATCAGTTCATCCCTCTCCAGAAGCTCTGCTTTTGAAAACAGTTGTATGTTTTCTGTGGCTTTGAAGAGACATTTCCAAAGTTTCCAACTAACAGCAAATATCCCCAGTAATGTCATCATTGAGACCCTGAGAAAAGCAGAAATATGTACTTACTAGTGCAATATATCGGTATTATATTAGTATCATGATATGAGACCAGATATTGTCTTAGATTTTGGATATTGTAATATGGCGTAAGTGTTGTCTTCTCTTGGTTTTAGAGGCTGCATTACAGTAAAGTGATGTCCTTTTCTGAACTTACCAGACTACTCTAACTGTTCTATTATTTGCTTTTAGCTATTTAGTCATTATAACCACATTATTTATGAATATTTGTCAAAAATCTTATTGGGTTAATATTTTGCAAAGGCAACAACAGTCACCCCTACAATATTGTTGCACTATCAAAAAATAGCAGTATCAAGGCATTTGGTGCAGGAAACAGCTCACTTTTACCTATTTAATATACCATCTGTGGCTACAATATGCTATTTGGACTGCAGCACTATTTTTTAATGCTAGGTAGTTACATATTTCACCTTTAAAAGGACAGTCCTCCGAGTTTACCTGTCTCAAGGCTACTGAGCCTGTGAAAATCATTGTACAATGTCTTCTTTTGCATTGGATGGGGTTTGCAAAGATAAAAGAAATAAACTTGATGATATCATCATTCAGACTTTTTAAAATAAAGCCCGTGTTACAGTCTGAATATGTGGGGTTTGATATCTCTGCCTTTGCTGCTGTGATTTTGACTGTTCCTCTTTTAATGTTTTCCCTCATGAGTCCCCTAAATTTATGGAAGTGCAGCACTAAGTCACTAAAGTGCCTCTTTAAAGCAACATTTTGCATGTAATAATTTGGATGTCTATTCTGTATTTATGGTAGCTTTTCTCTATTAAAACTAGAACCACTTAGGCACCATTCATATTGACAAAGAAATTGCCCTTCTCCTGCTAAGAGAGTCTGTCCCATGGAGCCTAAAAGTAGTGATATGCATTGTGTATGAGGTAAAGCCACTGAGCAGCCTGCATGAAAAATGTACAAATACAATATGCATTAATGCACGTACAGTAATATTATACAATAAACAAACCTGTGCCATTGGTAACAGGCAGGCTAAATGGTGCTTGATATTGTTGTTGTGCACTAGAGTTAAACTAGTGCTTTGTCTGTGCAATCTGTAGTCAAGATACCAATCAGAACTGCTCAGCAGTCGACTGCCTTCTTGTTGCTGTTGGCAATGGTCGTTCTTTCGGCTTATCTTGGAACAAAGTGAAAGCTCTCAGAATCCAGCAAAAGTTTACCAGACAATGGTAAAGCTTGCTGCAACTTACTGAATAGGTATCAGTCAGCACTGGTGGGAAACTGCAGCACAAATACGAGTCAATTCTACTCGTTCTACCCGCTCCCAGCACCTCTGTCTCAAACGTCCCAGATAGTGCTGCTGCTGCTGCTGCTGGCTGGGCTCATAGTGCTCTTAACAATTGACTGTCTTTTGATGCATTTTCTTAGCCAGGCTCATGCATAGCTACTTTGACTTTGACAGGGTGTTCTAAAAAGTAATCAATAATGTCTGAAATGCATTTCTGAACTCCAGTAGTAGACTGATTTGTAGTGACGCCCCAGGCGGCAGTAAGAAAAACAAAACTTACCTCAGCCAAACTCCCACTGTAGTTCTGCAACTGACTGACGTCAGTGGATGGGGGAAGCAAACTAGGCTGCTACAACTGGCTTCAGTAATACACTGAATCTTGGCAGGTTTTGTGAAAATTATGGACACAGAACACAAAATATTTCAAACATTTTAAGCAGCTCTGTGTTTCCAAGCAATCCTGCCTCCATCCTTTGTTACATTACAGTATCGAGGACATTCACGTTTAGATTTTGGTGTTTTAGAGAAAATATATCAACACTCTCCCATCACAGGGGAAATACAGACATTAGAATATTCAGGAGTTTTTCTGGTCGAGTTCCTCCACATCCTTTCACTGTAGAAATTGACTGGAAAATCAGCAAAAGCAGCACCTTCTGTACCTTTTTAAGTATAATGATTGGAAAGGGGAGAAATAAATACATATCCATTGCAATCCATATTGAATGTCACATGCAGTTCTCTTACGATGATGAGAAGGATGCTGGTTTCGGTTTTAAAGGAAAGAATAAAAGGAAAATGCTATTTAGAACTATTGAACATTTATTAAAGGGATAGTTTGGATTATTTGAAGTGGGGTTGTATGAGGTACTTACTGATAGCCAGTGTATGACCTGCAGTAGATGGTGGTCAGCACACCCTCAGTTTGGAGAAGCAAAAAATGTATTTTAGCCGCTTAAAAAAGGCCCACCTTAAAAAAAAAAAAAAAAAAATCAATATCTGTTTCAGTGTACACTATATTTTCATTGTTTTATTTTGCTGCCAGATAGCCTGTTCTGACAGGAAACCGCTGTTATATATGTTAAATATCATTCTCTCCAAACCATCCAAATTTATAGGCAAAATCAGTCAATTTACCTCGCAGAACACGGGAGTTTCTGGCCTACCACCACCCGTGTTGGTTAGTTAGTCTGTTGTTATGTGACTTTGGTGTTTTAAAAGGTTAGTTTGCATTCACCAAACTCACACAATAACACAAACAAATTAACAGATTGAGGAATGGTTTACCAGCAACTCCTGTGCTCTGCAGGTAGAATTACGGATTTCACCAATGGGGTTTGGTTAGGTTGGAGATATTATATGAGCAATATTTTGCTCATATAATGGTAGTTTCCAAAACAGTAAAAATATTCTAAATATATCAGACTCTTGCAATATAACTGTTATAACTGTTGTTGATTTTTTTTTTTTTTAAGGTTGAGCTCTTGTAAGTAGCTGCAATACCTTTTGTTACTCACCCTGTCCACAGTAGTGCATTGCTTAGCTTCCGTGCTGTTCCCCCTCTGCTTCTCCTAACTGTGTGCATGTTGACTGCCATCTACTTTTGGTAATGCACTGATTATTGAGAAGTACCTCATACAAACCCAGTTCAGTTAATCCAAACTATCCCTTTAGTACACACCAGTATGTAATGTGTAAGGAGAAATGTTCTGCTTCTCTTCAGCTTAAACAAAGCAAAATGGTTGGACACTTAAGCCTTTTCTCTGTTCATTATATTTCATACGTTGTTTTACATATGAAGCAGAGAGAGCTTTGTATCAAAGTCTGATTAAAACACTTGAATAATGTATTTTGAATTAACTTAATTATAATGTGACCAAACATGAAGTTAAGTAGTCTGCGTACCTTTGCGAGGTATGTTACAGAAGTTGTGCTTACTCGAATAATTAACGGCTGACTATTATTATCAGCTTGAAAGTCACCTCCCAGTGATTTCCATTCCATTTGAACTGAGTGAGTCACCTCCAAACTCACAGTCAGCAGCCTCGCGCCACACAGACAGACAGACAGACAAACTCCCACCTGGCATACTCGACGTGACGCGAATTAATTACAAAATCATTTCTGCCCCCTTAATGAATTAGGGGAGAGAATCAAGTGCTCAATTAAATGATTAGGTTCTGAGCTACAGCAAAGTCTTTGCAAATTCCAGTCAAAGCCAGAGTATTAGAAGCAATCTGCCTTGAACAGACCTGACCATTGTCCCTTATCAGGCAGCTGAGTGCTAGCATTTTCCTATCAGTGCAAGAGCTGGTACTGCATATGTTTCTCTCTCTCTGTCTCTCTGTCACTCTTTCTCCCGCTCTCATCATTATTGTTAGAGCTCCTTTTTGTACACCATCTTCCGCCTCCTCTTCATTTGTCATTCTTCATTTCCCTTCTCCTCTCTCTGTCCCACCCCTCCTCTCCCCCTCTCTTTTGCTCCTGCTCTCTCTTTCTCCCTCCAGGCAGCCAGGGAAAAGGAGAGCTCTCAGGCCCAGCTGAAGGCGCTGAGCCAGCAGACTGAGGCGGCCCGCAGGGAGCTCGCTGAAATCCTAGGCCGCTTGGCCCAGCGCGAAGAAGAGCTCCACCGCAAGGACGTGGAGCTGTCCGAGACCCGCCAGCGCCAGTTGTCACTGGAGCAGGAAATCCGGGAGGTGTGTGGGGTTGAACATCCAGAAATAGAAAACATCTTTCAAATCACAAGGGACAAAAAAAATGCATGATTTTTTGTCTTTCTTACATACAGAACCATATACTGCGGGTCAGGTTTTTGCTGAACAATGTGTATCTAGTAATCATTATTGTTCCTTAAAGGGATTGTTAGGATTATTTGAAATAGGGTTTGATGGTGGTCAGCACACTCCCAGTTTGGAGAGAGGCATACCAGAAAGCTAAGCAATGTACTGCTGTGGACAGCTTCAGCAGCACCTACAAAAATCAATATCCAGCAGTCTTTTTCAACAGGAATCCTCTGTTATATATACGAAACATGTTTCTCTTGCTTAGCCAAACAGTAATTTTACCTTGCAGAACATGGGCGTTGCTGGTCAACCGTCTACTTGTTTGTATTATTGTATGACTTTCATTAATCCAATGTAACATTTTAAAACACAGACGACACACAATAGCACAAATATCAAAACGTATCAAGGCAGCAGTAGACTAGACTAACCCACATGTTCTGTGAAGTAAAATAGCTGCTTTTGCCAGTGGAATCTGGTAGGTTTGAGAGAGCCATTATACAGTGGTTTCCCATTGTCTGATGGCAAAGTGATGAAAATGTAAGAAGTATAACTTGTGTCCTCACTTCAAATAATCCGATCTGTTCCTTTAAATTTCTATCTATCTATTTGTCAGGCTAACTGTAAGTTGAATTCATTGATACAAACTCTGTTAAACTTTTTAAATATGACAGCAGTCTGCACTGAGTATCACCTCCATTATGTATGCTGTTTGGTGGTTGTGTAATGATGGCGGCTTTTTTCAGAGTAGTCAGCAAGCATTGAAGTTGTGCCAAGGTCAGTTTTGTTTTCCAAAATTTTTGTCAAATGGTTACAAAAACCTTAGCATCCTTGTGCAAAGGTGAAATTGTGAAATTTTGATTTAAGAATTTTGGCACACCAATTTTTCACATTATGTTTGGGGTATGAAATGAATGTGTAACAAAGACCTCAGCTAAAGAGTCATCAAAAGAAATTTGATCAGAATCTAACAGCGCTCCTAACCCTAGGTGAGGGACGCCTCAGTTGCCTTTGAGAGGGAGACTCAGCGTCAGGCTGTTGTTCAGGCCAGACTGGAGGAAGAGAACCAGAGGCTGGAAGAGCAAGCTGACACTGAAGCCCGTCGTCGTCAGAGAGACCAGGACACACAGGCTGAGCTCCAGGCCGCCCTAAAACAGATGACCTCAGCCCATGGCCAGCTAGCCCAGCGGGTGGCTGAGGAGGAGAGCTCCAAGAAGGAGCTACAGGCCAAGCTGGCAGCAGCACAGGAGGAGCGGGCCACGCTGGGGCAGCAGCTGCAGCTCGAGAGAGAGGTGCATCAGAAAGAACTGCACAACATAAAGGAGATGATGGAGGACAGCAGAATGAAGAAGGGTCGGGAAGTGAAGGACATGCTCAAGCTCTGCCAACAAGAGCGGGATGAATTACAAGCAATCATAAAGGAGGTCAAGGTAAGCCTTTTAACAAATGTGCTCTCAATACAGTAAAAGGAAACATTTTGGGAAATACATTTATTTGCTTTTTCGCAGAGAGTTGGATAACGCAGCCAGTAACTTTGAGTCTCTGGTTGTTGCCTGGCAGCTGCTCCCAGCAAGAAAAATCATGTACATTTTTTGTACAGATTGAACAAACAAGATAAAACTTCAATAAACAGACATAAACAAATACTGCAATGAATGACCTAAGAAATATATAGAATCTAATTAAAATCTCATTTCTTAACATTAGTAATTTTAAATGTGTGTGTGCAGCTCTGCCCTGTTCAGTGCAGCAGACTTTTTCTTGTCATTACTGCATATAACTTGATTGATCTATGGGTTACCTTTTTCTGAATTTTGTACACTTGTGCATAATTATCAAGTATCCACCCTCAGCAGTGAAGACCTTATTGCCCTTGAAACAGGTTCCTTATTTATGTCAGCCAAAAAAAAAAAGAGATTTCCTAATAGACTGCACAGAGGAAACACCCTCTCATGGCCGTTTCGCCACACAATGACAAATTGGTTATGTAGACACAGGCCAGAGTTTCTCACTAAGTGGTGAGATTATTTTTTATTTTTCCTTGAAATGTTTAGTGTTACAGGTGGCGATAGCTTGATAAAGTCTCTCTCTCTCTTCCTTCCCCTCCTGAAGCTGTCTGTGGTTCTGACAGTTTTTTTTTATGATAGATCTCCATGAAATACCCTTTCTTTTAATCAGAGGCTTTATAACATATGTGGTTGTTTATATCACATGCACCACAGCCATAGCAAAAAAAAGAGACTCCCAAGAGCCACATTGTAATTCGAATTCTGCGATATTGTTACTGTTGTTATTATCAAGTCATTCTACCCTCTATTTCTGTCACCCTTCTCTACTTCCGTCACAGCTGGTCAATTTTGACAGGAGATGCACTATATTATCGACAGCAGTGGTCATGCGAGCAGGAGCCACCTCACATTCCATCAAAACTGTAAATTTAACTTCCCATCTTCATAGCCATGAACTTGATCATTACAAAAAAATCGAGGAAAAAAATGTCAGCAGTAGTTTTCTTATTTTGCGTAGTTGAAAAGCATTGTATTTTTTGCCTGTGAGCCATCACAATAAAAGAAGGCATAATATGACAATTCCGCTACAGGAGAGACTTGATATTCTCTGCAGTTAGGTAGAACAAATACGTGCATACACCAGTATCAGCAATTAGCCAAAATGTGTTGGGAAACATTGGATATCTGCAAAAATTTAATATTGTGCATCCCTAATTTTGAGACTTTGCACTATCACTGCAAAAACAGTCATTATGAAAGAGTGTCCTCTGCGGGTGTCCCCCCATGTTTCAGCCATACAGAGTATTTCTAACATGTGGCATCTGATGTGGACACTCTCCTGCTGTGTGCTACAAGTATGAAAGGGCACATTTGGACAGTATTCCAACTTGATTCTCAGGACATTGTTCAGAGTGCATATATCAAAACAGCTTTAGTTTCATCCATGACCCCCTGCAGTGGCTCTGTGCCCCACCATGGGGGCCCACCCCGCAGTTTGAAAACCATTGAGCTACATATTTGTCACACAGACATGAGAAGGATATCAATCTTCTCACTGAACTCTTGGCAAGAAAGAGAATAAGTGTATTTCTAAAAAACTATTCATTTAAATGCACCTAAAGGCCCCTCTAAAACACTGCTGAGCTCTGGAATTAGGTATCAGATGTGACACACTCTGCCAATTTGTCAAATCTTTTGAGATTTCAAGGTCACAAGCCAACCAAAGAGATTTCTTTCTTCTTTGCACTGAGGCATGGATCACAGGGTGCCACACTCTAATTGACATTTAGAGTATCATTGGAACACACTTCAAATTCAGCACAGGGTAACATGCCTCAGCCACTAAACATCTGGCATATTTCCGACTCAGCGAGACACAGACAAAATTCTCATTTGGAGTAATTTTCTTCATTGGCCAGGGCTGTGTCCTCTGAGTGCGGGTGAATCGAGGATAGCTGAGCTCTTAATGGTGTGTGGTGCCCCGTGGATCCTCACGGCCATTCCAAAGCTCAGAGCGTGAATATTTAAAAACCCCCGATATCAGACCTCAGAAGTCTCATCAAGGCAGTGCAGGAGATAGGGGACTCCACTTGACTTACTCCCCCAGCGCCAAACACACCCCCACCCTCCCCCTCCCTTCAATATCTCCAATGATGAGCCCTCATGGGTACATTGTTTCTTAAGGGGCATGGTCCTCGCTGATATGGTTGAGTTTAGCCCATTAGCTGTGCTGAATGGCATTAATATCTGACATAGCTCATTGTAATGGTGTCATTTCCGAGCGCGGTAAGGACAAGGGCGTTTGCTAGAATGTTTTTAAGTACTAGCCTACGGGTGCTGCAGATGTCCCTAAGAAGCCCACCCAGTATTCACAGAGCATAGCCAGAAGCCTGTGTTACGATTTTGATACAGTCAACTGTCAGAGAAAGCTTAAAATATTCGTATTTTCTTGTCCTTGTCCTCTCAGTCTTGATTTCTCCTCCACTCTATCTTCCCTCTCGCTGTCTCTCTCTGCCTTAATCCCTCTCTTACTGCCTCCCTCCAGTTCTAATTTTGCATTTTCCATCTGTTTTTCCCTCTCTTCACACTTCCAGCAGTTCTGTTTTTTTCATTTTTTTTCTTTGTTTGTGTCACTCCTGTCACTCTCAATCCTCAGTCATTGTTGTTCATTCCACTTTACTATCTTGAGCTGGGTGTGATAATGTGATCATTGTAGATAGAAGGCTAATGTCTGAGGCTGGATTTGTCTTTTCAAGCTTCAGCTAGACTGAGACATGAAATAAGGACTTGATTTTCAGTAGAATTTGCCTATTCTCTGACCCATTACGTGACTTTCTCTGTTTATGTGGCACAGAATTTCTTCTCAGACCTTATTATGGATTTGCCTCATACTTTACAGATAAGATCTTTTATAACTAGGGCTGCAACTGATGATTATTTTCATTATCATTGAATCTGCAGATTATTTTCACAATTAATAAATTAAAATGTTCATTACTATTACCTAGAGGCCAAATTGATGTCTTCAGATTGCTTCTTTTGCGCAACCAATTGTCCAAAAACGTAAGACTCTTCATTTGCTGTCATAAATGACAAAGAAAAGCAGAATTTTTCTTATGAAGCTGGGACCAGCAAATGTTTTTATATTTTTGCTAGAAAAATCAAATATCAAATAGTTGGCAACAATTTCAATCAAATTTTGCATGCTGTACAAATGATCCACAAAGCAGTAGAGCCTGGCTGATTCTGTATTATTGGTGCCGACGTTGATACTGATATTAGAGAATAAAAAAATTGTTATCCACATATAACATATATGCCGATTAGGGTTGGGCAATTGGACAGTTTATTGTCTATCAACGATGGGTTGAATCCATTACCTGTTGCTTATTTGGGGCGATATTTGTGATTTTATTTTGCTAATGTAATGGTCTGCAGAGTGACAGCTCTGCTCTGTGCCGTGTTGTTATCCAGCGGCACAGGACACACCCACTCAGCTGGACTGTGACTGCTCTGAGCAGGGTGAGGACTGAGAGGAAAACAGCCTGCAGAGTCAGACTCTTTATACTCTTTTCACGCAATGAATTAAGGATTTAATTAGACCAAACCAGAGTTGATGAAGGTTGGAAGAGTGTACAGACTAATAAAGATGGTTTTGGTGAGTTTGACATGTTTTTCTGTCTAGTTTGAATGAAGTATTTCTCAAGGATTTAATGAGCCACTTAAGCTAATCTTAGTTCATTAAAAGAGAGAAACTTGAATTCAGGTGTGCGGTTGTATTTCTTTGTTTAAAAAGAAAAATAATTGTGAGAATACTTAATTTCTTGACACTCCGAGTTTATGTTGTTTATTGGACATAGTGAACGTATGCAGCATGCATAACGTAGTGAATTCACTGCTTGTGCATATCTCCCAGCTGAGACTCAAGAGGCTGTCAGGAGGAAGGAGGAGGGATGCAGATATCACTAATCGCCACTTGATGGGCTAATGATGGTCATTGGAAAATTTTAACATATCGTCCAACTCTAATGCCAATGCTGATACAGGCCGTTATAGCTGTGATAGGCCAGTATTGGTCAGCCAATAATATTGGTCAACCAATATATCGGTCAGGCTCTACAAAGCAGCATTAAGGTCAATGAAATGGCATTTTTGAAAATGCATTTGCACTACTTTCTCATACTCTCATCATATTGTAGGGCTTGGAAATTAAACTGCCTAACGCTTTAAGTTGATATTTTTGCAGCAGATAAACCATCTTTTTTCATTATCTCAAATTATTGCTTGTGCATCATGGCCTTAAACACATCCTCTCTCAATCAGGCAGATGCAGCATCAGACAAGGAGCTGTGTGGGGCGCTGCGCATCAAGTTGGACAGGATGAAGGATGAGTGTGATAAGCTGGCAGAGCAGCTGAGCACAAAAGACGAGGCACATGCACATCTCCACAGAAAATACCAGCTACTCAAACAGGAACTGGATGACAAAGTAAGCCCTGCCTACTCTGCAGTGTTTTTCAAACACAGTGACTAATATCGAATGACGTGAAACCTCCAATAAAAGCGGAGTATCTGTTGTCATATCAGTGAAATACATCTGTGCTCAGCAGAAGTTGTAAAATATTCATGATGACTCTAATTAATCGTGACAGACGAAGTCCAAGGACATTAAAAGGAAAAAAAATTAAATGGTGAGACAAACTGTGCAGGCATGAGTGCCATCAACAGCTGTTATAGTTCCAGTTTTTACAGAGACATGCTCCGCACTAAAAGTGCAGGTTTCACATTGTAACTTTGAAAACTTATATGGGTACCAGTTTACAATAAGACTGAATTATTCATAAATGGTTTATAATTAGGTTATGAATTAGTTATTAATTATAAATTGTCAATAAGCTGTTATAACACATGAGGTAAAATCAGCAACAGTGACTAGGTTGACCAGATGAGTGTGTCATGTCAGAATGATTAAAGTAGAATAATTTAGAATACCATTAATTTCTAACTCTGATCATTTGTTTTTAATATTATATATATAACACATTTTTATCACAAATTTCTCCCTCATTGGTGCCTGCACTCTCCATCATCTGGTTTAAAACAGGTTGAATGACATCAACAATATCTTATCCATGATAACCTAATCATTGCAATAGACAAGTGAAAGACACATCAATAATACTCTGACATTTTGCAAACACCAACAAGACATTAATACAAGATATTATTAAATATTCTACAGGTATAATCTTATTATATATGATATAATGTTATATATAATATAATATCTAACAGCAGGAATTTTTGCCTACACAAGTGATTTGATCAGAACATTTTTACAGGTTCATATACAGTTACTATATAGCTAATTTTCCAGACAAACAGGACAGCATTTGGGATTCAGAACAACAGCATGTAACTTCGAAGTTGTCTTTAATTTTTCAGGACATCTGATTGTCTAATGGTGACCCATGCTGCCCGCAATTATCTGTGATGTTAAACCTCAGGCCTCATTGCTTACTGAGCTTGTTTTGTCTTCTCATTCAGCCAGCCAACAGCTTGTCAGCTTCATCAAATATTTGTTAGTAGTTTGCAACAATTTAACCACTGTCAGCATATCTTTAATAGTCAAAAGGTTTAATTTGGCATCAAGTTAGCATATTAAGTTACCAGAATTACACAGTAAGGCTGTGGCAGTATTGTTTGACATTTTCAGTATGCACAGTTTTATACTCTGTAATAAGGCTCCCTTTTGCCAGTTATAAATGTTAGTAACTCATTAGTAAGATTAATCAGTAGTAAACAGTAACTGGATCTTGCTAAATAGTGACCTCAGATTCATGTATGAAAACTATGGTATAACTTGTTTATAATTGTTAATGATTTATTAAGCGTTTACAGTGCAATTAATAACCTAATTATAAACCTTTTGTAAATCATTTGTAAGGGTAGTCTTAATGTAAAGTGGTACTTGCATTACTAGTTGAGAGTACTGACTAGTAGTCACACACTGTTTTCCTTCCGTCCTTCAAGGATGCAGGATATCTGCTAAGGTCATGTAACCATACAAACCTAAGAATGGTTCGAAAGGTTAAGTGGTGCCTAATCAGCACTATTTTTTTAAAGGGGTTTATCAATACGCCCTTAGGTGTTTTACAACAGCAGATGAAGTATTGAACCCCTCTTTCACCTCCCTGACAGGCCCCTGATAGGTTGTATGGGGCTCTTTGGGGGAGATCCATGTATTGATTTGAAATTGGGTGAATGGAGAAAAAGGGGTGTTTATTAATGTAACATGGGCGTTTATCATTTCAGGGACAGGATAATGATCCACGGTCCCTGGGCAGCACTGATCAGTTGGTTCCTGTTCTTCTGACATATTGATTGACTGTGGCCTGGTAGAGACCCTGAAACTATTGACAGTGCAGGCCAGAGAAGGAAACTTAACTAGGTCTGTTTGTGTGAGAGGAAGCTGAATGGCTCTCCTGATGCCAAAGGTTGTCTGTCTGTCTTTACGTGTAGGTATTATTGAGTAAACTGTAACAACTGCTGGAATTGATCTTGCAGTAAGCAGACCTATATGTCTCTACTCCCTGGACAATCTGCTGTAATGAATGTTCTTATACTGCCTTGTAGGATTCAGATGACATAACTGCAAACAACCGACAGTAAGCACTAGTTTACATCCACAAAAATTGCACTGGGCTCTCTCCTTTCCTTCACAGGTCAGGTCGGGTGAGCGGAGACGTGCTTCAGAATCTGAGCTTGTTAAGCTGGAGGAGAAGGTGTTGCGGATGGAAGTAGAGCAAGAGGCAGTGCTGACCTCCATGGGTGAGGAGCTCGATGCAGCTTGTCGCCGCCTGGCTAGGAATGGTGGAGAAAAACTGCAGGTATTTTATTTTATTACATTACATTTAATTCTGTGTTTGTTTTGGTTGTTGTAGCACAATGCAGGTATACCACTGGCTTGTTAATAAGGATATTGGCAAACATTTGACACTTTACACGCCAGCAGACACAGAGCAACATGAGTATCCCATTGGAGTTCAATATGGGTCCAATACTGAGTCGCCATTTAGCTCTGATGGCCCACCAACCCCTTAGAAAAATGTCTGCAGATTATGCACGCACCCTCATCAAGGTTTACTTATATTGCACATAGTACCTACTGCACTGAATGCTGTGATGGTGGATTATCGACCAGAGGCTTGTATTGACTTTGAAAAAATAGGGTGAAGATTGAAATCGTTGAAGACATAAGAAATCAGGTAGATAATGATTATCTCATACTGCAGAGACAGGCTCTTGTAAGAATATAAGTTTACTTTGAGAGTGTGATTTTGTTTCTGCGTGTACAAACAGGTAGAATAATGGTGCATGTTTGTACCGAAGTTAAAAAGTAATGCTGGTTTGTAATGCTTTTATGCTGGTTTGTGGCACCAACCCCTCTGCAAATGTTCATTTTACTGATGTATCTATGTACTTGCAGATGTAGTTTACAGTATACTTTACCTGAAAATCACTGTCTACATGACTTGACATTATTGTGCTTCATTCTGATGAATCCTTGTTTGCTGCTTGTTTGTATGAGATATGGCTCAGGGCTCAACAATAAGAACTGGCCACTTGCTTGGGGCAAGTTCCATGTTGGGCAATTAAATCTGGCAACTCACTTGCCCGACTAGGCAAGTGAAGAAAAACATAAACGTTGAACCCTGTGACTCCTGTCATTATTAGTGGCTTTGTAATGGGATGAAAAAAAGGCACGTAAAACCCAGGTTGCATTGGACAAAAACCTGCTAATACCCAACATTTGGCTTTTGTTTCCAGTATGAAACGTCACAAGGGTAAAACTCACAGATCAAATGACTCTGCAGTAGTCATGGGTAGTAGGTGTATAAACGCATTTTATTTCCTATAAATTAAATAAATAAATGAAGGTCCCTTTTATTTTCATTTTTAAAACTTTTCTTTAAAGCAGCAAAATCAGGAAATGTTGGAGTTTTTATCAGGTGTGACTAATCATAGCTCATATACAACTGAAAGCAAAAATGAAACCGTAAAACAAAGCGGATACCCGAATGTACAAACAGCGACGCAGTATAGAAACTAAACTTCAAACCACAGAGATTCAGTCAGAAGCTACAAAAGTACTGAGAGCTGAACACACAGAGACTTTTAAAAACCTTTCTCGCTGCTCTCCTACACAGACATGAGTAGAGTCTGAGCTTTCAGCACACATCAGAAAATAAAATAGGCAAGATGTCAGTCGCCTATTTTGGCATTTTTAGCCATGTTTAAAAACCACAGGCTTTGCTAAATTTGGTGTGAACATGGTATAAAACTAAGTTTTTAGTTACACTTGTCATTACATTCAACTTTTTAACTATTGTATATATACTTATACAGGGTATAATGTAGAAGATTTTTTATCCAAGTATGAGCAGTCTGTACAATTTTGTTAAGGTACAAAAATATATCTGAATGTCCAGCACATATATGCTATATAACGAGTGTGATAATGTTCAAAGCCTATTATGCATAGACGAGTTTCTACAGTAGAACCACTGACAAATGCTAATGTATTACACCAATTGCCTACTGGAAATACTCACACCCATACACACTAAAAAAACACACACATACTCCTCCCTCTTCCCATGCTTGAAGCTAGTTTTCCTCTGCTGCTCTGGGCTAATGAACCCAGCCAGCTCTTATCTGCTTCTATAGATTTCCCAATCTGGTCCAGCAGTGCTATAGCCAGACATGCGAGCCAATGTCTCGCCTCATCTGTAATCTGTCATGTTGAAAAGAAGTCAAACTAGCTAGTGATTGGCCTAATGAGGGGAATCATTAACAGTTAAGAGCTGTATTAGCTCACAGTTACCTCAGAGTACCCCCCCTTCATTGTCTTGAGAGGCACTATTGCCATAAGTTCTATGACAGTGGAAGTTGAGGAAAAATAAATAGGGCCAGTAGTGCACTTTCATAAGGGAGATTGGGAGATTACTGTATGTTGGCAGTTGATAAATCAGTTGCCAGATTTTCAATGCTGTCATAGCAACAAAATACTATGACTGCCTTCCAGTGAACAACAAGTTAACTACAGATCTTTATGTATCTCTGGAACCTAGTAGATTGAATGAAAGTCAAGTCAGTTTTACAGGGATAGATACTAACATTTTTAGGCACTGGCCCATATGGCCATCAAACCACTAACTTTGGTGGCCCAAATATAAGCTTATGTAAAAACGGTACAGAAAAGGCAATTTGTTGCAACTTCCGTCCTTAATTGTGACACTGATATTGTCCACTTTTCCCATGAATTGAAATGTGGTGTTTCCCTTGTACTGTGAAACTGGTGTCACAGTACATGACTTCCTTAGATGTGTCTTATTCTGACTCCTGCTTCCATTCATTCCTAAATTTTTGTTGCGACTTTCTCGTAATTCGCTGTTTGTGTCTCTGGTTCTTCTATAAGGTAGCTAGCTGGCGATGAGTGCTGTTCGCCATTTTCATAGAATGTTGAAGTAAAAGTCACAAAGGAATCGGGATGTTTGTGTAACTGTAACAGTGTGTTGGGAAATTATAAAACTTTGCAGTCACATGGGGCCACCTACATGTAATATTTGGCCATGGGCCACCAGGCCAAAATTAATGTTGAACCCTGATTTTATTAATGTAGCACCAAATTGTAACACAAGTGTTTTTCCATATAGAGCAAGTCTAGATCATACTCTTTATAATGTTATTCACAGAAACCAAACAGTGCCCACCATGAGTAAGCACTTGGTGACACAGGTGAGGCAGAAACCTCAAACTCTGGGTGGACAGCCATCCTACACTTTAATTCAAAATTTGTTTAATAGGGCTTGTGACCTCAATATTACATCAATATTCTATTTTTGATAAGTAATCGTAAGTAAAATTGATATAATGACTAAGTGGGTAAAGAAAGAGTCCAGAAAACTACATCACTTTACTGTAAAGCCTTTAAAACCAGATATCACAATATCCAAATCTAATACAATATCTAGTCTCATATCACAGTGTTGACATAATATCAATATATTGCTAGCACTGTTTGTGGGATACCTCCTCTCGGGTTTCTCCCTGTCAGTCTGTCTTTTCTCATTTGTGACCTGTTCCTGTCCATATCTTCTTTTGGGCTCAACTAACTAACCACAACATTTTGTTTTTGAATCCAGCCTGGGACATATGTCATGTTTTGTTCTTTCTCCTCAATCTCCCCTGTCTTCCTTCATTTCAAACACTGTAATGAAGAGAAATGCCACAGTGGTAATCTCTATAAAAACATCTTGCCGTGTCCTTCCCTCTTGCTTTTAGTTCTAACATCTCCTCCTTCTGCTTCTCTCTAAACTCTGCCATCTTTACCATTTTCTCAGCGGGAGGTGAAACAAACAAACTGTAACCAAAGACACGCAGTCACAGATTTACTGGCATGCTGAAAAAGACGTATAAACCACGCAGTCACATTTAAATTAGCAGTGGCAGACACTTGGATTCCACGGCAGTGCTGCTGAGAAAATAGTGGCATTTCTTTCACTTCAACCCCACAGATAGCACTTTCAACTCCCAGCCTACTTGTTCAGTTTTTCAACAGTTTCACCTCCTTTTTGTCTGCCACTGCGCCGAGTTGCCTTTGATGGTTCGGAAAAGAGTAAAGAGAGCGAGAGGCATGTTTTATCCTCCCACGCAGTCACACGCTCTGCCATGCGGTTGTACACTCCCTGAGACAGGGACCTCTGCACAGCGGTGCTCCATTGCCATACTTTGAGCTGCCGTGGCAACAACTTGGGAAATTCGTTCTGCTTGGATCTGGTTTTGAGTGACAGCTTGAAAAAGTTGCTTGACACCTGTGCAGTGACGATGTTGTTTGCCAAGGCACAGGACAGAAAGAGTCCAAAAAAATCCTGCAGCTTGCTCTCTGTGTCTGTTGATCATGCGTAAACACCTTGCCACAAGGGTGTACTTGAAAAAACAGTTGTACTTTTTTGTTGACTTTGTTCACGGCTGTGTGTGAGTTTGTACATGTGTATGTGTGTGTTTACGTCTTCTCTTTTTTTATTGTTTTTACCTATGTAGCAGGATGGGAGTTACAGTTTTGCTCTGTTAGTGTGTTAGCAGGATGACAGGATGTTCTCTATGAATGGATTTGCACAAAACCATCTAGAAAGGTCCATTATAGGGCACAGTAGCAATTATTTAGTTTCTGTATTCTATAGGAGTGTGTGACTTCCATCTCATAAAACAGATTCTTGTTAAAGGGTGTCTCCATTTGCATTATTTTCCAAGTTTTTAAAATGGAAAACTCCCACTCACTCCCACTGTGGCAACATCATCCTGCAGCATCCTATGTCAGTTCACGTAGGAAAATGGTTTTAGAAGGGCTTGGGAAAATAGGATTTTGATGCTATAATAGAGGGTGAGCGGATGGAATATGTCAAATTGTTCACGATATGTCATTTTTAATTTTTCTCTATAAAAAAATTAATATGATTACAGCAATATTTTGACTTGCTGACAGAATGATATACCGTTACATACCGCACCACCAAATATGGCTGAAGGCGAAAGTAACGTTACTACTGGCTTTAGAGTGGAGAATTGCAACAGCATAAGGGGGCAACACAACAAACAACAAACAAACAAAAATTCTAAGACAAGAGCTCAACAGCTATTGTGAGTTCTAAACCTAAATTGTCTCTCAGTATCATGCTATATTGTTAGTGCAGAATAACTTAAATATTATGATATTATTTTAGGGCCAAATCGGCTCCTGTGCTAAAATGTCAGTACTTAGCCCAAAATTTGAATGTTTCGATTTGAATACAGCAGGGATCCTATTGGGAAGTTACACAGTGGAATAAAAATATAAAAAAAAAAAAAAAACAACAACAACAAAGAACAAAATAATGGACCGGCCCTTTAACACTATAGATTTTAGCCAGGCTAGCACTTCTAGGGATGGCAATGTCAGTTGGCCAGTCTGCCATTTCTTTTCAAACTGAAATATCTTGTGAAATTTGTTGCATACATTCATTTCCCAGATGATGAATTCTAATGACTTTGGGAACCCTTTGACTTTTTCCTTTAGCGTGACCATGAGCTTGACATTTGTAAATTGTTGTTTCAATTGTATTGAAATGTCTCTATAATCGTTGGATGGGTTGTTACGAAATGTGGTACACAGATTCATGTTACTCGCAGGATGAATGGTAATAACTTTGGTGATAGCCCAACTTTATGTTTTCTCAACACTTTGGTTAATGACCAGATACCTTCAAAACTAGTGACATTCCATCAGCCTCAGTGTTACTTTGTGTTTGGTGCTTTGTGTTTGGTGCTACTTTTGGTTGAGTACCGAAACCTGGTGCCAATATGGAACTGAATCCTATGGAACCAGTACCTATCAGACCGAATCACAATTTAGACTTTGGTGCCACATACCTGAGCTGTTGAGTGAAATATAGAACAATCAACAGAATCATGAACGCATGTGCTATTGCTAGTTAACATTATGGCTCTCACTACATGTCTCTGGCAGCAGATGGCCTAATGTTAGCTAGTAGCTAAATGGTCTAAAGTGTGGCTGTATTTCACTTGAAAGGATTCCAACACCAGCTGGGATGTCTAACAAATTTTTAAAAACAGTTGCACACCCTTCAGTTTGGAAACTGCTGGCTTAGGTACCATTTAGGAACTGGTACCGTTTTAAAAGCATCTTTTTAGTAGCAGTAAACTTAAAAGAAAGAAAAAGATACCCAGCCTCAGTGTTAATAAGTAAATGACGGATATAGTTAACATTCTGTCTGCTAAACAGCAAGTTTATCTTTGTGAGCATGTTAGCATGTACTCTGAAGCCATGCCTATGTGCAGCCTCAGAGCTGCTAGTATGACTGATGACTTGTACCTAGGTTGCCTTAAGACAAACTTCAACCTTGGATCAAAAAAGGCAGTCTCCACGTTTGTTTGAATGAGGCCCCAAAAAAAAAAAAAAAGTAATGTTGGCCGATTGAGAGAAAGCAGGGGGGCATGGGTGTGCCTTTTTCTGTTCTGGATAAAACTGCCACTTTGGGGTGTCCTGTGAGCCCAGTGGTCCTTTTTTTGCATGTCATTCCCTTATATTTCTGCACGTTTTCTGTGTGTATCTACACTATCATTGTCTAAAAAAAAAGGGAACAAAAAAGGCTAGTCTAGTTTTTCCAAAACTTGGTGCAATGGTTAAAATGCCACCCTAATGGCCTCAGTGCAGACAGAGACCTGATGGGCTACACAGTGATGCAGTAATTAACTAAAATACTTAAAAAAAATGGCTGGAATTAGAGCAGCCATATTTAATGCTCTATTTCAAGCACTGGCCTGCACGTGTTCATCTCCTCATGTGAAACAAGTGTGTAATGAAGCTTAGAAGAGATTATTAACCTTTCATGAAAATTCCACATCTCAACAGTTGCATAGTGTTGGCGGAGGTGTGCTTTCAACTGAGTGCCATCGAGTTATGTGACTATGTTTACCTGAGTGTCTTTTTGTCTTTAGAGTGTGTTTTCTGTGTGTGTGTGTGTCAGCAGTCATTAGGAGTTGGCAGACAGTCAGTTTGTATTGCTGATGCTGACAAGCTTGTCTGGTAAGGATGGAACATACTCCCTGAGCTCATTTTTATGACACACACACAACGTCTGTCTGTAGGTGTGTGTGCATGCATGCACCAGTGCGTGTCGTGTCATAGGCTGTTTAGCCCACATGCGCGCCAATTTAAGTTGGCAGTAGTGGTTCTTCACAAAAGTTAAGGGTTTGGCAGGAGGTTATTCTTTTGAATTTCATCCTGTTGTTGGTCCATCCACATTTTTGATCATGTTTTTATCTTGTTACATTCTATTGTTCCTATGACGTCTCTGTATATTTTTGTGTCCATTTACACAGTTTACTATACATCCATAAAATCCCAGCTACAAAATCTGTTGCACTCCTTTCCTTTGTAGACTTTTTTTGAAGAACAGATTTTGTATAATGCATGCTAACAAAGGCACCAAAGCTCACATTTGCATTCATCTCTGTTCTTCTTTTAACAGGCGATCTCCCAGAAACCTGGATTAGTAAAAGACCCCCACCGCTGGCTAGCTGAGACAAAGGTATGATTATTACATGCAGCATGCATGTACGTGCTGCCTTCCTTACAGGGGATTTTTAAAAATAATTATATATATACTTCAGAAAACACAAGATTAAGCATATGACACTATAACCCTGAACATCATGCTCATTCCCAGGCCTCCACTATATAGAAGATCACTGAAAAACGACAGCAGGGAATATATGTAATCTATGATTTTGTCCTTGCAAAAGTATTGCACCAACCACAAATGGTTGTATTTTTGTATCTATTTTTGTGTGTCATTTGTTTAAACCAACATTTACTGTAGCATGACCTCGCAGAAAAGATGATTTATTGTTGAAGAAACCACTTCCCACAGCTGAGCACTGATGTGTGGTGAGAGTCAGCAGTGATCATAATGAAACTGTGAAGTTCAGGGATTTGTGATAGAATGTGTTACCATATTAATCATAAGGGCAAGGACAATTGTAAATTGCACTGCCCTTAAGTTCAGTCATACAAGTGACTGCAGTTCACACCAGCAGTGTTTCAAAAGCGTTTCAGCAGCGGAGCGTTTTGCTTATCTGATTATGTTTACTTGCTCTGATTTTGTTGATTAAGTCCTCTTTCCTTGCTCTTTGTGCTTCTAGCGACAGGATACATTGTTAAATAGTTTCTTTTCTGTCTGTCTTTATGGTTGTGTGTCTGCATGGGGTCTTTTATTTTGAAAATTTACCGGATTCTTCCTGCCTTGTCCGTGCCTGACTTCCCACCCGTTCGACCTGCTCTGTGCTAATTGACACAACATCCGTCAAAAATAGACTCAGCATCTATTCTCTGCTGAGTGGAGCGCCAAGCTGCTTCTGGGAAATGTGTCTGAAACGTGCTGCGGCGCTTCTGGTGGAAACACAAGCATTATCTAGAATGGCCGCAAATTGGCCCTAGTGCCGCAGCACAGCCATGCCTGGTAGAAATTAGGGCTTACTGAGCACTTCTCTTTTTCCAAGATAATCCATCCACCTGATAGGTGTGGCATATAGAGATGTTGAATAAACAGAATTATTATGACAGAGTTCCCCAAACCCTAGGACCTGAGACCCAATATGGGACCTGCACTGGTCAGATCCACATTTTATACAGTCAGTCAGATCCTTGTTGGTTTTCATTCTATTTCCTCAGGTCCCAGGTCTGTTTAACAGTATGTTTAATACCCAAGTGGGTCTGAGAAGACCTGGCTGTAATGAGACAAACCTGATCATGATGGAGGTGCTTCGTGTCTGTATTTTTATTTGAAACATTCAGCAACTGTAAGCAAACTGCAAAGTGCATCTGTGGCCACAAGGTGGTGCCAGATGAACCCAGCTCCTGCTCCTGCTCCTGCTCAGGAGTTTGAGGATTAGGGAGCAGAGGTCAGACTAATTGCGGAGAGCACAGATGATAACAAATTAGCAATGCGAACATTAGCAGCCGACACCAAGCAAGTAGTCGTTATTAGTCACTATAGTTTGAAAGAGCAAACAGTTGATGTTGTCTTTGTGTGTCTATGTGTCCTGACTGGTTCAGGTTTAACATTTGTCCATTCTGCATGGGTCTGGATTAAAGCTTTCAAATATCTGACAGGTCTGGTGTGGTTGGGGGTAGCACATTTACAGGTCTTTTGGGGCTCGGGCACAAGTTTTTGGACCTGTGATAACTTCTACCTTAGACTGGTCACAGTAAAAGGCCTCTCTAATGACCCTTTTTCATACACAGTGCTGGCCCTGCTTTACTCAGTTTGACTCAGCCCGTCAGCCCAGCATGGCAGGGGTTTGCATTTCCATTACTACAGGGCTACCCACTTGAAGGTGTCTTTTAACTGAAGATGAGCTTCAGGAAGCTTCAGGAGGCTTGAGGAGGCTAAAGTCAAGCAGCTGTAAAGCAGTGGATAAACCATTCATATGCATAACTGGGATGAACACGCTGTTTCCATGAATTCTTCACAGTAACACTCCCCCATTGTTTAAATATTTAAACACTTTAATTACAAAGCAGCAAAAAATTTCAAAGCATAGAGATTCAGTTAGAAGCAGCAAAACTCCTGAGAGCTGAATATAAAAAGACTTTGTATCTTTCTCTCTGCTCTCCTGCACACACATGAGCTGAGTATCATAAAATATGCTTGAGGGGGAGAGGGGAGAGTCCTCATTGATCGGCTGCATTCGGCTCGCTTTGGCCCCACTCCAGAGTAAATCCATCTTGGGTGTGGCACAGTGCAGCACAGCACGATAAAAGTGGCAATGGAAATGCAAATCAGCGTGGCAGCGTCTGACTCAGTGTGTCCAAAAGCACCAGAGGAAAAACACCATAAAATGTGCAATTTTATCTTGAAAAAAGACATTAATTAGGCACTGAACGATGGCTATTTCATACAGGGATACAGATGCCAGTTTTTTTCTAGTTGGACAAAATCATGATCCACCCTAATCTACATCTAATGGCCTTAACCTGAAATTCTTACCCTAACCAACTACTCCTCATGTCTGACACTAACTAATCCACTCAATGAAGGCAACAAGCACTAGCCAATCAGAGGCACACTAGTGTAGGTCGTGACTTAGCTATTCTGGGAAAAAAAATTGGTATGTATGTAAAATTGGTGTGTAGCCCTATGTGAAATAGCCATAGTTCAGTGCTGAATAAATGTCTTTTTCAAGGTCAAACTGCACATTTTAGACTGGTCTTTTATTATTACCAGTCCAAGATAAACCTGTGCAATAATACTGCTGTTTTATCAGCACCTCTATATGCCACACCTGTCAGGGGGATAAATTATCTTGAAGATGTGCTCACTAACACAGAATTTAACAAATTCAAGAACAAAATTTGAGAGAATTAAATCTTTTGTGTGTATAGAAGAAGTCTTGGATCTTCAACTCATGAAAAATGAGAGCAAAAGCAAAAGTGTTACATATTTGTTAAGTCTATTTAATGTGTTGCATTCTTGCAGTTATTTTCCTCTCTTTTACAGTAATAGTTGCCTCTTGGCTTCTCTCCAAGACAAATCAGTTCCCGTTTAGCATTGCAATGATGTACTGTACAGAAAAAAACATGTAATTATGGCTGTGCATGGTGGTGATGCATGATACTCTGTTAAAATGTGTTTGCACAATTCATAGTGTTTATCACTATAATGTATATCTCCTGTCATAAAGCTTTCAGAGCACTGTGCATTTACAACAACAAAACACTAGAGAACAAGAGAGAGATAATTAGCTCCCTAGTTAGCAGTTGTTATGTTAGTAAAATCTAGGTATGATTTACAGGCTTATACGGCAGAGTTAGAATTCCCATTTAACCAATCATTTTGTATGGCTGTAACAGTGCGTTGAATAAAACACTAAATTTATTAACATTACCTGTTGCAATGACAGAGTGCTCCCCATCACTTTGACAGGGACACTGTTTTCTCTGGGCTTTTATCAGACAATTTGGCTTTTCTAAATTTGAGTTTAATACTACCGTCAAAGTCAAAATGACAAAGTATAGACCATATTTTGTGTTGAATGATATTTCAAGAGAATAGTTAACTTGCAGCTTGGGCAGTACTGTAGCAAAAAGCCTTTTAAATACAAGAGGAATTAAGATGTAATATGAAAGGATTTGGATTTCAAGGGAAAACAGGATTCCCCTGTGTTTTTCTTATATCAGACAGTTTTGGTGACTTAATTAAGTTTATATGTGATGTCTATTGCATTAATTAGTGTGCAGAGTTCTACATCAGGCAAACAGTTGGTGAACAGTATGTATGTGCAGTTACGTAAGGAAAATCATTTATCTTAAAAGAAATGGGTCTGAAATGCAGGGCACGAGGTAGGAACTGAAGCGTTATTTATAAGAACCTATATGGATAATTTCCCCCTCCTGATGCCCTAGTTTCAGGTGTTTTGAAATGGGGTTGTATGAGGTACTTATCCATAGCTAGTGTATTATGTACAGTAGATGGCGTTCAGAACACCCCCAGTTTTGAGAAGCAGTAGGAGTACTGCTGAGGAATGTACTGCTGTGGACAGCAAAAACTAACTGATCAAGGTAGCAGTAGACCATCAACTCGTTCAACAGTGTTCTGCAAGGTAAAATTACAGCTTTTGCCAAACGTGTCTGGTGGCTTTGGAACAAGCAACATAACAGTGATTTCCATTCGGAAAAGGCTGTCTGACAGCAAGGTAAAGCTGTGAAAGTATTCAAGAAACAGAGTACATCTCCTTTTGAGACTTATATCCCAGTTCGGAATTTGTTTGCTCATTTGAATTGAGTTAACTGATGCTGAATAATTTCCAAATGGCTAAGCGTCTTTTTATGAGTCGTCAGAAATCATAAATAATCTTTTTAAAGGAGTGAATGTTTATAATAGTTAAAACACAGTTCACCACAAAATCAAAAATGCACATTTTTCCTCTGGCCTGTAGTGTTGTTTATCCATCTATACTCTTGGTGTGAGTTGCAGAGCTTTGGAGATAGCGGCCATAGAGATTTGTGCCTTCTCCCAAGTATATTGGAACTAAACAACCACAGCAACTCACTTCAACCATAGATTTTAAATAGCAATTTACCCTCTTTATTATACCATGAATGGTTCCAACTCACTATTTGGACTGCAGTACTCATTTCTGAACACTAGGGTCTTGCATATTGTCGCTCTAAATTTTGAGTAAAACCTTTACTATAAGAACCCACAAAGCCCATCTTGATTCAGCCCTGCCAAAAACAAGTATGCAATGATTTTTTATTTATTATAACCAACCAGACCAAGCTCCGCTGGCTGTGTGAGGAGGTGCAGGAGTGCAGCACAAGAGAGCAGCGCCTGAGGAAGCAGCATCAACAGACCAGGGATCATCTGAAGACCCTGAGGCAGAGCCGGGACTCGGAGCAGACGGCTCTCTTGCAGCGCCTGGACCAGCAGGAGAAGCTTCTGCACTCCCTCAGCACTGAAAAGAGAGGTACATACAAACAGTGTTCAAATAGGAAAATACTTTCACATTGACTTGATTCACACTTAGGAAGCAAGTGAGAATGCAGCGTCTGATTTGGTGGGTTTTGATGTGTGTGGGGAGGTTTTCCTCTCACTTAATTAAACAGTTGTACCAACGCCATCAAAGTGAGCGCCATCAAAGACTCATGCCAGTGAGTCATATACACAGCCAGTATAAAATGTCAAAGCACAGCATCATGTGAGACTAATCAGGCTCTGTGTTCTTTATTAGGCAGCTAATACCCGATTAAAAAAAAAAAAAAAGCACTGGACTTGAAATCCTCTGGTTGTTCATGTCTGTTGAATTTATGATGGTGGAACAGCGTGAATATTTACTATAGCAAGCTCTTAATGAAAATGTAGCTATTCCTCAACTGTTGAACCCGTAGTCCTTTTTCTGACTTCCTGTTTTCATCCTCTCTCATTTACATTCAGTCACCCTGTCATTAAAAGCAATAACTAATGCATATTACTGCAGTGTTTTTGTCACCAAGTGGTTTTCGTGTGTTGTGTTGTAACGGATCCTTGTTAATATGCCTTTGACTGTGCGCCTGATGCATTGTTTTTGCTGCCGTGCACACACAGGCCTGTCCGTTTATGATCACAAATGTTTGAGAAAACATCTTAATGTGGGTGAACTTTGAGACTTCTGTGGGAAATGGACTTGTTTTTCCATATCCCACGTCCCATTTTTGACTCAATTTCTCCTAATGAGCTGTAACTGCCAGAGGAAGAACAACTTGTTTTTAGCGCTTCATCTGAACAATGCAGGGAAATGGGCCTAATTTGTGTGCCATTAACTGAGAGAAAGAAGATTAAAAGACACAGCGAGACTATAAAGAGTGGGATAGGTAGGCATGGACAGGGAGATGGAACACCTGTACACAGGGACAATCTCCTTTTTTTGCTGCAAGATAAACCATCTCATGATCCAGCCTCATCTCCAGAACACCCTTTGGAAACATAGTTCACTCTGTCGTCAGACCCAATCAGCAATTTGATAGAAGTAGCCTTGTCTGTCTTCACTGCAGGCAGAAGCACTGATATGGTCGCTTCAGTAATTAGACCTAAGAGTAATCTGCATGTCACAACAGATACAGGATCTGCTTATTTGAATTGAAGGCGTGCAAATTAAGATTTTATCAACTGTGCTTTGAATATGGCTTCTCAGTAATGCAGTTGCTCACTTGCTCTGTTGTTGTGATTATTGCAGAGCAAGACAAGACTTACAAATCCCTACCATGCATGAATACATACATTATGATGAGCAATAATGACATGATACATTTGCAACAATACACTCAACCATGCAGTGTGGTAAATACTAATTATATCTAAGTCTACCTGTCCCCATCGCAACTGATTCTTGTTTTTTTCTGTTATTTATACTATCAACCCAGAAATTGTTTTCATATGAGATTTATTTTCCTTATAACTACATGTCTGCTCATCTCAGCAGATTAACTGTTAATGCCAGCATTCTGCACAATCATTCTGTGGTATGCAGTAATTGTCTGACAGTGAATTTATTAGTGTCAGATTGAAGTTGGTTTAGAGATTTCATCATCATCATCACCGTATTCCCTTTAAACAAGTATGCCCTGCATGTATAGATAACAGTAGTTCTTGTATTACAGGACATATTGCAAATGTTAGGTGAGTCGTGACTGAGTGTGAGTCAGCGAATAGAACTTTGGTAGCAACAGTGGACAAGCGCTACCACCAGATTTTAACAAGCAAGCTAAAAACAGAAATTGGAGAATCAGGAGATTTGTTCTATAGCCAGAAATGATGATTTGCTAAGTATTGAAGTCAAGTGCGTTGGCCAGTGTAGATAGATGCATGTAGGAGGTGGAGTCAGTCATCCCTAGGTTATTGGATATGAGGAAAAACCTATGAGAAATATGGTGAGTCCAACAGAAAAGGAGGACGCCTAGTAATACGTTTGCAGGCACATTTATATAGTCTGCTCATCTATGTACTTTCAGAAAAGTATGTTTTGTGTATGTCAGTGGAGAGCAATAATAGACCAGTTAAACGGTCAGCTGATTATCTGCCATTTTGAGATAATTGGCATCAGCCAATGCCAGCGCTCATAAGGCTGATAAACAAAAAATGTCTGCAGACACATCTGGAGGCAGCCTTGTCAGTGTGTCTGCTGTGGAATGATGTCTGCACTCCCCCTTGTGAGTTGTGGGAAAGTATTGAAAAACTTAGTTTGTTAAAGTTGGTGCTTTAACTCTCATGCATCCTGGTTTAAAACTTTTCCTAAATTTCCTCAGTCACCATTGTATTTTCTCCATGTTAAAAACATTTCTCCGATTCTAAATGACAGCAAATGTAATCTAAAACCATTGCTGGCTAATCCCATAATGTGTTGCCACCATGTCATTAAAACAGCTAGCACAGCCTTTTCTGCTCCGCATAATGCCAAGCAGAGTAAACTTCAGTAAATATTGT
This sequence comes from Lutjanus erythropterus, assembly GCF_056507025.1. NCBI lineage: Eukaryota > Metazoa > Chordata > Actinopteri > Lutjaniformes > Lutjanidae > Lutjanus > Lutjanus erythropterus. The sequence continues at coordinate 11,354,374 of NC_139331.1, forward strand.
GGCATTTGCTCAATAAAATTCGATTGCAAAATGAAATCAGAGATATTCCTCTAAATTAACTCCTCATTAGACAAACAAGCAGTGATTGTAATTAAAAACAATTTGGTGTTGCAATCAACATCAAACACAAGCAGAGTTTTTCTTTCCTCCACCTGTTTGGGTAAAAATAATCCACTAGCAGCAAACTGTTTGAAACATATTGTGAGTGACATTCACCATGAATGACAAAATCAAGGTTTGTTTTTTTTATCTCTTGGATGCTGGGAGGTTTATTGCTCAAGTCTACTTTTCCAGTCCTCATTGATTGAAATTGGTAAAACTGATCATTGTGAGATATCCTGGTGGTGTTGTGCGTGTGTGTCGCAGTTAAGTTGTTCTGCCCCTGATCCTGATCCAAGTAGTTTAATGTTGAACATTTGACGATATTAAGTTTTGATCACAGCAAACAAACTTACTTCATAATACAGCTACTTGACAATAAGCTTTAAGGAATGTTTTGTTTTGTTTTGTTTTTTACAGGTGCACAAATTCCTAATAATTTCTCAGGAAGTTTTTTGTTCTTGCTTTAGCTGTTTAGCATCAGCTGTTTCATTCATGCTTCACACAAACAGTTCGTTCATCAGCTGCTTGGCTACCAGCTAATAAGTACCTTCCAGTTATACTCATACAGATGTGGTGTAGCCGTTATACGCTATTTTTGAATTTTGACTTTTTTTTCCTTAAAAAGGTTACTTATACTAATTTTGAAAATAGTTGGCGGTTAACTTAATAATCAGTAATAATCAATTAATCGATTTAGCTCTACTTTCAATACTCATTTTCAACAGTATCGATACTTCAGTACCAGCTGTGCTTTTTCCCGCGTCTTTCTAACAGCGAGTTTCAGTAATTTGCTCCAGTTGAAGATCCATTGTCATAATGTATCCTTGTTATATTATCTTTTTTTAAAATCAAAAATTTTCTGTATGAACTTAGAAATTCAGGTATTGTGAAAGCACTACTTACTGTAACACATACAATTCGACTTATTTGAAATATAGTTTCAGTTTACACAAGTGTAAACATAGACCTCTGAACCCACCTTAAAAAACTGTCAGGGCTGTGTTTCTATTTTGCCGATACTTAGTACCAAATTACATAGTTATTGCCAGCATCTTTTTAAGAAATACATTGGAAATTCATAGGAAATAAGAAACCTGTAAAATAAAGTGTCACTGAATCCTGAAGTACAATTTTCCTTTAGCATGAGGTACATAAATATAGAACACCGGCAGCAGGGAGAATAAAGTCAACATATATCTTGATTAAGTCCAGTGCCAATACTTGTGCCATTTCAATTCATCTACAGCAATGTGTTTCTTTTTCCAGAACTGTTGGAGAGGAGTCGCAGGAAAGAGGAGGAAATGAGGAGCCTTCAGGTTAGCATAATACATCTTTATTAATCCTGATCTGTTTGTCTGTCTGTTTGTGTCTGTAAATCTGCGCCATGAATGGTAGATTTTTAATATCCAGCTGGCCTAATTTCAACTACATTGCCAACAAGAGACAGCTGGTACTATTTTTGTTTATACACCACATTGCCTTCAAATTCCTTCTCTGTTTTGCATATCTGTTGGCTTGTTTTTGAGTAACTGCTGGGCTTTAGTCATCTGAGTTCTGTGATGCAGTGCTGCAGACATTAGTACACAGCCATGGGCCTGACAGACTCCTTGCAGCCTTGCTTGGACAAGTAGCTAATTACTGCAGACACGAGGCCTTGGAGTTTAAAAGCCACCAGAGGCCTTGTCTCTGTCTTTCAATACCACAGCATCTACACTTTGGCAGGCCACCAACTCACCTAGTCGGGATTGGACTGGCCCCCGGCACCTCACTGGCCCTTTCCTCACCATTAAACAGCGAAACACATGCTCACGCACACTAAAATGTCTGCTAAGCATTTTGTCCTTTCCAAACGTGTGTTCGTACCTCCGCAAACGCGCATGTGTTTGTGTTGGATAGCAGGGTCCCATCTGTGGCTGCGTGATGGCACCTGCCAGAGCTCGTGTGCAATTAATCAGCCCTCTCAGACCCAGCCGAGCTTTTAATTATGAAGGATGAGGAGAGAGAGGTGTGGAGAGGGAAGACAGATACAGTGAGGGACGTAGACGGGGAAGAAGTTGGGGAGGGTGGGCTGAGGAAAAGAAAGTACCCTTGTTACAAACCATCAACACATTACAGGCAGAGAGGGGGAGAGGCAGCTGGTTGAGTTGGGGGGAGCAGGTGTGCGTTTGAGTGGCAGATAAGAGGCATAGCATCACTTATGCATCGTTAGAGAGGGAACATCAGTCAGGAGCTGGATGAGCGGCGAGAGCGGTTTGTCTTTGTGTGTATGTGTGTGTCGGTGTGTGTGATAAGAAGCCTGTTGTGTGCTACAGACTCTGCCTAGCCCCCTGCGTTTCCCTCCCTTGTTACCGATTTGTTGGAACACTCTATTCCTCTTTTCTGTCACTATTCTCCCACACACACTGGGTTTCTCTCTGCTTATCTACCATTTTGAGCAGTTACCTGAACTCAGCGTCTGCCTCAATTTGTTAGTTTAAACCTTACTTTGGTATTGGGGCTTACTTTTATTTTGAAGTATATGAAGTAATATTGCTGCATTTGTGTGTCTTAACAGGACCGTGTGTTGGATCTGGAGATGGTAAGCAGTGATTTTTATTTTAATCCAAGTAATACATAGAGTTAAAGAAACATTATATAACATTGGTAGTTTTTACAATTTGGCACTCACAGTTTCAGAGTGTAATTTTCTTATACACCGCTGTCGTACACGTGGACAGTGGTACACATACATTTGTTATGATTACATTAATTACGATGAAAAAGTAGCGAGTTGACAACTTGGCTAACACAGCCAAACATCAAGTAAGTGCATCGACAGAAGACAAAGCAAGCCAGCTAATATTACTTACTAACAGCAAGAAAGCCAGCTTTAATTTAACAAAACTCTTGCCAACAACTACAAGCCAGTCCAACATTTATTCTTGCCCTATTGCCTCTTCAGTCAGTTTCTCCTTTTCTCTTCTTAGCTTTCTTAGTCAATGTCTTCCTCGTGTCTCTGCTTCTGCCATGATGTTTGTAGTGTTAGAGGTGGATTCCTTTTATATTGTCTGACATGCGTGCCGCTTTCCGACAGCACCGCCCCCCAAGCAGAGCCTGATGTTCTCCTCCTCTGGGTGGTCCAAACAGGTTGCATTAGACTTTATTGTTGTCAAAACATCAGAAAAAAATCCATCATATCATTACCCATTTTTCCACATACCATGCATATATTCTTATCCATCACTGATTTCATTTAATTTTCTAATGATAATGAGACATAGAACAAACTTTGATTTTTCCTAGTGGCCACTCACAGTAAAAAAAAAGCTGAAAAAACTGTTTAAAAACTATGATCTGTGACGTATTGTGTCATCACAATGTAAAGTCTAGTGGTAACTCACAGCGGGAGGTAAGGGGGGAAACTCTATTGTGCATATTCAGTGGGCCGTATAACCAGGAAGAAAACCCAAAAGGCAGAAAACTTTTGACTTATGTGCCCGACTAGCACTTCTAATTGGATTGAATGGGCGCCATCCTTGCATTCATTATCAAGTTCATTATAACAATTTACAAATCAGTGTAGCAGGGTTTCAGCAGCTATTTAAAAAGTCTTAAAGGGATGGTTCATTCCACACTAACAACAGTCTGGGACTCTGATTCCTCTTCATATCCTTCTTACTCTTTTGTCAGTATGGACATGAAATATATCTTAAATTGCATTTATAATGTTCTTAAAAAAATATTAAAAAGTCTTAAAGTTAACTTGTTGAAACCTGCATAAGCCCTGTGATGATTTTGAGTCTGTTATTTTAAGGTAGAATAGATACATACTATTGCTTTAAACAAAATTGGTATGTATATTCAGGTTTAAAAAATGTAGAGTTAGGAGTGGAGTTGTTAAAGTCATGTTGACTTTCTGTGTGATTCTGTGCAGCTGTGTAGGCAAGTTCACTTGAGGCTACGTTTGTTTAGCAACCCATAAAGGCAAACAGAGGGTTAGAAATGATTGCTTTCGTCAAGGCTCACGGCTCTGTTAATCATCATAAGTCTTGCTGATGGGGTTAAGAACCAAGCTTTACTGACAACACAGTATTGACCTCACCATCCACACTGTTAACGTTTACCACTAACATCCTTAATCAGCTATTAGACGTCAGCCCAAAATTACTTAGCACTACTGAAAGGTTATATTGACCCAAGCGCTTTTTACTCCCTTGGAAAAAAAAAATAGATGAAGCTGTCTAACACACACTGTCCATCCATCACAATTATGCACCGCGCTTGGCCGCTTCACCTTTCAATTAGCTGTGAAAGAACAGGAAATACCACGGACTTATATCAAGTCAAATAATTTCTGCTTACCGCAACAACACAGCAGCAGGATGCATCGACCCATCCTCCACTCAGCCCGGTTGGCGGGGATCAGCCAACAGTCTTGCTTGTATGTCAGTGTGCCATTCAGTGTAGCAATCAGCGTGACGCCTTGTAACAACCAGCTCTTTTGATGCCTAAATGCTCCATCTGAATGGGAATGGGGAAGCTATTGAGACATACAGTGTAGGGATGAATAGAATGGAGTGCGGCCGGAGTAGTTACTCAATCAAATATTGCTCTGAGTGTGTTTTAACAAAAGTCCTCAATTAGCTTTTGAAATGAACAGGCAGACATCATGTCTGTTACTATGAAGGCTTGAGCACCATCTTGAATTCTTTGTATAGCCTTTGTGAATATGATGCAATCCACAGGAAATGTTTAAATAGGAGTTGTATAGATTGCATTCCCAGTAGTACCACTTTAAGATAGGCACACCAACTGGGAGCAGAAAACAAGCACCAGTACTGCCAACAGCTGTTGTTTGAGGAGTTGTATGTTAAAGGAATACTCCATTTAAAATCTGTCTTTTAGGCCTTGATGGCCAAGTGGTTAAAATGTAACGTTGGTGTTTTTCAACCTGAACACTATTTTTCCATGCTTTTGTGTGACTAATGGGGACAAAGTTTTTTAGAATTGGTCCAGTATTGAGGGAGAGCATTGCAGCCAGCAGAAGCGAAACTAAGCTACAACATAATCCCTCCAGGCAACTGCACCGTCAGAGTTAATTCCACTAAAAATACAAACCCAGTTCCAAACAAGTTGGGACACTGTGTAAAACGTAAGTAAAAACAGAATGCAATGATTTGCAAAAACTTTTTGACCTATATTCAGTTAAATACAATTCAAAGACAAGCTATTTAATGTTCAAACTGATTAACATTTAACTGTTTTGGTTAAATACAAGTTAAAAGGTATTTGCAAAACTTTGCATTCTGTTTTTGTCTACTTTTTACACAGCATCACAACTTTTTTGGGTTGGGGTTGTATTGTATCTGTCACCGCTGACTACTTTACATCATTTCTGAAATAAGGTCCTATGGGGGAACACCTATGAAAGTGGTAGCTTACATAAGCTTATATTCAAAATGGTTAGTATGAAATCTAATAGTGACTCACTGTCCACCAACTGAAACCTGGTGCTGGAGCCAGTTCACAGTTGGTTCAACTAGCAAACCATCTAAGAACCGGCTTGCTTTTCCATAGGCTAGAGAGTCAAGTCATTGTGTTACTGCAGACACCTCCAGTTTCCTGGAAACACTAACTTCGAGCACTTCACACTGTGACACAGTGGGTGTGCCATAACGCTGGATGCTACTCATAATAAAATAGGAGGAAAAAGAAGCACAGCAACTTCTAACTACGTTTTGACTACTACTACTGCCTATTAAATGAACAATTAAGTCTGCCCTTACCAGCAGATTGATCAGACTGAAATGTACTCAAGCAAGACATGACTGTATGACGACTGATTGCAATCTCACCCGGTGTTACCCTACATTTGGTAATCCATGTGACCTGCAGTGTTGGAAGATGTACTCGGATTGGGCTGCAACTGGCTGCTTATGTTTTAACTTATCAGTATTAATCATGTATTTAATTAAATGTATTTAGTGTATCAGATACTTTACTTAAGTAAAGGATCAGAGTACTTCCTCAAACACTGTGGGTCGCAAGATCTGGTGGGTAACCAAATATGATGTAACACCAGCCTGCAGCCCCCCGCATTTACATAGCAAACTTTCCAAACAGGCGATATTTGATTAAACTGATCACACATGGGGAATCTCATGCCTAAAAGAAAACCTTGTGACATATGAACAGCTTTAAGCCTGGCTCAGAATCTCTGCCACAATGGCAGACAATTCCATTTGGTTGGAGGTTCTTACACTTAGCCCAGCAAAGAGTTGGTGTCACTCTAGAACCGGTTTTCAGGGCAGAGAGCTGGTTCGTTGGCTGTTGAAACACAAAAAAATGGTTTAAAATTAGGCTCTGGCTTTGAACCAGCCCTGGAACTGCCTCAGCTGAAAAGGGGCAAGAGTCACAGCCAAAATGTATGTCCAAGTGCTCAACAAAACTTCAACACCCATGCAGCACAATGCCCCCTTTTCACTGTAATCCATATCTTCAGTGTGCTCCATTTTAATGTATTCAAATTATTCATCAGTAAATCACTAAATACGTCTCCTGGCAAAGCCTCAGAGATAGGAGGAGTGTGACACACAAGTGTTGTATTTAATTAAAGAAAAGTTATTTTTACATTCAGTTTTTCACACCAAAACACCTTTTGTGTTTCTTGAAGTTTAGCAAATGTGTTAATTTAGTTTTGATTTAATTTTACTTTTGAAACATATTGAATTTTTTTTCATAATCATGGCATCTTGACAAACTTTTGCATTGAAGTCAGAGACATTTTTTGAGATTGGAATATTGTAGATTAAGTCTAAATATAGCTTTGTTGTGCGCACTGTATGTATAAATGCTTGTCACAGTTTATTTTAAGGGACAAATTATTTATATGCAGAGTCTAATATTTCACATTCTCTTTGGTCATGTGGGAGGACATAAATAATACATAACAGTGCCAACAGTATCTGCTGTGCACCTTTGGGTAGTATGTCCCATTGTCTCTGCAAATACAAAGGCATCAGTAGCCGCCACAGAGCTAAAGCCCACGGACAGCTGATCCAGCTGTGCTGCCATCATCAGTAATCATCGCTTCAGGTGACCTTTGACTGGAAACAACGTCTCATTTCACTAAATGCGTGTTTCATCCATTGTTCCGTCCTCGCTTCTGTTTCTTTCAGCATAAATGTGAAGTGCTGAGGAACGACGAAAAGAGACATGAGGGGAAGGGTAAATAATTAAGGGAGTTGGGATGTAGCCCAAGTGTTTATCAGTAGATAATTCTCCATTTACTATTTCGTTGTCTCACTGTAGTGCTTTCTGCTTGTGCCTTACATGGTAGTTTATGATTTGGGGACTCTTTAGATGATTTTTTTGTTTTTAAAATTATAACAGAGGACATTTATAATGAAAGTCATCACACTAATATGGCATCTGTGGTGTCAGTGCTGTGAGTTACAGTCTCCTGTCTGTCCCTTTTTACTGCTCAAAGAATCACTTCCAGGCCCATCATTTTGGATCATCTCTTTTTTAATGCAAATGCAGATATTGTATTGATTTCTCAGTTAAATCTTGTGCAGTTAGTCATGTTTGTATGATGTAAATGGCTGGAGTTAAATGGCTAAATATGAATGTCGGACAAACCAAGACACTAATACTGCAGATTGTAAATGTTCTGATTTTGTGTGTTTGGTTTCCAGAACACAAGAGTAGCACTGGACCACTTGGAGGCAATTCCAGAGAAACCATGTCTGATGGAGAACTTCAAAGATTTGGAGGTGGGGTCACTTAAAGCATTTTTTGTTTCAACAAATTTCAGTGGTAAAAGGGACAGTTCAACCTAAAATGTATAATTTTAACTTAACTAATATTTATCCATGTAGATCAGAGGTTCTTAGCTTTTTGTAACTTAAGGTTGGTTGGTTCACCTTCTCAAATAAAAAACACAACAAAAAAAAAAAAAGAAACTGGGCTTTGACAGGATTTCAAAACATTGTGCTTTCAGCTCAGCATCACTGCCAGCCATTATGAATCTAAATTTTATGTATTTATGCTCATATTTCCTCACCACATTGAACCATTTTGGGGCTTTTACTGGTGCTGGGACAGATCTCCCTTTATATTTAGAGTGTGTGCATGTTTTCCCTAATAAAAACATGAAAATAGCAGGGGACTTTTGTTTTGACGAACCGCTTGCCTGAGTGACATACTGCATATTCAATTATATTTTGAATTTTTTGTTTCCATGAGATAAAGTAATGCAGAAAATTGTTGCACAAAAATCACCATAACATAAAAGAAATGTTTGCTCAAAACTTACACTTAATATGTCCCCACAAATGTTGAAACAAAACCGACACTCTCGATCACCATGTATCTACTCATAGTTGAGAGGCTTGTAGTAGTGACAGTGCGTGATGTAAACATCAATGGCATCATTTGAGCTGTAACCTCTCATTGGTAAATGCATGCTTCCTTTTGCACAGTGACACGGTCGGTGGGTGCAACTCAGAAAGAAAGTAGTTTCTATATGAAAGTGCTCCCAACAAGGTCTTTGGATTATCTTGAGTAACCGGGTGATGATTTCTGGATTTCAAATGTATTTTTTCTGCGCTTTTGGCATCACAAGCTGCCTGCCATCCAGTTACCAATCTAGATGGATAAATAGTAATACAGGTAAGAGGAAAAAAGTGTATATTTGGTTTTGGGGTGTACTGTACCATTAAGAGGTTCTACATCCATTTAATATCTTTTCATTATTTTAATTCCCCCAAATCAACAACTGTGGGCGAAGTAAAACATGAAAACATTAATACATCAAATAAACCCCATGCAGAAAACCACCAAGGGAACAGATTTGTATCACTTGTATTACATTTATCCATTTAATCAGTGTTGTGCATTTTTCTGTGTTTTTCTAAAATATGCAAGACTTCAGACTGTTTGGTTACATAGGTTTTTGTCCTTTTGGCCTGAAAAAGCCCAGTTGTGTCTTTAGTCCAGTTGTTTACGATGACACGGTCTCCATTTTGTGTCTTCAGGAGTCACAGCGGCAGAGGGAGATGGTCGAGCAGCGCTACGGCAAATACAAAGAGATCGTCTGGGACCTGCAGCACCAGCTGGACGAGTCCAAGCGGAGGATCCAAGAATATAGAGTACGACACTCGCACACAGACAGATGTAATTCATGTATTTCAGTACTGTGGAAAAATGAGCTTTATAATGCCTTACAAGAGCCTGTACTCCCCAACAGCAGCCCACACTTTTTCTATTTCAGTCACTAATTGCACTGCTTTGTTCAAACAGCAGCGGTTTGGATCAGGATAGCCTGACTTTGAGAGCCATTTATGAGTCTAGCTCGCCCACACTGGTGCCAATGTGTGCACCGCACCTAATTTGCAACTTGTATGAATAAATGAATAATTTCACATGCTGGTAATGCATCACGGATGGACAGAGTGGGACGAGCTCGAGCAGTGGCACAAATGTACACTCCTACAAAACCTGACTTTCACCAGTCACTGTTAATTGCTACAGTCATCTTGTATGCTATAAAGCCGTCAGGGGAGCCATCAAGACATCATTGTTGACAGCTGATTGCCATCAGCAGTTTGCAGCCTCCCCTAAACAGCCATGCAGTCACTTTTTAAATGGTTTTAATCTGGCAGATTACCCCGTTGGTTTGCCAAATGACTCCCGTGTTGAACGATAAGTGGTGATTGCATTAGTTTAATAGCTGCTGCCCACCCGGGGTTTGTTTAAGGAAAAAGGATGGATGGCATGTATTTACAAGACTTCCATCTTGATCAGAGTCAGCAATGCCAATAACAACAAGCAGCTTTGACACTGAACCTAATAGTGGCTCCCTGCTTGAAACAGCAGCTTCTAGAACTCCACTCAGACAGGATATGTGAAATGTTGATCTATACACAGAGGATAAAAGACATTTGTAATATGAGTCAAACTTCAAGGGACAGCAGTGACTTGGCGGGCCTTGACACAGAATTGCAAAATATTGAGATATCCGTTCAGGCTGGGACACTTTAGCCTGCATGTTTACAGGCAAATAAATGTCTGTAAAAGAAGCTTTTATCATAAACGGCGACACACAGTCCATAGAGGAGCTCAAATCACTCACTTTCTAAACAGAATATTTTATCACTCTGTTGAGCACTTGTGATGTCCAGGCAAGCATTTTGTGGACAGTCAGATTTTACCCACAGCTCTCACTTTACTTTATGGTGCTTTGGATTTGATTTTGTGTAGCCTGTATGCTCTGCAAAGTGCATTACTGTAAGACATACTTAAACAGGTTAGGGACATGATTACAGGGATGATTTTTATTCAACCTTGGTACTGGCATTTGTCCCATCTTCCATTAATGTCAGTTCATTCAAGTTGTTGAATCTTCACATCATTATAATAACAGTAGTTTACATACTAATAGTTTTATTTACACTAGCATGGTAATGTGCTCACAGGTATAATGTTTATCATGTCCACCAACATATGCTAATTAGTTCCAAACAAAAAATAAATGATCCAATGATCTGCAGTGGCTTTAAACTTCATTGAAAATACAGCAGAGACTATTGGGAATGTTATTGATTTTGCAGTTATCTGATCATAAACAAAAGTAGGGATGCCCAGATCGATCTTCTGCCGATCAGTATTGGCCTTTTATTGTCCACTATGAATCAAAGACAATTGGCAGTTTGTATCCATGGCAAAAACAGACATGATCAGAGCATCCCAGAAACACTAAAGTATCAGACAAATCATCATTTTGGATTGATAATTCATGCTAGATGCTAATGTGAAACAACAAATGTTGTTTTGAGTGAAACACGTTTCAGTACAGCATCAATGAACCATGAATATCTGTACAAAATTATGTGCATCCAGTAGATGTTGAGATATTTTGTTAGATAAATAAAAACAATGACTTGGTAGTGGTGCTATAAGAAAAGTCCAAGGATCACCACAGCCATTAGTTGTCAATCCTCTGAGGACCATAAATTAGATGGCAGGCCATCAAATAATTGATTAGATATTTCAGTCTGTGTTGTAAGACTGAAACTGTCAAGCCCTATCAGAGATGTGGCCACATTTGTTTTGATTTTCCTGTAATCACATTTTTATTTCCTTTTAATTCACACATTTCTTTCTGGTGTCTAACCTGTATTACAGCCTCACAGTGCTGCTAACTGTAGACATTTAACTTTGTCAGTTAATGTGTCCCCATGTCTTTCAGGACGAGAAGCTGGACGCCACTTCCAGGAGCCTGAGACTGGCTGCTCTTTCTTCTTCCATCAAAGGCCCCAACACATTCCTCAGCAGCTCGCTGAGATCTGACACACTGTGTGAGTATTTATATGCTGAAGCTACAAAACCTGAGCTCTGACAGCTTATCTGTTGGCTGGTTTGATGCTAGTCATGTTTTCTTCTGCATCTCTGCATTGCTAGATAATTTTAAAACATGTACCACTGTTTTTAAATGTTTTGTACAACAGCATCACAAACCTGCACAATGGTTGGGTTATTTTGAAAGACAATGATAATTAATTCACTTTTTCTTTTTAAATAATATTTTCATTGCTCTTTCAATATCAATTTCTTAATGGGATATTTTGTATTATTTGAAGTGGGGTTGAGTGACGTATTTATCAGTAGTGTATTACCTGCAGTAGATGGCAGTCAGCAGCAGCACAGAAACTTAGCAACAAAAAGGTATTTTAGTCACATAGAAAAAAGGTCTACCTAAAAAAATAAGAAAAAAAAAGTTAAAGTTCATGCTGTGTTAAGAATATTTTCACCACTTTACCTAGGAAACTGCCATTACAATAGTCAAATATCTCTTTCACCAAACCAACCAAACTCCATAAACAAAATCAGCAATTTTAACTGTCAGAATAGGAGAGGAGCAATACATAGAACTGCGCTGGCAGAAATGAGTCACAATAGCAAATTGGAGGCATAGACTGGATTAAATAGGTTGAAATCCTTTTTAATATGATTTATGGTAGGAGCAAGTTGTTTCCCCCGGCCTCCTCCTGTCCAGAATCAAGGAAACTTTGCAGGCTACAGGAGTGCAGGACATGCACATCATCATAATTTGACAGTAACAAGCAAGGAAGAGTCGTCCACCGTAAGTTGATCAGCTGTCATTTGTCTGTCAATGTTAAGCTGAGCCAGTTATCCTGAAAGTTACTTCAAAATGGAAATAGAAATGAAAATAGAAATTTCTGTAGCTGTAGGGGTGTTTTTGTCAGAGTAGTGAGCATTTGAACTTAACATGTTTCCTTAATCTCTGATGACATATTTTTTTTAGGCTGACCTTTTTTAAGTGTCTCACATACCTTTTGTTGCTGACCCTGTCCGCAGCAGTACACTGCTTAGCTTCCACGATGGTACTCCTGCTTCTCCTAACTGTGGGCGTACTGACAGACATCTACTGTGGGTAATACACTGACTATGGATGAGACCTCAAATAACCCCCACCTCAAATAATCCAAACTATCCCATAATATTTTTCAATCAAAGTAAGTGTGCTAGGGCAAATAGACCTCATAGCTGGGTATTTCTTTCAGTACTGCTGAATACCACAATATATGATTATAAAGCTAAAATTATGATGTACATAATTATACATGATGAATTTCACTGTTATAGTCTCAGAGTGCAGCCACTTTTCCCATCCAGTCTTTCGACGTGGCAGCTGGAGCTCAAACTTTCCATCACTGCTGTGTGGAAGTGTGTATGTCTGTATCACTGCCAGTGGCTCGGAGCCAAAATCACTTGTAGCACTTTCCTAAGCGGCTTACAGATATTTGGCACAGTGTGCGATGAGCGTACTTTCTGTGGCTTTGTGTCTGTTTTACCTCCAAGAATTATTGTGGCCAACACATATCTATGGCTATTTAGCACCAGTGTTAATATACAATACAATTATCACATGTATCCATGACTACTTTGGCAGAACAAGGTACTACTTGTAATGGAATAGATGCATTAACAAGAGAGGGGAATATAATGTAGTACTCCCACACTTCTGGGCTGTGACCAAGTGATAGACAGGGAATATAATTGTTCTCTCTTTTTCCTTCCCCTTCTCCTCTGCCGCAGCTCCTCAAAAACGCCTGACCAGTTCAGACTTGGATGACTCCACAGTCGACGGGGCCAGACCCCTCTCAGATTAGCCCGACCTCAAGTGAACCTTTATCTGTATCTCTACAAACCTAAAACACACATGGTGCTTTACGGACGATTCTACCTGCCTGGTGCTCATCCAGAACAAAGAACCACAGGTCTGTCCCAGGAGGCCTTGCACTCGACACTAATCCTCCTCGACTACCTCAACCAGGCAATCACTGAAGGTCCTCAAGAGCAGGAGGCTAAGACTGTGAGATTTCACACCTAACTTTGACAAATACTTTGAAGGAGGACATACAGGTTTGGACACTGTAAAGAAGGATATACTGTAAAGTGTTTAAATATTATTTATAAGAACCTGAATTGAATGTATTTAATGATTTAAAAAGGTCTGTAACACCGCATTGTGTAATAACTTTACAAAATGTAACAAATTTTCACTTCATTATATTATAATACCCGTATTGTGGCACAATCTGCCTCATTTTATAATAAACAGCCTGAATGCACTATGACACATTTCCTCCATTTTGTAATGAGGTATTGCATATTGTGTTATTGTGTTACTTAATGCAGTTTTGACCAAAGAAAAATATTGCTAATTTAATTAACTAACTATGTTACAACACAAGGAAGTAAAAATTTATTTCAATTTGTCATGTTATTACATAATGCTGTGTTATTACACATGTTGTTAACAAGGTTTAAACCAAAATATTTTCACTGTTACATTTCTTACCATTTTAAAAACATTTTAAATGCTCAGCAGCTGTTTTAAATATTGTTTATCCTATAACCAATCTGTACTGTTTTTATAATGCTTTTTATAATGTGCTAAAATGATTACTGGTGCCTTCTGAACAATATGCAGTTTTGTTTTTTTTATTGACACTATGTTGTCTTCATCATGAAAATGTGACATCTCTTGTTAGAAATGCATTGACTGATTTTCTTTAGGGCTATATTTTTGTTTCATGCAGTTTATATTTGTAAAAACAAGCAATAAGCACAAATGGATGCCTATTTTTTATGAAATACGAAGGAAGTGAGTGCACTATGAATAAATCCCCCGGCATCTAAATGTCGTTTGGTTTCATAAGCATACTTGATGTCCTCTTCATTTCAGAGTGAAGTGTTTGCTTTGCAGCCAGCCGAGAGACTCCAGCTTACTCCCACTGGTGTATCTTTTGGTTTTTGCTGCAATCCTTCATCGGAGAGAACAACCTAGAACCACATGAGAGAGAAATGTCCACTTTTAATTTACCGCTCAACTTCAAAGGCATAAACACTATACCTGCTGTGCAAACATTTCTCAAAGTTGTACAGAATCTTGTTTGAGACTCCGTGCTGTACTTTGGAAAGGTACTGTAACGTGGTGTGGACTTACAGTATTAATCTGACCAAACAACCTCAAAAATATACCAAATATACTGATAAATATGGAGTCGTAGAACTGACAACATGTTGTAAAAGATTATCAGACAAAAATATAACTTAAAAAGTAAAGTTTAAATATATATAATCTTTATACTTTTCCTCTTAGCTCTTATCAATTCATAAGTACAAAAAAAATCTTTTTACCACCAATCAGTTGATGAAGTAAAACTTAATAGAAAAGTAGAAAAAAATGTTTTCACTATCTAATTTTATTTTTATTTACCTTTGTTTTGTCTTTGCACACATTTTTATATTCCCAATTTAATTTTATTTTCATCCCCCTTGCAATGGAATAACAGAATTAAGAAATGTTTGTTCAGGCTGGGACACAGCAAGTTTACAGGCAAATATTCAAGCAAAAATTTCCATTCAATGGAAAATTAAAGGGATAGTTCACCCAAAAGTGAAAATTCAGTCATTATCTACTTATGCTGATTGAGGGTCATGTTTATTTTGTTAGTCTGCAAAACTCTGCTGGAGTTTCACAGGAAAACAGTGTTGGACAATCTCCCAAAGAATGGAAGTGAATGGTGACCAGTTTTCAAATGTTAAAAACAACTGGGGGAAAAGAAAACATAAAGTCCCTCCATACTGCTTGTCTGGCATGATCCAAGTCAGCTTAAGTCCCAACATGCTGTTTGCAGACAATCACAACACACACACACACACACAGTTCAGACAGTGAACATGTGAATGTGGCTCCAAGCAAAAGATCTACTGTGAAGATTCAGGCTAAAACTGTGATATTAATAACAATTTTAGTCAACTTGGCATGTTAGGGCTTTAGGAAACTTGAATTACACCAGATGAGCAATATGGACACATTTTCTGTTTTTATTCTGTTGGTTTTGTTTATTTGAAAACTGGTCACCATTCACTTCTGTTGCTGGAGAGATTCTGCATCACTGTTTTCCTGTGAAAGTCCAGCAGTGTTTTGGAGACTGAAAAACTAAACCCGACATTCAATGAGCATGAGGGTGAGTAGATGATGACTGAATTTTTCATTTTTGGGGTGAATCGTCCCTTTAAATTGATGTTAATGAATAGTAAATGATCAATACAAAGGCCAATTAATAAAGATGTAAATTAAAAGGAATCATTTACTTCCTGAACCTACCAAAGTTGTTTTTGTGCCCAAACCTATCCACATACTTCTGAGGACTGTACTACAAAGCAAGGTGAACACAGCCAGGCTTTCTTTACATGATCTGGATCAACAAAGCCTGAAACAGTCAATCAGAGAAAATTGGTATCACGACGGTGGTTATGAACTCGCTTTGTTAATCCAGGCTCTCATTTTAAAGTTTTGTGCGCGTTCATATAAAAGGAGCGTTTGTTGCGTCATTTTACTCTTCTTGAAATGAAGCGATCGCGAGCCACTTAACCCTCTATGGTACACATTATGATGCCAGTGAGGGAAAAAATGTTTGGAGTGTTTTTATGTCTCAAAATAGACTAAGTAAACATAATCTGAAGAAATTTTATTTTTATTTTTATTTTTGGAAGTTTTTGGGGTTCGTTGCCTGTAGGCAACATTGTACCATAATGGTGCATAAGTGAAAAAGAACGTTCCTTTTCCAATTTGAACATGTTTATTTCATAAACATATGCAAAAATAATCAATATTCATAAAATTTTAAATTAAAAAGAATTATGAAAAGAATTTAAGTATATCTGTATGGATGTATGTATGTATGGTCGTATATATGTATGTATGTATGTATGTATGTATGGTCATAAGTATGTATGTATGTATATTCACATGTATGTATGCATGGTCATATGTATGGCCATATGTATGTATGTATGTATGTATGGTTGCATGGTCATATGTATGTATGTATGTATGCTCATATGTATGTATGCTCATATATATGTATGTATGTATGCTCATATGTATGTATGCTCGTATGTATGTATGTATGTATGTATGGTCATATGTATGTATGCATGGTCGTATGTATGTATGCATGGTCATATGTATGTCCATATGTATGTATGTATGTATGTATTCTCATATGTATGTATGTATACATGGCCATATGTATGTATGTATGCTCATATGTATGTATGTATGCATGGTCATATGTATGTCTGTATGTATGTATGGTCACATGTATGTATGTATGTATGTATGTATGCATGGTCATATGTATGTATGTATGCTCATATGTATGTATGTATGTATGTATGTATGTATGCATGGTCATATGTATGTATTCTCATATGTATGTATGTATGCATGGCCATATGTATGTATGTATGCTCATATGTATGTCTGTATGTATGTATGTATGTATGTATGGTCACATGTATGTATGTATGCATGGTCATATGTATGTATGCTCATATGTATGTATGTATGTATGTATGCTCATATGTATGTATGTATGCATGTATGCTCAAATGTATATATGTATGTATGTATGTATGTATGTATGTATGCATGGTCATATGTATGACCATATGTATGTATGTATGTGTGTGTGTATGTATGGTCATATGTATGTATGTATGTATGTATGTATGGTCATAAGTATGTATGTATGTATGGTCATATGTATGTATGAATGCATGGTCATATGTATATATGGTCATATGTATGTATGTATGTATGTATGTATGTATGTTCATATGTTTGGCCATATGTATGAATGTATGCTCATATGTATGTATGCTCATATGTATGTACGTATGTATGTATGTATGCTCATATGTATGTATGCTCATATGTATGTATGTATGTATGTATGTATGGTCACATGTATCTATGTATGCATGGTCATATGTATGTATGCATGTATGCTCATATGTATGTATGTATGCATGTATGTATGCATGGTCATATGTATGACCATATGTATGTATGTATGTATGGTCATATGGATGTATGCATGGTCACATGTATGTATGGTCATATCTATGTATGTATGTATGTATGTATGTATGGTCATATGTATGCATGTATGGTCATAAGTATGTATGTATGTATGTATGTATGTATGGTCATATGTATGTATGTATGCATGGTCATATGTATGTATGGTCATATGTATGTATGTATGTATGTATGTATATATGTATGTATGTATGCTCATATGTATGTATGTATATATGTATGTATGTATGCTCATATGTATGTATGTATGTATGTATGCTCATATGTATGTATGTATGCATGGTCACATGTATGTATGTATGTATGTATGCATGTATGCTCATATGTATGTATGTATGTATGTATGCTCATATGTATGTATGTATGCATGGTCACATGTATGTATGTATGTATGTATGCATGTATGGTCATATGTATGTATGCATGTATGTTCATATGTATGTATGCATGTATGCTCATATGTATGTATGTATGTATGTATGTATGTATGCATGGTCATATGTATGACCATATGTATGTATGTATGTATATGTGTATGTATGTATGGTCATATGAATGTAT